>NC_047146.1:21719548-22043771 GCF_009829125.3 Periophthalmus magnuspinnatus
TATAAATTATTATTATTATTATTATTATTATTATTATTATTATTATTATTATTATTATTATTATTATTATTATTATTATTGTTGTTGTTGTTGTTATCATTATCATTATCATTATCATTGTTATTGAGTTGTGTATATTCTTGACAGTTTCAGGCCAATGTAGATACATATAAATTGTGGAAGTTAAAGAGATAATAATGTTTAACAAACTGCCTCTATGAATGCATTGCTGTAATATTCAGTCAGATGTGCTCCGTTTATATCTAGATTGCTCTGTATCAAATTCCTCTCATCCAGGGGTGCATTCCTCCGGTCCTGTAAAAAGCTATTAACAGAAATAACCCTGGCTCCAAAAATAGCTCCAATCCAATCCCAGCATGCAGTGGTGCCGTCACATCTCTCATCCTCCTACACACCTCCTCTGTGTCATCACCAAACAGGGAATACCACCCAATATTTATACTTTACCAGTATTACAGTGCATATAGCATCTGTACTTTTTGGTAGTGTAATGTTAACTTTTTCTTCTCAACTTTTCTTTTATTAATAATTAAGAATTACTTTGTCAGAATCTGTCGTTTACTTGCCCAAAACTGAGGGGTATTGTTCACATTTTCAAACATGTACTCTGAGATGGTCAATACATTTTACATTGTATTAAAAAATATTAGATAATTTTGAATGGCAACTTATCTGAATAAAGAACACAAGCAAATGTTAACAAAATAACTACATCTTCTATTTTATCTGTTTCTTTTATTTGTGTTTTGTCTGTCTTGAATTGAGTCAAGTGTCACTGAAGTGCTAGGCAAATATTATATATATATATATATATATATATATATATATATATATATATATATATATATATATATATATATATATATATATATATATATATATATATATATATATATATATATATATATATATATATATATATAAAAATCAGTAAATAGGTTAACAAGCCACAAGATACCTGTATAAATCAAGCTGATTTAAGTTAGTTTAATTGCCATTTGTAGTTATAATATGTGCAAAGTGCACCATAATACATTAAGAAACACACATAAACAAACTAAAGTATCAAGAAACATGTTGAGCCTGAAATAAACAAGATTTTATACCCAACGTATTCAGAAGTGGCTTTATAAATAGCCTAAAGGGATCAGTTCATTTAAAATAAGATATCTGGCAAGATCCCGCTTCTTAATGTCAAAATATGAGGCGGTTTACGTCACATTTGCAGCTGTGAGAAGAGGTAATCCGTAGTAATCGCTTTAGGATTGCACTTCAGAACTTGACTCTAGCAGTTTGGTATAGAGCGTGTTAGATAGAAGAAGTGTGGTGCTGAATGGCTGTGGTGACTCATCGGTGCACCAAATAAAACACGCTTCAATTCAAGTCGCAAAGCTGTGTCATACTTTCAAAATTCTGCACCAATATTTGAATATAAATATGGCTCATGGATTCTACCTCTCTTTCTCTGTTTGTGTCAGTCTGTTTTTAGGGTTTCTGGGTTGGATTTAAAACATTCTCTAGTTGATTTTCTTGCCGGAAAATATAACTCATGCAATCTAATTAGAGGTGGGAAATGTATTGAATAATTTATTAAATTGTATGTAACAGCATATGCAGCATTTGAATACTGGGTAAGGTTATAAAGTGATGTCTGTGTTTATACTATGGGGGATTTTACAGTCTTTTCACATTTGTTTGATACTTAAATCTAGTGCTTGTATATATAGCAAAAAGTAAATCACACTGATCAGTCTTGATTTTCAATTAAACTGTATTTTTCTTTTCATTATCAAAATAAAAATGGCTTTAAGTATTGATATCATGAACATAACCAATACAGACTTTTAATCAGTTCCATCCAGGTGATTGCCTGTGGACCTCTTGATTAAATAAAAAAATATAACTGAATCTTGAAATTATTGTAAAATATTGTGTTATTCATTTCTGCAATATCGCCCACCTTTAATTTTAATATTCCCTGTGTCTCCAATTTGCATGTGAAAAAGTCTGTCAAGTCTGTGTGTAATTTGTGTCAGGACTGCTAAATAGAAATCCAACTTTGAAGTAGATGATTTCCAGGAAAACTAATTATGTAATCAATTGTATTACTGTATTATTTTTCCATTCTTAAGATGAATGTGGCATGAGTCGGTCGTAAGTCTCACAAGTTGTTAGAGAGGCTGTAACCTGTGTGTGCGTAGGACCAAACTGTGACTCATAACTGCAGACTTGTAGACGCTAGAAATTCTAAAGCACAAAAGAACAAAGTATATTTTTCAAAACACATTTTTATTATTAATATTTTTGCAGATGGGCTGTTTGGTCAGTGCCGAACCTCAAAGCAGGACCAGGTTCAGTACCAGGTGTCAGTCCCTGTTTTGAAAAGGATGCAGGAGGTACTCAAGCAGCTCATGCAACAAGGTAAAGAGCTCATTTATTTATTATTTATTCATTCAATACATTTTATGTCTTGTTGTTTTGTAATTTTAACTTTTATTATTATGGTAATGGCAACAGTAGCTCAGTTGGTAGTGTTTGTCCACTGACCCACAGGTTGGCGGTGCGATTCCAGCTTTCACAAATGAGTGCTATTGTTGTGTCCGTGGGCAAGACACTTAGCCCACCTTGCCCCCAGTGTCTGCATAAACCAGTGTATGAATGTGTGTATGGATATGTGAGTGGTTCCTTGATGTAAAGCCCTTTGAGTGCCTTGAAGGTGGAAAAGTGCTATTTAAAAATGTGACCATTAACCATTATATAATATTAAAAATCAATAAGAAATCATTATTGAATAGAAAAATTCGATAAATGCATGTTGCAATATTTTCAGTTAGTCATTGTCAGATAATGTAATGTCAGATAAGGTAATGTCTTAAAATAATTCATACGCATTGAGTGAGTTAAAAAAAGGGTTACTTTGGCTAGCGTCTTATTGATTATCTACACCCTTTTAACACTTTTGTGTAATAATATTGCTGTATATACTCTGCAGCAGTCTGTTGTACCCTTCTCTTTACTTGTTGGTGGAAAATTTCCCCATGTCAATCAACCGTCAGCCACTCTCCTCAGTTCACCCCTGTGCCTGTTCTCTGCCCATTTTTCCAGCATTTTAAACCAATAAGCCCTTAGCCAAGCGAGGTAGTTACTCTTTAACAATATTATCTTTGCCCTGAGATAATTGGAGGGAGAGAAAGAGAATCATACTTACAGTATAATTTAATTAAATTATAATTTTGGATTCTGTGTACCATTTGCAGGTTTGTCTTGGCAAGATGACATCACACAATATATTTTATCCAAAGAACTGAAGAGAGTTCCCCACACCACACAAGCAGCAAAACCAAATTCATCCTCTTCCCAGCCATCATACCCCCAGTAAGTATTCTCAAAAAAATAAATAGTTACATACACTGCATTCTAAAATAAGAGGTGGTAATTTCAGAAGGTGAGCATGGGCTTATGTAACTCTGCTGGAGTCTTTTTTAATGAGCCAGACAAACAAAACCCAAAATTTGTGTTCTTCCACAATGGTATAATCCTCCACATTTGGAGGATTTTGGACATCGCCAAAACAACATATGATTGATATGTAAATCTATATTTCACCTGCTTTTTAAAATATATATTTTCTTCATTTTCAGACCCAAACACCAGAACTCTCATCACCACAAATCCAGTTCGTCTCCTCCTGGTGGAAACTATTTGGATTACATGATCTTGGAGCCCCCTGAGTCTCCTCTGAGGATGCAGGCAGCTTCAGTCGATCCATACTCATACCACCAGGTGCACAACTGTTCACGTGCTAACACATTTGTACAAAGGTACAAAATTAATGCTTATTGTGCATGGATATTGCTCCTTATTGTAAAATACATTAGTTGAATTGAGTCCCAAATGTCTTTTAATAATTTAGCAGGAAAATTATGGAATCTATTTATCGTTATGAATGCACATTACTGTATCCCTGTGGCACTGTAGAAAATGCTATCTGAAAAGAAACTGCCCTCAGCCGACACTAGTGCTTTATAATTTATCTTTTCTGTTCACACAAGATACTCGTACTCGAACTGTGTTGCTCAAATATTAAATAAATTTAAATGTGTGCATTCATAAATATTATGAATGCATTAATTTTAATTGAGTAGCTGCTGTGCAGGGTACAACTGCTTAAGATCCATAGTTACTGGTTACTGGTCTGTACTGGTCTGTAGTCACACCATAAAACCAGAATATATAATAATGAATGATCATACTATTTAAGTTATATATTTACTTTTTACAGCACAGATACCAGGATGAAGTGGAGAGGTCTCTGATTGGCCCAGGAGGTGGATATGCCCGTCCCTCATCCCGTACACAGGCAAATCGTGAGAGAGAGCGGGATAGACAGATGCTGCAAGAAGCTCTGTCTGTGTATCTGGCATCCGGGCAACCCTCATACAGGCACAGAGGAGCTGCCCCCATGAGCCCGGGAGGTATGACACAATTAAGACAGCCTGAAGTTAATTACTGCATGTATAATTAAAGTGCAATAGTAATAGATTGTAATGCAATTAAACAGGTCTCTATTATGAGGACCTGGAGCTGGAGTTACCTGTGGACTATGTGGAGGATTATACCACTGAGGAGAGACTTGGGATGGGCAGACAGCCAGCAGTGCAAAGCAAGAAGGCTCCTCAAGATTTCAGCTCTATGCATGAAAACAATGGTGAACAAACACTAATTGGTTAATTATATAAAATGTGTATCTAAGGCTTAGGCAATATGTGAATAGAAAATGTGTTATGAATGTTATTTAATCTATCCCTGTGACAATCTACCTAATTGTAAAGATCACTTTCAATGTAATGCTTTTCTGTTTAATGTAGCTATATGTTGAAAAATAATACATCATATTTTTAAATCAGAATCACTCTACTTTCCCCTTCTCGCTCCTATTGGTCAGATTCCGTTATGTCTTGTGTGAGTGACAGAGTGAGAGATTCAGCCGATCAGTGAACTTATATAATCATGTTAAATAAATATTAGGTGGAACTTCTCTTAATTTCAGGACAGTTCTTGATTGTAGTTTAACAGATTGTTGTCTCTGCACCAGATGGCTTGCTTCAGAGGATGTCAGCAGTCTTGCAGCGTCACGGAGTTGATCCCAGGGAGCTCAGTCAAGAAAAGATCTACAAACTGGCCCTTATACTGTTGCTTCAGGCACAGGACAAATCAGGTACAAAGTCTCAACTATGTTACAGCAAATACCTTAGAGATATGTGCTCCTCCTCTTTTGGTTTTACCCAAATGGACTATCTAAAGTGACCAGATTTATAATATAGTAAATATGTATAAATATATAAAAAACTTATTGTGCATTTCTTCTGGTATTTAGCACTAGGGGTGTGTGTATATGTGTGTGGAAGTGTGTGGGGGTGTGGGTGTGTGTGTGTGTGTGAGGTTTTGGTGACGGCAGCTTCACTTCAGTCAGTCTGTCCCAGGGCAGCTGTGGCTACAGAAGTAGCTTGCCATCATCAAGAGTGGAGTGAATGTATAATGTACTCTAAAGCACTTTGGGTGTCTTGACAGGTGCTCTATAAATCCAATTAACTAATTAATTAATTGATTAAAGTTACATTGTGCATTTTTTCAAACTTTAATTTTATTTTGTCTGTTTCAGCGACCAGTCCTTTAGAGAAAGACCTTCTGTCTCTCAAAGAGGTACAAGGTTCTTGTATTCTTAAACTGTATTGAATTCTTTACACTCTTTCAACCAAAGTTTATCTTTATTCCCCTCAGCATCTTAAAACAGACAGTGCCCCAGGTAAAGTTGAAAAGCCTGGTCCGGTGCCTGTCCCCCCAAATGCCCCCCCTGCCAGCTCTTCTGTCTCGGCTCCTGCCACTGCCCCAGCAAAAACATCAGGGCCTCCCCTCCCTCCCTCCTTACCAAACCTCTCTGAAACTGGGCCAAAACCTCTACTGGTCGAAGGCACAGGAGCCAAGGAAGAGTATGGGTACATTGTCACCAACCAGAGGTAATTTGGATGTGAATGTTAGCCATAAAATACACATATGCATATGGCTTAAATAATTTGTTGGTTTGGTGGAATAGTTTCTGAGGTAATATATTACATCATGGCCATATGTGGAAAAAAGGTTGAGAATAAAAGTACAAAAAAAAAAACAAGAATTAGCAGCGAGTTCTAAAACAGAATACCTCCACGTACATCAACACCAAAAATTAAATCTGAAACTCATCTTTAACGACTCAAACATGGTCCAAGGAACAATGGGTAAAACATATTGTAATATATCTTCCTGTGTGCATCACTGTTAATTAGAAAGATGATCGTGACAAGCAACATTATGAAAAATAACCATGTCCAATTCTTTTGCAGCCCATTGGGTTTGAATGAGGGAGTGAAGTTATTGGAGCTACTGGCCAGTAAAATAAACCTGGCCACCAGCAGTTTCATAAAAATCAGGTATACATAACATTGTAAAAAGTATTACAGTGCTTCTTGTGGAAAAAGGACATAATGTTTATGTGTGTTTCCAGTGTGGTGGGTCCTGCTTTAACATTTCGCCTCAGGCAGAATGAACACAACATGACAGCTGCAGAGGTGGCAGCTAAAGCAGGTGAGGGGACAAAACATTAACCCATGAAAACAATTTCTGCGAATGAATGTAGTACTAATGTAGGAACCAATATATAAAGTGATAATCAAAATAATGTAGCAATAGGACTCGGGATTTAACTTAAAAAAAAAAGTGTTTAAAAATAAAAATAATTAAATTAAAAAAAATGTTGGAATACTTTTGAATGAACATTAAGTATAGTATTTGACATTTTAAAATATGCATTAACATTAAAGCATAAATCAGGTGACGCAAAAGTTTAAAACAAATGATAAATATTCATCCATAAAAATGTACCATTTGCTAATTCTTTTTAGTTTAGTTGAGTGTAGTTTATGCAAGTATCACAATTTAGCCTTCAAACCCATGATAGCTTCTTTATTTCATGTTTAAACACAAGAGAGCTAAATAAAGTTTTCCGGCCCTGTCTACAATTTTACCTTTTTAAATACAGTATAATAAGGCTTGCAGATAGTATCAGTCGACACATTGCCACACATTGTTTAGTTCGTTTTTAAACTGCAAGGATGCTAAATGAGTTCTTCTTGTATTTCAACTGCGGGCGTCTTTGTTATGAGGAAACAATAACATAGATCACAAAATAGTGTAATATGAGGCTTTTAAACTACAAGAGTGCTAAATGAATTTTTCCTGTATTTTTACCCTCACAGTAGCAGAGAAGAGTTTCCTGGAGACAGAGACAGGCCTGAAGATTGTCCAGACTGGAGTGGGCGAGGTACGTATATCTCCACACACTGGAAGTCTCTGTGGGAAATTTCCTTTCACTTTTCACTGCTCTTATCTGTAACACAGGGAGCAGTCGTCAAGGCAACTAGATAATGTCACCCTCTATTAATTTTACATGTTTGGAGGAGGACATTAGCTGGGACTTTTCACGCAATTTCACACAATAACTAAATTACAAAAACCCTTTTACATTCTCATCATCAATAGATTTTCGTATATTGTATATAGAATACTATACAGGATACTGCTTTAGTTGTATACAGATTTTTATTTTGACAGGCTTAATGTTCTGATTATTTTTAAGATACATTTCATAAGATTCATTCTGGTTGATTAGTCAGCAGCCATCACCAAAGACAAATGTAATTGCCATGATAGTTATGTCAATTGTATTTTTCCAACTCATACATTCAACAATGTGAATTAAGTAAAGAAATAAGAAATTGCCGTTGGAATGTTATGATCATGTTATCCTGTTTTGTTGAATGGCATTGCAGCCTAAGATTGTCTGTGTGAAAAGGGCTTTATTCTTGTCACAAAAGATCAACATTTTCTCTTCATACCCTTAAAGAAAATAGTCGGGTAATGTGCGCGGTTGTGAGTGCGTGCCACCCCGAAGGCAAATGGCTTGATCAAATCACCGCGGCGACAGAGAATATTCCACGTGTTGCCATGGTGCTGTATCTGTTCCACCTATCCTTTGTCGCCGAGGCTCCCAGATCCGGGTGCTATGGCAACAGGTGTCATTAACCTCATTACACTGTTTATCCAACCAAAGAGTCAGGAAATACTACCAGGACTTATCAGGAGTGGAGATATTACAAGAATTAAGATATTATTATCTTGAAATGATTTCTTATTTTTATTTTTTTTATTTTTGTCAGTTTTGTCAGGGCAGTTACAGTTTTAACCAGTAGCTATGCAGAATGCTTTTGATGTATTATGTTCCCAATCAATCAGTAATGAAGCAATAGATTGGTTTGATTAAAACATGGATGATAACGAATGTTCATCTCGTTCTGTAAATTACAAGAGTCCAAATGTATAGTGTCCATATTGTACAACATGTAATTGAAAACATGGTGTGACTGAAAGATGGACACTCAGAACAAAGTGAGATTTATGGCAGCAACTAGTGCATTGTGCTTGATCATGAAATGCTTTTTTCACAGGACTGCTGGATCCCCAATGCTAAAAAAAAATATTGGGGCATTACTTTTTAATATATTTATTTTAGTATAACAAATGTTGACACAATGGCATCAAAGCAGTCTATGAAGACAAACAGGTGACTCCATCAAATCAAATATTTTTTGGCAATAAAAGTGCCTGTAATTGAATAAATGAAAGAATGAAAGTTTAATGTTTAAATGTGGAACACTCTTGGCAAAGCATTAACATTTCTATCAGTGTGTATTTATGGGTTTCATCTTGTTTTATGCAACATTTTTAGGACTTTTTTCCATTCAAAAGATATCATATTTTGCTTTAATTGCTATGCTAACAGTCCTAATTTGCCTTTATTATGAAACCGAAACAGAAATACATTATTTATTATAGATAATATTTCACAGATCAGTGTAGTAGATTGCACTAAATTTCTTTTATGTTTTTTTTTTGTAGAGGACAGATGCACGGGGTCTCCCACAGGTGACCAGGGTTATCCAGGGCTCCAGTGGGACGGTCATCACTCTAGTTTCCATGGCGATCGTTGGAGGGGTGCTTGTGCTGGCTATGGCTGTGGCCTGTTTCCGGCATTACGCTCAACAGGTGGCCAATGGAAAGCTTGGGCTCGGACCAGAAGCAGGACCAGAGACACACTTCGACTATCAGGTGAGAAAACATGCTCAAAACGCTTTAAATACTGCATCAGCAGAAATGCAAAATTACAAAATGGAGGAAAAATGAAGTAAACATTTTCAATGATCAACTGACACAGGCTTAATAACACAAAATAAGCACACGTTTTGAATTTACAGTGTATAAATGTCAGTGAGTTTGCTTTTCTATCACAAAGGATGGAAAAAAAATCGAGCTTGATTAAAGTTTGTGGTTAAGTATCTTTTCTTTTTAATTTGATCTTATTTTTATATTGGGGAACCCAATAAGAGCAGTTGGGCTCACTTTTTCACGGGCGCCTTGTTTAAAATACAAGCAGAAAAAAACAAACAAAAGAAACAAGTATACATATAAAACATGAATAATTGAAACTATCTGTAGATACAATTTTAAACCTAATGTATGGGGTCAACAAGTATTTGTTAGGGATGCACCAATCCGATACTAGTATAGTATATCAGCACTGATACTTGAAACTTTTGCTGGATCGAATATCAGCTTCCAAATACTGGTTCAGCCCATATCCTTTTTGGACATATAACATAATGTAATAAGACCCAGAAAATCTCATAAAGTTTTAACTTTTATTTATACAAATTTGTGCTGTAGTTACTTGAGGGATAAATAACAACTACATGACACATTTAGATCAGTTTTGCCTTTTTGTTTAAAGGAAATAAATGCTGTTTTCAGTCTCTGTACTGGCATCAGTTGATACTGGATATCTGCAGACACTTAAAGCTACAGTATTAGTTAGTATTTGTCCAGTGAAAAATAAAATTCTTGATTTTTCCTTCATTAAAAAGGTTGTTTGTAATAAGCTTCTACTAAATTCATGGTCACTCATAGTTATCAAAGTGACGAAAAAATCCTCAAAATGTCTTTCAAAATGATCAAGTGTTAATTTATGACTCTTCCTGTTTTGTATATTTTCTTATTATAATTTATGGGTTGAGTTATTGTTGTTTTAGGTTAGGTTAGGTTACAATTAAGGCCAACTAAATGCTCAAAGCAGCCTGTGTGCAATTCAGTAATTTCTACCTCCTAAATACAATAGAGTGAACAGAAAGAATATTGATCCAGTATCAGAAGTAGCTGCTTAAGGTTAGTCATATTTTGTGTTTACTCAGGAGCTATGTCGGCAGCACATGGCCTCTAAGTCGTCCCTGTGCCGTCAGGATTGTGTGGGCGGAGTCAGCAGCGGGACAGGAGCACCCATTGGGACCGGAGCTGGGGGACGGAGGGGCACCGACACATCCCGGGTCAGCAGTGTCTCCTCTCAGTTCAGTGACGGGCCACAGCACAGCCCCTCCTCCACACATAGCTCCACCCCCTCATGGAGTGAAGAGCCGGCTCAGTCAAACATGGACATCTCCACTGGACATATGATACTGGTACAACTGTACAAATACATTTAAAGCTGGGGTACCTAACTTTTTTGTGAATGAGTAGATACCGTGTTTCCCCCAAAAGAGTGTCTTGTAAAAGTAGCACTTTTCGACAAAATGGGACTGCAGCATGCTGTGTATGGCTAATAATGAATAATGAAGCATCATTATTTCTCGTTAACCTGGAAGTAAGCGCCGATAGCAGCTGGTTGGCTGTGCTTGGGTGATCGACCCCAGTGCACAAAAGTATAATCATAGTAGTGATGTGCCAAAGTGTTTGGAAAATGTGTTTTAAATACACAAATGAGCACAAACAAGATCATCAGCCCTGTGCCAGAATTGATGTTATGTAGTGAGAGTGACTAGTTGAGTCTTCTTATAACCAGAAAGTTGATGGCTCTGTCCCAGCTCTGGCCAGTAAATATTTTCCACCTGGCCCACGTTGTTTGTAAGTGAGTGGTTAATGGTCTCTTACTGTACTGCTTTGAGAAGCTTGTAAAGCCCAATTTAAAACCAGTCAATATAATTATGCCATGACAGCCTGGCTAAAGTGCAATCACAAACCACGAACTACAATGCACAAACAGTATGTGGACAGTAGCAGCAGTGCTTTTTTAACTACGATAGATTGATCGATATAATTCAAATGCTTCTTTATTTGATTGGGACAATGCATGTTAATGATCAGACATGATACAACGTTAATGTAAACACACAGGCAAATCTCCATCCATTTCAGTTGTCCTCACCCTTATCTTTAAACTTTCAGTATTTAGCACAAACAGCTGCCTTTTTCACTCACCTGCCAGTGGACTTCATACATTTGCTGCTTAAAAGGCACATAAAGCATGCTACTAGCTAACTTATAAACAGTATAAGTAAAATGATTTTTCCTCCCTAGGCGTACATGGAGGACCACCTGCGAAATAAGGACCGTCTTCAGAAAGAGTGGGAGGCGCTTTGCTCTTATCAGGCTGAGCCCAGTTCTGTCGCTGTGGGTCAGCAAGAAATCAACAAGGACAAAAATAGATATGCCGTGTCCCTCCCCTGTAAGTACAATTATATACAAATATCTCTTCACATTCCTTATTTAAAAGTAAAAGCACAGGAGAAAAAAAAGTCCCTTGCACTTCTCATTTTTCCACAATGTCTAAAGGCCACATTATTTATTCATTTGTTTTTATTGACTTGGCATATGACTTTGTTCTAGATGACCACACTCGAGTGAAGCTGAAGACAGAGATGAACCCCAGTAAACAGGACTACATCAATGCCAGCATCATTGTAAGAAATAGTTTATGTGGATACTGCATCTCAATATAATAACTTTTGATGAGGCATGAAGTTGTAGTTAAAGAGGGCATAAATAGTTAATGTAATGAGATGCACAAATAAACAGTGCATGTTTAATGAAGTAATAGGATTTGTAGGAATAATAAACACCATTCAAACCAAATAAATTATTGGAAATAGTTAATTGTATTAGTTAAAGGAACTGTATAAACATGTTCAAATCAAATATTGCTTTTATTGGTGACAATTGCAATGCTGACTTATTTTTAATTACAAAACCATTGGACATAATGGCCAAATTGTATTGCTGAGTTTCAAATGACATCTATTGGCGAGTTATATTTTGTACAGATGTGGTGTTTTGGCTCTTAAGAGGATTATCCAGTCAGAAAGCAGCTTTGAACACAAAATTGCTGTTAAATAACTTTACAATTTTTTTCTGTTTCTCCTCAGTTTGACCATGACCCCCGGCAGCCATCCTACATCGCTACCCAGGGCCCTCTACCTCATACTGTGACTGATTTCTGGCAGGTCTGCCCCCCCTCCCCCTTTAACTACCTCTCTGTACCATGTTTTTCATAGCTCAGTGTTCCCTGCCTGCTAATGTGCTAATGTGACGTGTCTGTGCATGTGCTGTGTACATTATGTGTTGGCCACAGATGGTGTGGGAGAGCGGCTGCACGGTGATAGTGATGATGACAGCGCTGGTGGAGGATGGAGAGAAACAGTGTGAGCGCTACTGGCCTGACGAAGGATCATCGCTGTATCACATCTATGAGGTACACTTCTGCCTGTAATGTATTACCTGTCATTACACTTACTGCACATTGTAGTAGCAGCCAGCATGTGTGCAGAGATGTAAGGGTAGTCTAACTGTGCTCGAGAGAGTTACTATAAATAAAGTGTAATAATTCAAAAATATCACTCAAGTTGAAGTAAAATGTAGTGATTTAAATCATTTGTAAGTAAAGAAAAAAAGCCCATACAATAGAGTGATCAGATGACCTCTTTTTCCCCGGACATGTCCTCCTTTTAGGACACACAAAAAGGTCCAGAAGGTAGTACCTCAAAATCTTCAGGATTTTCACTCTCTACCAGTCGACAGTCTTGGCTCATTTGATCAGACACAATCACCGGCACTTCTCCTCACCTCTGTGCACTCTCACAGTGAGGAGATTGACTGTTTCTTTGATCAGAAAATGCACCTACATTTTTAAGTGGCTTTGTAGATCTCTAAAATGCAATGGCATACAGCAAATTACACACAGTTTGTTCAAAATTTCCTTGGGTAGGACCGCAGACTCCAGGAGGCACATACCACACATTTGCAATATTAATTTCAGTCACCAAAAGAATCTCCGGTTACTAAGTACAAACATCGCCACTTTTTTGCTCCTAAACAGATGTCCTTTTTGATAACCCCAATCTGGTACCCTACCATACAAGCTGACATAAAAGTAAAAATATACTATAAAGTATGGTTTAAAAATGTCACTTTTCAAATTCTCATGTAAACATACGGCTTATTACACTAACAGTGGGAAGAGTAACCAAAAATACTCATTGTAGTCCCAAATTAATACAATATTGCTCAAGTTTGAGTAGAAGGTATATTTTGAAGGTCTAATGTGCTACCCAATTAAATGTAACTCTGTTACATTTTATGTTACTACTCACTGATTTTCCAATTAAAGACCAAAAGATCTATCGTAATCTATGTCGCCCCCTGGGGGTTGTTTTTGTATAGTACACTACACATTGTTAAAATTGGTTCATGATAATATATGGGTTAATTTAGGTTAAGATTGGGGTTTAGATTAAGATTATAGAACTAATTATGGTTAAAGTTTGGATCAGTCTCCAGGAATAAATGTAAGTCAATGAAATGCCTTGACAAAACGTTGTGTGTGTTAGTATAACATATTCACAGAGCATTGAATAATAATTTGTGAGAATAGTTGCAAACTGAAAAGCAAAACTATGACTATGAATGCTATAAAACACTACATTTTCCCTTTTCATGATTGCCCTTGTTAGTGTCACTTCTCAATCCCATGTATCATAGTGTCATTTCTCAATCTCCCACCTCTTCTCCAGGTGAACTTGGTGTCTGAGCACATCTGGTGTAAGGATTTCCTGGTGCGAAGCTTCTACCTGAAAAACGTCCAGACCCAGGAGACCAGAACCCTGACCCAGTTCCATCTTCTGAGCTGGCCCGCTGACGGCATCCCGACCTCCACACGCCCCCTGCTGGACTTCCGCAGGTAAGACACTTCACTGACAACACCCCACCGGACATGGGAACAGTTTGTACAACACTTGTAAATCCATGTCAGTTCTTATAGTGACCACTATTGTTAAGGACAAAATATCAACCTTTAATTTGTATTAATTTACCATTTATTTAACTTAAAAATAATTTGATATCTTGAAGACAAACACTAAAGGATCAGAATTAATACTTGGTAATAAAGTATATGAAAATGTAACTGTTTAACCAAAGTGTGCTGTACTTATTGTTATTATGGTCACTGTTTTGTATTCTAAGAAGTTATTTTAAACAAGACACATATACAAGAATGTAAGTTATCTTGTAAAATCAAATTGCTCTTGCCTGACCAGTTAATGTCAACAGTTATTCAGATATTGTGGTGTCTCAGTGATTTTCCATTTCGGCTCCATATATTTTCCATGTTCCTCATCTCTCAAATCATAATTTCTTCATCTCATATGTACTACATCTCTGGCTGTTCCACATTACAACCCCATTTCACGTCTTGTCCTCTCCCTTCTCTCCTCTCTCTCTCTCTCTCCCTGTGTGCAGGTCCATGGGTTTGTATCTGAACATCTCCCAGTGTCATTTTTGTGGTTTGCAGCTAGTACTCTGGCTCCAGTTGCATAGTCACAAAAATGAGCATTGGCAGGTGTGACTGGCTACTGCAGGAGGGACAGTGAATCTGTGACTTCCTCTTTTCTGATTTTAAACATTTTTCAACCATGTCTTTTTCAGTCAAACCTCACGTTTCCCCATTTCCACTTCTACTGTTTTTCCATTCATTAGCTATTCTCCCCATTCCATTATATACTAACCTCCCCACTGCTTTCACTGGGACCACAATGCATTAGCGCTAAAAGCTAAGCAGAAATGAGTGAAAAGTGAAAGACTTAAGTAATTCATAATTTACTAATAGTGAAATTTTTATAACTTTTCATGATACTAAATTTAGGTTTGCATTTTTATTTTCATTTTCTTCTCAGGAAGGTAAATAAATGCTACAGAGGACGATCCTGTCCAATCATCGTTCACTGCAAGTAAGAAAACAGTACATCGATAGTACATGTGTTACTGACTTGTATTCTTTATTCATTAATAGTATATTTGCATAATGAAAGGTACAAAGTGCATGTATTTATCTTTTACACAGTGATGGCACTGGAAGAACCGGCACATACATTCTGATTGACATGGTGTTGAACCGCATGGCAAAGGGTGAGTAAAAAACAAAGCTATTCATGGATATCAACTTCCTGTTACAATCTGTCTACATCTCCAAAGGACTGAAATTATCCAAATTATTCTAGTGAAGGTGTATGGAGTCACAGGGTGGAACAGAATGTTTTCAGTTTGAGGGAAGAACTCTAAATATGCAGGGTTTGTGTTTTTAACAATTGTGAACACAACTCCATCTATGTTTGTGATGAGAAACAACATTATAACATAGATCAGAAAATAGTGTAATTTTTATAGTGTAACTTTAATTGCTGTGGCATTGGTTCTAATTTTTCTTCATTCTGAAACCCATGGATAATTAATGTAGCAATTTTTAGATAAACAGTATTTTGTTAAGGGCCAAGCGGTAGAAGTATTAGCAAAAAATATGATATATGAATTACCATTTAAAATAAAAATTGTGAAATGTGTTTTCATGGGCATCAGTTTCCTAGGTGGCATTGTTTTAAAGCATGATTGCCAACACCTGAGTTATATGTCCTATTTGTCCTCAGGAGTGAAGGAGATTGACATTGCAGCTGCTCTAGAGCACATTAGGGACCAGAGACCAGGACTAGTCCGTACAAAAGTAAGACCATTTGGGTTTTAAGACGCTTTTCCTGTCTACATTGGATTGTAAACCATTGATATATTCACATTTTTCCTCAGGACCAATTTGAGTTTGCTCTGACTGCTGTAGCTGAAGAAGTGAATGCCATTTTGAAAGCCCTGCCACAGTAAGGCAACAGCAGCAGTGATATGGGACACTGTGGACTTAAGACAGGCATGCTCCTAATATCCATGAGGACAAACATTGTACCAACCTGTCGTGTGTGTCGGGCCATTCCTGTAAATAAGACTGCCACTTCTGTACCACTCTTGCTTTTGGCATGTTGTCTCCGAATTTATTTTGAATCATATTTTGATAAAAATTATTATAATGAAAATGTGGAATGTAAAATGTCAGTATACAAGATTAGATTATAGCACATATTTGTTCTATCAAAAATCAAATTGGACGTACTGTCTGACCAAATATCCAAACACTGTGCCTGTGATGGTGAGTATGCAACAGAACGCATATATGACAGGAGACCAACCCCAAAAACCTGTTCAGACTCATATCATCAGCCTTTTTGACATCTGTCTATTTCCTGTAAGCTTGATTACTCTATAGCAGAACTAACTGGGTTCATGTCTGGGTTTCACTGTTTTTGGCTAATCAATGATGTCAATGTGTGTGTGTTTTACATGTTGGTTAAATATGACTTTTATTTGTTTAATTCATTTACAACCAGTGCCCACAGTACCAGATTCACATTCTCCTCTCATTATTGATTTCACAATATAGTTTGTTTTGTTGTAAGTATGAACATCATGGTGATTTGACGTAAATAATTCATTGCAATGATTGTTTTTCATGTAGCAGACAGATAGAAAATGACTATAAAAATGTATTTTTGACTTGACCTAAATAAAATTGTGATGTGACGCAGCAAACATAACCCAGGTATTGTGATTTTTAAAATACACCATTTTAACGATTCATTTTTGAGCATATAAATAGTATTATATTTTAATTATCGTTTTATTAAAATCTATAGAAAGTCTAGAGCTAGTGATGGCTGTGGTTTATTAAAAACATTACACAGTAAATTAAATTGAAAATATATACATAGTCAGCAAAACATACTTTTATTTGTGCTGCTCTATTTTTTGTTTAAATAATTTATCATTATTTAGAGATGTCACTGTTTTTTAGAGATAACAGTTTTTGTGACGCAGCAAACATAACCCAGGTATTGTGATTTTTAAAATACACCATTTTAACGATTCATTTTTGAGCATATAAATAGTATTATATTTTAATTATCGTTTTATTAAAATCTATAGAAAGTCTAGAGCCAGTGATGGCTGTGGTTTATTAAAAACATTACACAGTAAATTAAATTGAAAATATATACATAGTCAGCAAAACATACTTTTATTTGTGCTGCTCTATTTTTTGTTTAAATAATTTATCATTATTTAGAGATGTCACTGTTTTTTAGAGATAACAGTTTTTCCGGTGTACAATATAGTTTATAAATACATCATCTCCAGTGTATTCTTTAGAGTCTCTCTCACACACACACACATACATCCACACATAAATACTGCACAAATATGTCTTTTTAAAGTTTCATTAAGCAGGTAGATGTCATGTTGGGAAGACCATGGGATTTTTGACCTGTAGAAATAAATGTAGCATATCATATTTTTGACATTAACAAAACTCTAAAATTACGATACTATATAAATCTGAAGAGAAGCAGGATGGGGTGTGCCTATGGGGTCTATAGATATGTTTCTACTACAGCGTCACACTGTTTGTTTACCTCTGGGCAGGGTTAGGGCACAGAAGCATGAGCCAATCGGGTTAGCTTGTGAAGGCCTCGAAGTCTGACTCTGAAACAATAAGCACCAACATTTAGACTTATTTGTATATATATATAAAGATATGTGTAACAATAGGTGACAAATTAGCATTGGACAGTACACATTCTGTTATCATTCTGTTCAGTAGCAATACAAAATAAATTGTGACAACTAATATACATAAGTTAGTTTTTATTTTCTTTAGAAACATTAACAAAACATTGTATAACACTATCCCTTAAATAATTACTGGAGTGAGCAATAGCAGCTCATTGAGGGGAATCAGCATTTTGATTCAAGTCAATTTGAACAAATTTCCGCATCATTTCCTTGAGCAGCATCGCATGATTTTTAGCAGTAGAGCAGGCTTATCAGCAATGAACAAATGCTCATATCAGTCATTTTAATAATTCATAATTAATAAACTCACCCCTCCTTTTCCCATTAATTGGCACTTGTTTGACACATCACAAGAAATGTAAACATAAAATACATATAAAAATGTAATTTTAAGCAAAAAAGGTACAAAAAATGTAAAGTTATATTCTGCTTAACAGCTTTTAATTTTCTTTTTGCCTTATTTTGTATAAAACAGTTTAGCAAAAGTGCATAAGAGCAGTTAAATTAACAATATATTGCACATTGTAGTGTTGATTCTATTTATGCTATTAGAGCTGCTCAGATTAAGTTAAACCTTCACTGCAAATAATTATACCCACAAAATATTTTAAATCTCAAAAAAACAAAAAACATTCACTCATTAATGTAATTGTACTTTTGTGCTTCATGATAGCTATTTCACAATACAAACCAGAAAACACTCACTTCAGACACTGACTGAGGACCATAAGAGTTTTGCTTTTTTTTTTCCCATTATTTTGGCAACAATTCCTATGCACCTATTGTCTGTCAAGTCTAAAATGATATCTTTCTGTATTTTACATACAGAGATATCACATCTTCATAAAGTATTGCAGTGTATATTCTGGATCCAAGGCAAATGGAAAAAGCCAGGCAACATTAGATACAGCATATCATATTGACATCAGTGTGTAATTTAAACCCAAAACCACTACTCCACAAAGCAATCATCTATATGGAATTCACAAAAAATACCTGTTTTAATTCATCAGTTAGTTTATGTTACTTTCACAACTATAAAAGATGGCACACATTTGGTAGAAAACACTAATATTGCCGAATTAGCACACAACACAGCCACACTTGTTTTTCTTTCTCAGGCTGCTATGTTCTGTGTTTTTCTGCGTTATATCATTTTCCGTGGCACTGTCATGACTTGGTGATGTGACATTAGACGTTGTATTTGATGAGCTGCCTGATCTTTCAGGAGACTCCGGAGGAAAAGTCATGCTATGCTCCTTTTTCACAGTTATGACATCATTGTTAACAATATCTACAGTTACTGCATTCTTAACCCTTTTATCCACTTTGACTTTAACCCCGCCCCCAGCACCTGATAAAAAGTCGGTAACGTTTGCCCTCTGCTGTGCATCCATTTCAGACAGACTGTACGCCATCGCCATCTGCAGGTCTTCATCGTCCTCATCATCAAGACCATCTCTCACACGGTCGCTGTAGTTAAAGTACGCACCGGAGCTGAACGAGCGGTTTGTAGTAGCAGAAGGATGACTGCCCTGAGAGCGTTCAGAGAAGTTGGAAGGTCTCTGTTGGATCTGTGGGTTTTGTGGATGACCCTCTCTTTTGCTCAGCTCCAGGGCAAGAGCCATCTCATCCTCCACACCTGCAACAACAAACATACAGCCAGGACTGAGAAGATGAGCCTAAACAATTTTCCGCATTGTGGTCATTTTTGTCTTTGATGATAATGATATGATTTTGAATCACGTATCTACTAAAACCCAATTCTGAAGATATAATTAGCTATTAATAACTAGGCTATTTAAGGCATTTATCGTGCAATAGTGATGGATGATACCAGTGATTTTTGTCTCGATTCGATACTAGGTGTTATCATGGCAAGGACATTATTTTGATATTGTTCTGACACTGATGACATTTGTTTTTGAATGTTTTATAATTCCTCTTCTATAAAAAATGGCAGCTATCATTATCTTTGTACCACACCTGCTTGAACAGATCTATAAATGTAATATATATGCAGATTAATAAAAATATATACACTTCATACCAATATTTTCATACTGAACAACACTATTGTGTAATAATCATTTTCAGTGTTGTTGTACACATACGAAAAGGATGACAAATTACCATTTATGATAACTGACTTCAAAACGCCATCCTCCTCAATTTCCACTCTTTCCTGTCCATTTTCCTTGATCCTAAAAGCAAAAATGGTTCAAATTACAACTTGTGTACATTATCAACATAAATGTCATGAACAAATAAATATTAATATTCTTAAAACGTACTTTTTCGTAGTCGTACGTTTCCCGTTTACAATACGAGTACTGGTAGAAACTGATTTAAAGTTGCCCATTCCTCCACCCATGCTGCCCATGTCACTGAGACCGCTCATAGAGAAGGATGTGAAGTCCGCTGCAACACATTGAAGAAAATATAAAATTGGTATTTAGCAACATTTAATATTTATATTAATACATTTAATACTTATGCTGTTATATATTTTCTGTACCTCCTGCTGAAGGGAAGGAGAAAAACCTACTGGGACCCATACGGGAAGACGAGCCAAATGAAGGGAAATCATCTAAAACAGAAACAAAAGAACGTAAATAAATGGAAAACTTTTTTAACCAGTCTTTTATAAATAGTCAACATCAACTTGAATTGAATGTATGGCTCACCAAAGAAGTTAGCAAATGGGTCCTGGCCTCCAAAAAATTCCCTGAACACATCATCTGGATTTCGGAATGTGAAAGTGAATCCTGGGAAATCTGAGAAGTCTGCATTGGTTGACCCTGTCAAAATAAATGCATGATGGGGTCATCAAAATCAAACCAAATTTTAAACAATCACCTAATTTGTGTGTGTGCGTGTTGTTGGGTTTTTTTACCTGTGTGTCGCACATTGTCACTTCCATATCTGTCATAGGAATCACGTCTACTCTCTGTGTAAGGAAATAGGCATCACCCATAAGAGGAAGTTTTTTTCCATCAAAGACCAAGAAATCCAGTGGTCCTAGTTACTTACTGTCAGACAAAACTTCATATGCTTCAGCAAGCTCTTTAAACTTTTTCTCTGCTTCTTCCTTGTTGTCTGGGTTTTTGTCAGGGTGCCATCTCAGAGCCAGTTGCTTGTAACTTTCATTAAACAGAAAGCAAGAAAGACATTGGACCTTACTTGAGAAAGAAATTCAACTTGGACCTTATTTGAGATGAACATTGCACTTACGCCTTTCTAATGTCCTCCTGTGAGGCTGTTTTAGGCACTCCAAGGATTTTATAGTAATCTACCATTTTACAATGAAATTAAAAAATCTGTAAAGAAAAAATAAACATAATAAATAAACCTAGGGACACATTACACGCGAGTCATGCCTGTGTTTTATTCCAAATTGATAATTTAGGTAACCCACGTGTTCAGGTAAGAATAAATTAATGACTATTAGCTTCATTGCCCATCCCCAAACCTTAAGTCTGTTTACACCAGGCCACCATAGCCACATTGCTAGTAGCTTCCATTCCAATCTCATTAGTGGGTTGCACAGTTTGGGCCGAGGGGACTTCCAACGTGACCTAAAACAACTAAACTTAACTTTAAATGCCCCCCATGACGGTGACATGCGTTAACACGGTTATTATTACAACGTTATTCCCAGCACCCTGGCATTTGACAACTGTTAGGCTTAGTATGGAAATAAAATGTTTTTCCTATAGAGATGAAACCAATGCCGAACACGTACTAACGCTAAATCAAGCTAGGGTTAGTTACACGAGAAAATGATCAATGTATAACAGAATATGCTTATCCCCAGACTCCGTGGTTTCCTAATAAGGTTAGGTTTAGCTTTAGCAGTAGTAGCAAGTTGCGGCAGTAGCGGCAGTTGCAACCGTTATTTTAATAGATCCATGGTCGCAACTTGGACCTTACCGTTAGGTCTCCCGGCCAACTTTACCCCGGTGTCCGCGATAATACCTCTGAATGTCTCCAGGTCTGCGTGACGACCCGGTACTGACTTGATATGCCTCTTTGCGCCGTGAACCTACTGATATTACACAGCAATAACAACGCTCCGTTAGTCAGCTGTAGTAAACTCCACAGCTCCCAAAGGCCAAACAAGTGTTTTGGTCGTCACTCCCCCTTTGACTAACCAGTGCGTGCGTATGACGTCACAGACCAGAGAAAAAAACGAGCGTCTGGAAACTACTAGAGTGAACGAGACGGCCACGCGCGCCCCCTCCGGTCCATACAGCTGCAGCGTAACGTGCTCATTAAACTCCACTCTACAGTATGCTTGTATCATGGATTTATTATACTAAATAAATAAATAAAAAAAAAGTATAATAAAGGTCTGTGCAATCATACTTTTCTGTAAACTGCAGACAAGTAAGAACAAACATGCAGTTGTCTTTATTAATGCTCCAGTATCAATATTTAGGTCAATATTTACCGGCTTAAGTAAAGTGCTAGTCTAGTGTATGAGTTATGATAATACTATAAATAAAATTAATCCAAGTCATGAGTCTTCAATGCAAAAAACATTTATTTTTAATTTCATATCATCACAGTCCGAATGAGGCTGGGAATGTGTTTGTTTATTTGATAATTTTGGGAATGTGATGCCTAAGTACTTCAATACTCCTCGCCATCTTCATCATCATCTGCCAAGCTGTCTGTGCCCACTTCTTCATAATCCTTCTCCAGGGCAGCCATGTCCTCCCTGGCCTCTGAGAACTCACCCTCCTCCATACCCTCTCCCACATACCAGTGCACAAATGCTCTCTTGGCATACATCAGGTCAAACTTGTGGTCCAGTCTGGCCCAGGCCTCAGCGATGGCTGTGGTGTTGCTCAGCATGCACACGGCTCTCTGCACTTTGGCCAGGTCTCCACCAGGGACCACTGTTGGAGGCTGATAGTTGATGCCCACCTTGAAACCAGTTGGACACCAATCCACAAACTGGATGGAGCGCTTGGTTTTGATTGCAGCAATAGCAGAGTTGACATCTTTTGGCACAACATCACCACGGTACAGAAGACAACAAGCCATGTATTTACCATGACGAGGATCACACTTCACCATCTGATTGGCTGGCTCAAAGCAGGCATTTGTGATGTCAGCTACAGAGAGCTGCTCATGGTAAGCTTTTTCAGCAGAGATGACAGGGGCATAAGTAGCGAGAGGGAAGTGGATACGAGGATAAGGCACCAAGTTGGTCTGAAACTCAGTCAGGTCAACATTCAGGGCTCCATCAAAGCGCAAGGAGGCTGTGATAGAGGACACAATCTGACCAATCAGCCTGTTCAGATTGGTGTAGCTCGGCCTCTCAATGTCCAGGTTCCTACGGCAGATGTCATAGATGGCCTCGTTGTCCACCATAAATGCGCAATCAGAGTGCTCCAGGGTTGTGTGGGTGGTCAGGATGGAGTTATACGGCTCCACCACTGCAGTGGACACCTGAGGGGCTGGGTATACAGCAAATTCAAGCTTTGATTTCTTTCCGTAATCGACAGAGAGCCTCTCCATCAACAAAGAAGTGAAACCAGAGCCAGTTCCACCCCCAAAAGAGTGGAAGATGAGGAACCCCTGCAGACCTGTGCACTGGTCAGCCTGTAAAAAAAAAAAAATCTTTATTTTCCCTTTTTTTAAATGAGACGAGGTGTAATGTTCATGCATCTTATGTCCACAGAAATCACTCACCAGTTTGCGTGTTCTGTCCAAAACCAGATCAATGATCTCTTTGCCGATGGTGTAGTGTCCACGGGCGTAGTTATTGGCTGCATCCTCTTTTCCTGTGATCAGCTGCTCAGGATGAAACAACTGCCGGTAGGTTCCTGTACGTACTTCATCTACAACAAAGAGTTTGTAATTAAAACTCTACAATAGTAGACAGTCTGAATATTTGTATATCACTGTTTACCTATGACAGTGGGCTCCAGATCCACAAAGATGGCTCTTGGGACATGTTTTCCTGCTCCAGTTTCACTGAAGAAAGTGTTGAAGGAGTCGTCACCTCCTCCAATAGTTTTATCAGAGGGCATCTCACCATCAGGCTGAATTCCATGCTCCAGACAGTACAGCTCCCAGCAGGCATTGCCCATCTGGGCTCCGGCTTGGCCGACGTGCATAGAGATACACTCACGCTGTAAAAGAAAGGATTCACATCAAAAAGGTAAGGAACTTGTCTTGTAACTGTGTAATGGAAAGGTTTATCTTGGGTTTCTAAAAGAACAGAAATGCTCCTACAATAGACCATAACATGTTTATACTGTAACATTATTGTTCTTATTGTGTCCAAAAGAATTTTTTTTTTCTCTAAAGTATGGGACAGGAAGGCTGTGACAGAAAAAATGGAAACACCCTCCCCACCCACTTTCCTCTGTGTACCTCCTACTCCCCTCTCTCCACCCCTTGTAGGCAACTCCTGTTCCTGCCCAATCCAGCTGCGTAGAGCTGTGTAACACTCATGACCGCCTTCCTCCTCCCTCTTCTTCAAATCTCTCAAATGAAAAACTCCCAACAACTGCAAAATGGCCGCCATCTAACTCAAACGGTGTGGCCCATGACCACTCCTCTTTTCTCTTATTTCTGTCCATCCCCCACTGCCACGATGACCCAGTTTATTCCTTTTACAGTAATGGTACAATCATCAATAGTTAGAATTAAATGCCATTACTGCACCATAAAAGTTTTTCATAATCTTTACACGTTTACTCTGCCCCCCAAAAAATTGCAGAGACTCAAGGCCCACCTTAGCAAGAGCCTGTATATGACCTATACTCTGTAAAGAACTTTAATTCATTGGTATTTTTGTTTCTCAATTCCCTTTCAACATGTTCAGTACAATTAAGCAGTCAGACATTGGATAGATGGTTGCTTTGGTAACATTTTTCTCACCCTAAAACTCATCTAATGCCAAATAGCAGAGAAAAGGAAACTGTAAGAACAACAACAAAAAAGAAATCTATAATCCATGCCCGGCATTATTACTCACCATTTTGTTTGCTTGTCCTTTAACTGACGTTTATGAATCAGAAACAAGGCAGAAGTGTGGAGGAGAGGCAGGGCTAGAGCTTATATACACAAGGATGTGGAGGGGGCAGGCAGGAAACCGCAGTAAGTCGCTCGTAAGCAACTGCAGAAGTCAGTGGTGAAAAAAAAAAAAAATCATTGGCGGGAGAGTATAGCAGTTTGAAAAAAGAGGGAAGTCCCTACAGTGTTATCAGGCTTCACTGTTATCTGCTTTGTCACTTATGGCCTGAAGTCAATGTTTGACTTTCAACTATCAGAAATGGACTAGCAGGTTTGTCAACCTCTTTGCTTAGTTTGTTTTTCTCATATAACAATATTAAACACTTTAGATAAAACAAAAAAATATGCAGTACATACACTCTTTATCAGATGTCTATTTTAACAGGTTTAATTAGTTTAAACCTATCCCACATTATATATTATCAAATGGTAACAAAACAAACAATTAACAATCAGTTATTGTACTTCTTTATTCTTAGTGTTTACATAAATGCACTTGAAAATGGTTAGGCGCATGGATATATAGAGCAAACATAAAGTAATGATTAACTTTTCCAGGAAAAAAACACACAGCTGCACAAAACTAACAAACCTTCATTTTACTTCCAAACTTTTAAAAAGCCCATCCCAGACATATGAATAGTGGGTGACTGGGATCTCATTGTTGCTGTAAGCCACTGTATGCGGCTTTGCTCAAACAACACTGGCCAGTCTTTTGGTCATTCCTCTCCCGCTCACAAAGTCACAGCTGAATGGCACATAGAAACTGACATAGGAGCCCTTTCATAACTGGCATTCCACATGGGAGAGGATATAGTGTGGGGGAGGTGTACAAAAGACAGGGGTAGGACTAGAGTATCAGACACACATACCCCACTGTATAGACTAGTCTAGTGTGACGCACCAAGATTGGTTTTACCATATGGCTTTTGAAGAATTAGCTCACTGCTAATAGTATTATTCTTAGTTACCATATTTTAGAAGACACAAACAGTCTAAAGTAGTATATGCTCTGTTTCTGCAAGCAGTAAAGTAAATATTGCCCTAGGATCTACATGTGCATTAGGTTCAGGATATGCACTTCCTTGTTACAAAGTGCTTTTAGCAAAGATATAATGGTAGGTATGACTATATATGAATTTTAATTTGGTGTCAACATTAATATTCTTCACCATCATCCTCTGCTCCTATGTTGTCAGCTCCCACTTCTTCATAATCCTTCTCCAAAGCAGCCATGTCCTCCCTGGCCTCTGAGAACTCACCCTCCTCCATACCCTCTCCCACATACCAGTGCACAAATGCTCTCTTGGCATACATCAGGTCAAACTTGTGGTCCAGTCTGGCCCAGGCCTCAGCGATGGCTGTGGTGTTGCTCAGCATGCACACAGCTCTCTGCACTTTGGCCAGGTCTCCACCAGGGACCACTGTTGGAGGCTGATAGTTGATGCCCACCTTGAAACCAGTTGGACACCAATCCACAAACTGGATGGAGCGCTTGGTTTTGATTGCAGCAATAGCAGAGTTGACATCTTTTGGCACAACATCACCACGGTACAGAAGACAACAAGCCATGTATTTACCATGACGAGGATCACACTTCACCATCTGATTGGCTGGCTCAAAGCAAGTATTAGTAATGTCAGCTACAGAGAGCTGCTCATGGTAAGCCTTTTCAGCAGAGATGACAGGGGCATAAGTAGCAAGAGGGAAGTGGATACGAGGATAAGGCACCAAGTTGGTCTGAAACTCAGTCAGGTCAACATTCAGGGCTCCATCAAAGCGCAAGGAGGCTGTGATAGAGGACACAATCTGACCAATCAGCCTGTTCAGATTGGTGTAGCTCGGCCTCTCAATGTCCAGGTTCCTACGGCAGATGTCATAGATGGCCTCGTTGTCCACCATAAAAGCACAGTCAGAGTGCTCCAGGGTTGTGTGGGTGGTCAGGATGGAGTTGTACGGCTCCACCACTGCAGTGGACACCTGAGGGGCTGGGTAAATCGCAAACTCTAATTTGGACTTTTTACCGTAATCGACAGAGAGCCTCTCCATCAACAGAGACGTGAAACCAGAGCCAGTTCCTCCCCCAAAAGAGTGGAAAATGAGGAACCCCTGCAGACCTGTGCACTGGTCGGCCTGTCACAGAAAAAAACACATCCAAGTATAAAGTTGAAAGCACAAACATACCTCTTTACAAACAAAGCTCACAAAGGCTAGTCTGACCAGTTTGCGTGTCCTGTCCAAAACCACATCAATGATCTCTTTGCCGATGGTGTAGTGTCCGCGGGCGTAGTTATTGGCTGCATCCTCTTTTCCTGTGATCAGCTGCTCAGGATGAAACAACTGCCGGTAGGTTCCTGTACGTATTTCATCTACAACAAAGAGTTTGTAATTAAACCTCTACATTAGTAGACAGTTTGAATATTTTTATTGCTTTTTACCTATGACAGTGGGCTCCAGATCCACAAAGATGGCTCTTGGGACATGTTTCCCTGCACCAGTTTCACTGAAGAAAGTGTTGAAGGAGTCGTCACCTCCTCCAATAGTTTTATCAGAGGGCATCTGACCATCAGGCTGAATCCCATGCTCCAGACAATACAGCTCCCAGCAGGCATTACCAATTTGTGCCCCAGCTTGGCCAACATGAACAGAAATGCATTCACGCTGTGTATTTAAAAAGAAGAAAGTTTGTTAAAGTATTCAGAAAATATTTTTTATAGAGAGAAATTTAACTGAACAACTGTTATTTGAATTAGCATGTTACATCTTCATTCAGTTTTATTGTAAAAATGCTTTAAATGCCTCACCATGGTTGCAGAGATTCTTCTCCAATGTCCAGGTATCGGTGAGAAGATGTAGTGCTGCAGTCAGCTGTTGTGCTGGCTTTAAATACCTGTCGCTTTGGGGTAGACAGTGATTTGATCTGAGTTGTAATCAGAGATCCCAGATGAGACCATGATAAGATCATCTGTTTGTCAAACATATGCACAAAGAAAAAGGAGGTCACCACCCTGCTTATTGTGTGGGCTGTTTTGTGCTCCTATGTGCACCTTATATTTCAGGAAGTAGAAGCAGGTACAGGTATAGTAATTCAAAATATACTAAACTACTTAAATACTAAATTGCACAGAGGCTAATTAACATTTTGAGAAATAGTAAAACACTAAATAAGAAATTTGCACGTGTCAATGCACAGTCATTGTTCACTTGCTTAGTTTTAACAACTTTTAAATTTGTAAACACAATAAATGTCAACTTTAAATGTCTAGACCGCCAATAAATACAAATCAATATTATTAGTCTGTGTAATCCCTCAGTTGTCAAGGTAGTATCCAAAGCAAAAGAAAATTAAATTCTGTCAACTGGACAAGTTTTTACAGTGAAGTAATAATATTACTTCATATATTATTAATAATATTAAAACTAATCACAATAACAAATTCTATTGTATACAGCTTTAGAATAATGAAATCATTTATGGGCTAAATGCAATCTTTAAATCAGAAATATTTTCCCACACTCTTCTTTACATCTCTTTACTCTTTACATGCAATACAATATATATGGGGCTTGCTTCTCCTTTCTTGTTCTCTATTCTCTGGGGAAGAATACAGAAACTGAATACTTGTGGATCGCCTCATAAGGTATCAGCCGACTAACTAATGTAAACAGCTACTACAGGCTTCATAAACATTCAGAGCTACTTCATAAACCATGTTAGAGAAACAAGAGGACGTATTATTACTGTTACTGTAGTGTATGTAAGACTGGGCTGCCATGTTAACTCCACATACTCATTAACGTAATAAATTCTGTTATGTTCAAAGCTGGAGTGACTCAAACCTTCAGGCTTTTCCTCAGATCTGTGACATTTAGAACATGTTGGACAGCTTTCAGAGCCAATACTCAAATTCAAACACTGACATGTCCATCCATGTTTTCACCCTCTTTCTAAAGCATCCAGGTGCATTTGATACCAAACTGGATATTTTATTCAAAGTTAACTCTAGAGGCAGCCCTTAAGATGAGAGTGATACTGCAACTTGTAATGCTTCCGATTTACCCCTCAGCATTTGTCTCTTTTGAAAATCATCCACATAAACTGTCATTACATTTTTGCGCTCATTGTAGTATTGGGCATTTAAAGGCATTTGTCAATGTACAATTCTAACTAAAATGAAACATTGCTTGTTGGTTGGGTGTATTGGATTAGGAATCAATTCTTCTAATGTTTGCTGATTTTGTCACATGTTTAGGTGTTGAATAAAAACTTAATAGCTGATCATATGACAGCTTTGGCTTCCACACACCTTTATTTATGAGGTCCGTAGGGTAGATTATGACTTGGTGATGATAAGGTACTTGTGTAATTCTGGATTGATTCCTCAGCGACTAGTGCGTCTACAGTCTCATGCTGTAGATCACATGCTGTTATTGCTAAGCTGATTGTCAATCACGTAGACAGCCTAAGGTCAAGGAGGAGATCTATTGTCTTGGTGTTGTAAGGTTGCATTGGAAAAGAGGGCTGTGGGCTATATGTATAAATCAAAACTTAATATAAATGTACCAAAATTATAAAGGCACACCCATTACAAATGTCATAGCTCAGTGTGCTGGATGTGAGACATTTGACACTTCAGTCAAAAAAGTGACTTGGGATATGATGAAATTGCGACATCTAGCGTTTTTAGTGAAAATGACACTTACCTGATTTCGTTTTCCCCCCTCAGGAATGTCATGTGGAGGGCGTTGTCCTGTTTCCTAAAGGAATTTCAAGATGTGTGTGCACAGTTCCCCTGGGATCTTACTTAGCTGTCTTTTTGTCTAACATTTAGACACTTGGCTGGCAAATAATAAAAAGACAGACGGCAAGTGTGTATTGCTCAATATTCCAATACCATTATATATAGCAATGTTCCGAGTTTGTCAGATCATAACTCCTAACTCCTTCACTTCACTAGTTATGTTACGAGGTAATCATAAAAGTCTTAGGTAGATCGGAGAAGTAGTTTCAGCTGCGTTTGAAGAATCATATCATCCTGACCAGCCGCAAGAACAATGGAAGTGTCATGTGACACTACAGCAAAAACTACAACACCAAGAAACAACTGACTACAATATGCGCTCCTTATTCTCCTCTACTGCGCTTATTTGAATAAAAATAGCAACATGACAGTTTACTTAAATGAACCAAACAGATCCAAATGTTTGAAAATGAGAAATCCTGCTGTTAAAACCCGCAATAAACTTCAAAGACTGTAGATCTGTGAGTTGCAGCCTCTGCTCTGTCCTGTCCCAACAGACATTCCACCAAATCATTCTTTAGTCCGGTGCATGTGGCTCCATCAGCAGAGTTTATGCATTTTAGCCATGTGACTTTGAGTTTCTATAAATGTAAACAATGTGCGCAGATCTTCTCTTATATGATTATCTCTGCTTTGAAACCGTTGGATCCTCTCTTAACTCTCTTTATACACAGACCCACACTTGTTTTTGGTGTTTTATATGGACTTAATTGTTTTAGATTGTTTTTTTTTTCAGTTTATATTGTATTTTAAACAGGGTGCCCATGAAAAAGAGAGAGTCCAAGTGCTCTCATTAGTCCCCCGTATGTATGTATGTATGTATGTATGTATGTATGTATGTATGTATTCCTCCGCTGTCTTTGCGTGTACGATACGTACGTTATTGTTAATTAATTATTATTTAATAGATGGAAAGTCAAAGTGTCGTCCTCGCAGACACTTATTTCTATTTGAAGTAAGGAATTAATGTTTCCCTTTGAATATCAATAGGCAAATATAACGTTCGAAGTGATTTTTTTTCCCAATTGTAGCTTCAACATAACTTTAACAAAATATACCTTGTGAAAACGTAATAGACACAGAGGTAACAATATTATTTGTACAACCATTGTCTATAAACCAGAGAACACTTATTGGTTGTACATAAAGTGGGATATTGCATATTCTACTGACCGCCCCCTGACTCGGAGTACGAGACTTTTGTCTTTTGAGGAAAAAACGTGAGGTTTGTGACTTTCCATGTTCATGTTAGTCCTTATGGGGTTTTACACAGAACACAACCAATATATTAAAATTTTAGCAAAACCCAGATCATGTTTACAATGCATTTATTGAAATTATTAATTATTATTAGCTGCTCCATGCGCCCACCTGTCAGACTGTCAGTCAGGCCGTATCTGTGGGGGATGATACAATCCTGATCATATTTATTCCATTCTGGGGCATGTATCTGCGCCACTGTCACCTGGGCCTACTGGAGCAAAGAGCAGTAGTGTGGATGAAAATGGTCACACAGGCTAGCAGCAGTTAGCAGCGACAGTAATCCTACGATATTTAAAGGTAATCTCAGTTTGATAAAAAAAAAAAAAAAAAAAAAAAAAAAAAAAAAAAAAAAGCTAAATCGCTATAGATCATATTTTGGGTGATAAGTCACGCAAAGATGCGCGCGTGCTGACGTCAGTGCGCACGTGCGTCTCATCTGACCACTTGACTTTCTCCCATGACTCCTCTCGATCATCCAAATGGCCACTGGCAAACTTAAGACGGGCCTGGACATGTGCTGGTTTAAGCAGGGGAACCTTCCGTGCCATGCGTGATTTTAAACCATGACGTCTTAGTGTAATACTAACAGTAACCTTGGAAACGGTGATCCCAGCTCTTTTCAGGTCATTGACCAGCTTTTCCCGTGTAGTTCTGGGTTGATTCCTCACCTTTCTTAGGATCATTGAGACCCCACGAGATGAGATCTTGCATGGAGCCCCAGTCCGAGGGAGACTGACAGTCATGTTTAGCTTCTTCCATTTTCTAATAATTGCTCCAACAGTGGATATTTTTTCACTAAGCTGCTTGACAGCTGCCCTTTAGCCATTTCCAACCTTGTGGAGGTCTACAATTTTGTCTTTTGTGCATTTTGACAGTTCTTTGGTCTTGGCCATGTTAGTAGGTGGAGTCTTATTGATTGTATGGGGTGGACAGGTGTCTTTATGCAGCTAACGACCTCAAACAGGTGCTTCTAATTTAGGATAATAAGTGGAGTGGAGGTGGACTAACAGGTTTTTGAGGGTCAGAATTCTAGCTAATAGACAGGTGTTCAAATACTTATTTGCAGCAGTAACATACAAATAAATTTGGGAATTTGTAGAAGAATTATATTTCTTATTTCAATTACAATTGTGGAGGGTTTTTTGGTACCAGCTGGACTTTTCTTAGCTCCTCAGTGGGAATCCATTTCTGTCCAGATCCTCTTGAAGTTTTGCTCCACATTTTAGATGTTTTGGCATTCGTAACTTCCAATATCTTAGTGTCAGTGGCCTAAAAGGATGAGCGGTCTGTCAACTATATCCCAAAAGTGAGGAAATTAGGAGTGGGGGAAGGACATTGTTGCTTGGATTGTATTAGCAATATGTTGTTAGGGCAGCATGGTGGTGCACACATGAGATTTTGGAGCCAAAAATACTGAAAAGTTGTGAGATGAATCAAAAATGTTATAGGATCAGAGCTATGGCCGTTGGATATGTTTAGTTAAGCATTTTGCATTTCCAAAATACATTCTCCTTTGATTTACCAGTCTTTGTAGATGAAGATTTCCTTTTCAAATTGAAAGAAGTCTGTATTGGAAAAGCTCACCAAGTAGACCTTGTTCGAATCCAGCGGTGGTGATCCAGGACAGAAACCAATGTCCATCCATGTTCTTCTTTGAAAGATCCATGCATCAAGACAGAAACCAAAAGGAAGACAAAATTCTATCCTCAGTGTTCTGGACAGCCACTCGTCCGGTAATTTTTCCACAACAATAATGGTGTCAGAAGAGTGGATCCCACTCTTCTGACACCATAATTGTTGTGGGAAAATTACTGTTCTAGATGAAAAGTAATCAATTTGCAAAGCTCTGTGAGTTTTGAAATACAGAAAAAAAGGTTTGTTACAGCAGATACAGACAGGACAGGGCCCAGGCCTGCCCTGGCCACAGACTGGTAGCCTCCCGGCCTCTCCCCCAGTTTCCCTCTCCGTCTAAGTCACAGTCTAAACCAACCCAACCAACAACCCTGAGCATCTGAGCTCTGACTCTTTTATATCAGAATGACAATGCTACATACATTTCAAAGCAGAGTGACTTTTGTTTCACACCCATATGATAATGAACTTTTACACTTGGACAGGTATGGACATAGGGGACATATGTATGGCAAATCGGTAATCGTATATTGTAATTGTTAATTGATATGTGTTTTTTAATGTGTGTTCACCTGCTCAGGGACTGCAGATGGAAAGTAGCAGTAGCTAAATCTGGTGCAAATCATCTTTTCCTTGTAAGATTAATGAATTTGTACATGGTCCCTGTCAAATAAAGAATAAAGAAAGAAAGAAAGGTAGAACAATAACAAGTTTCCTGTGGGATGGAGACAGAGCCTTCACACATGTTAATGTCTGGTCTGGGTCTGGCAGACTGACACAGATCAAAGACACAGCTTTTTAAATACACAACATGAATACACTTAAATTTCTATCATACTGCACATAGGTCTTTATGTGTGGAGTTTGCATGTTTTGTTGCATGATAGGTGACCAATGAGCAACTTTGTTTCACGCATCACTGAAATAAACAAATCTGATCGCACAGTAGCCTACTGTCTGGATCGAGGCACGACGAGGGAGTGGTGCCCAGACCGATAACCTGTTTAAAAATACAGAGGTATATAGTGTGGATTTGCCAGGTAACTAGTTAATAGTAATTCCATAGTTTGCACAACACCCTTGAGGTTATCACTCACTATGCTGGCGTGTGTCCTCTGTTTGGTTAGGAGGTGGCTAATTTACCAAGGATACACATGTTACATTACTCATAATGCACCAAAAATAATTTAGAAGAAAAAAAAGGCATATATATTGCCTTTGAGTATATTTAAGTTTGATTAAATAGGCTAAAAACTAAAACAAGGTGAGGTAAACAGGAAAAAAAAAAAAAGAATTTTGCTATATCAATTTGAAACTTGTTTACTTAGCCTACATAATACACGTTTTTCATCAGTTAATATTTTCCCATAAAATATATAGGCTACATAAATAATCCCAATAATCCTAAAGAAAAAAGATCCTGATTTAAATGTATCCCTTTATTTTGTTGACATAATCCTATTAGGGTATTTTGGATATTTTTAGAAATTTTTGCCTGGGATCCAGAAGACACACTTCCTAATCCTTCGTGAAGATGTGACTGAACACCGGTGAGTCTCCGACCGTGTCCCAATTCGCCAAACGCATACTCTTCCAAGTATTCTTCGAAGTACTCTTCGACAGGCCTACACCACGGACTGTACTTCCTCGTATGCATTTATGATGTATGTATGTATGTATGCATGTATGTATGCATGTATGTGTGTATGTATGCATGTATGTATGTATGTATGTATGTATGTATGTATGTATGTATGTATGTATGTATGTATGCATGTATGTATGTATGTATGTATGTATGTATGCATGTATGTATATATGTATGTATGTATGTATGTATGCATGTATGTATGTATGTATGTATGTATGTATGTATGTACGTACGTATGTATGCATGTATGTATGTATATATGTATGTATGTATGTATGCATGTATGTATGTATGTATGCATGTATGTATGTATGTATGTACGTATGTATGCATGTATGTATGTATGTATGTATGTATGTATGTATGTATGTACGTATGTATGCATGTATGTATGTATGTATGTATGTATGTATGTATGTATAAATAAATGTAGTCTACAAATAAAGCTGTGATGAACCGAAAAGCTTTATTTTTATATAAAGTTAGATTGTTGTTTTGAATAATGTCAGGCAATGAAAGGCAATGAAACTTTTACTACATTACAAACTCTTCGTGCAGAGAAAAACTATTGTGGGATGCCTCATCGCTTTTTACCGCTGGGTGATTTTAATAGATCGATGGTAGGAAGCCCCCGAGGTTCCTATGCTAAATGATCTATGAAAGGAAGCATGCAGGCTCCTTTTCCTAACTCCTTCCTAACGCGGACTATCCAGGCAGTCCTTATCATGGCAGACGGTGACGCACAACCCGGTTTGGTTTAAGGAGTTTGGAGCTTTGTGGCCCGATTTGACTATTTTAGCACGTGCCCATGTTTTCGGAAATCTGCTACAGGCCCTGAGGCGCGTCACTGTTGGGTGGGAGGGGCCTTATTGACTGAAGTGTGACAGCTCCGCGCCCACCTGGCAATGCTTTCTTACTCACTCGGACCACATTGACGGCTGCCGAGAGAGGTGCAGAAAACTCCCTTCCTCCAACTTCTATTTTCGAGGACTAATCTAGGTCATCATGGTGAGTGTTATGATCTCCTACATGGGAAATAGGTCAAAATATAATAGAAATATTTTAGGCTTACTAATACAGCAAATGTCTTGTTTTCTAAAATAAAGGTCTGATTAGTTTGTTTGTGGTGTATGATAAGGCTTCCCAGTGTGGCCTCTTTTATCAGCGCTCCTTGTGTCAAAAATAGAGCTTTTATCATATGACTGACTGACAGTAAAGCTGGGCTCATGTCAGGCCTGACTTAAAACAGCAGGTGTTAAAGTAATCCACGTTATATAAGATTGTCAAAATATACAACTGTTTTATTTCTTTTGTAAAAGTATACTTTATAATGCAATGTTATGTATTTTTAGGCTATACAGTTTTATACAGTCCAGATAATTTGATAATTAACAAACTGGAAAAGTCAGTAAGTCGTTGGGGTGTGTACCTGCATAATGAGGGTGTGTTTTAGTATGTGACCAGACAAGTATTTTAACAAGCCTGGAATGTCTTTGTCTTAAACATTTGTAATAAACCATTTACACTGAACACATGCCTTATCTGCTTAGACTGTCAAAGGTATTTTAGGGTCATTTTTTGTAATTGCACAAATGTCTTTGCGTTGTAAAAGATAATAGCTACCTAATAGCTGCCTACATTTAGTCTCATCCCAATGTTTGCACAGTGTAATCTAAACATAGGTCTGTTGGCATTGCCTGTTGTATCAAAGTACAAACTCACCATTATAAACTCCAGCCACCAAGTAGGCCTATAGTGACATGGTTACTTTCATAAAACTAGCCATTTATATTGTTTGTGTAAACAAATGTGATTTTAACTTGCAACAATAAATTGGTCAGGTTAGTAAAATAAAGTGTTTATGTGTTTTATAGCAGTTGGTGGACTCTGTCACCCACTGTGTTCAGCAACTTAGTTAAACATACCAATAGATCAGTCTATATTTATTTGAAATCTGCCAACACAACCATCCTCCATATTTTTAAGCAAAATAAAACCAGCGGAAAGTCCAAATGACCGCAGCTACCATTTTGAGGAGTGCCAGTCAGTGTTTACTGAATGCCTGCTCTGTTAGGTGTCAGGTTAGTATGTGTTGCCTAAAATAGCTGCAGCGGAGACCTGCTAACCTGCAAATGATGGACAGCCCAAAGAGTCACCCTAACCTTTATGCCTCAGGCCTTCTAATAGAGGACTACTTTTGTTTAAATCAGTTTACCATACATATACATTTATTATACATATACTTTAATTCTTATACATCTAAAAAGTAAAATCAAACTGCCTTCCTTCAATGTTTTGTCATAAGCCCTGTTCCTAACAGTCAGATGAAATCTAGTGACAGCTGCAACGAGTCTGTTGAGCTTGCTCTTTCACCTTTAGCCTTCTTATCTCCGTATACTGCCATTCATGTGAAATTGTTCCTTATAATGCTTTGCAACTAATTTAATTAATCTCTATATTATTGTTTTTGTTTTACGTAATGTTTCAACTTCACCGTACTCAAACTTTCATTCCTTTGTTCCAGCGTGAATGCATCTCTGTGCACGTGGGCCAGGCTGGTGTCCAGATGGGAAACACCTGTTGGGAACTCTACTGTCTGGAACACGGGATCCAGCCGGACGGCCAGATGCCCTCCCGCAAACCTGTGGGTGGCCATGATGACTCCTTCACCACCTTCTTCAGTGACACTGGGGCAGGGAAGTACGTTCCTAGAGCCATCTTTGTGGATCTGGAACCCACTGTCATTGGTAGGCACCTGTGTTTCTATTTTTTATTAACACAAAAGGATTATTACTAAACTGTGTCTCTCCTCTTCAGATGAGGTACGCACAGGCACATACCGCCAACTTTTTCATCCTGAGCAACTGATCTCAGGAAAAGAGGATGCTGCCAATAACTATGCCCGTGGACACTACACCATTGGAAAGGAAATCATTGACTCGGTGCTGGACAGAATCAGAAAACTGGTAAGATTTAATTGAGCAAATATCAAGTTCAGCATGTTGTAATGAAAAAGGATTATAATGACTTTTCTTTTTTTGTAGGCTGACCAGTGCACAGGTCTTCAGGGATTTTTGGTTTTCCACTCTTTTGGTGGTGGAACTGGGTCTGGTTTCACGTCTCTGTTGATGGAGAGGCTCTCTGTTGACTTTGGTAAAAAGTCCAAACTAGAGTTTGCGATTTACCCAGCCCCTCAGGTGTCCACTGCAGTGGTGGAGCCATATAACTCCATCCTGACCACCCACACAACCCTGGAGCACTCTGACTGCGCTTTTATGGTGGACAATGAGGCCATCTACGACATCTGCCGTAGGAACCTGGACATTGAACGTCCTTCTTACACTAACCTCAACCGCCTCATCAGTCAGATTGTATCCTCTATCACAGCCTCCCTGCGCTTTGATGGAGCCCTGAATGTTGACCTGACTGAGTTTCAGACCAACTTGGTGCCTTATCCTCGTATCCACTTCCCTCTTGCCACCTATGCCCCTGTCATCTCTGCTGAAAAAGCTTACCATGAGCAGCTCTCCGTGGCTGAAATCACAAATGCCTGCTTTGAGCCAGCCAATCAAATGGTGAAGTGTGATCCTCGTCATGGTAAATACATGGCTTGTTGTCTTCTATACCGTGGTGATGTTGTGCCCAAAGATGTCAATGTGGCAATTGCTGCAATCAAAACCAAGCGCTCCATCCAGTTTGTGGATTGGTGTCCAACTGGTTTCAAGGTGGGCATCAACTATCAGCCTCCAACAGTGGTCCCTGGTGGAGACCTGGCCAAAGTGCAGAGAGCCGTGTGCATGCTGAGCAACACCACAGCCATCGCTGAGGCCTGGGCCAGACTGGACCACAAGTTTGACCTGATGTATGCCAAGAGAGCATTTGTGCACTGGTATGTGGGAGAGGGTATGGAGGAGGGTGAGTTCTCAGAGGCCAGGGAGGACATGGCTGCTTTGGAGAAGGATTATGAAGAAGTGGGCATTGACTCATTTGAAGAAGATGAGGAGGGAGAAGAATACTAGTGGCTTTTTAGAATTAGCTGTCAATGCAAAATCATGACTGCAATAAAGGATTTATTTTTATACAAAACTAATTTGGTTCAACATATTCAAATACAGTATTGCAAATTGTGTTTTTCACATACATGTGTAAAGCATAAATTAACTTTATTTTGTATGCTTATTTCAATAAAATTTAATTTTGTGGTGTATTGTCAGTGACCTTTAAATATGCTCTTGAGTACCTTTGCTTTGACATTTTATGTTTTTGAACTCATAATAGTGTCTAGAACCACACATGATTTACTATCAGCAACATTCCCAGTACTAGGATTTGCTATCTACTGGCTGCAAAGGAATTACCATGGGGAAAAAACAAAACAAAAAAAACTTGCTGATAAAGAACATGCCACAACATGTTAACCTCCCTGGGCCTGGCGTCCACATATATGGACAACACATTTTGGGTTGTCTAGGCCACAATGCTAATTTTAGAAGAAGAGCAGCAGAAGAAGAACAGAACAGCATACAAGAACAGCAACAATGCAAAAATGTTCAATTTAGAATATTTTTTAAAGTTTAGAATGTTCAGATTTTTAATTTTTATTAATCAATACATTTTTTTGTAAATGCATATTTCTTCCTGCTCCTGTCAGCAGCACTTCACATGAGACACATTGCTCCAAGAGGCACAATTGTTGTTTCTCATTTTGTTTTTACATTCAGGACAAATGTTGCTGTGTTCAGACACTTAATAAATAGTTTTTGCAAATTATTATTAAAATGTTTTATCAAAATGATTAAAACGTCCACATATGAAGACATTTGTTTTACATAACTTTTCTCAGAAATTACATAACGTAATAAGATAATTCTTTGTTTTTACACTCATCAGGTCACAATCAGACTAAATACCAAAGAGAAATTAATAAAGCACGTCATTCAAGAGCTTGGGTCTTAGGAGGTTAATGTAAGCACCCAGCTGTAATGAATTTCGATTTGACAACAGAAAAGCTTAGAACAAATCCAGTGATGATTGATTGGCTTACAAACTGTGTAGGGTTTCTACCTATGACATCACAATCTTGGGAAAATTTAAACTGAGTGTTTTCTGCCATAGAGAGGGAATGTCTGTAAACTTAATGCACAGGATTTACAGAAACAAGTGTGAATGAAGTTAAATACCAAGCATGTTTTTCACGGAGGAACAATGGTATAACATGGTTGAGAACTCATACAAGTAAATGTTGCATAAGTCTATACTGAATTTCTAGAGTAGAATATTACAGTCACAACATGGATACTGGAACTTACTACCTACCATGGCGATGATCTCTCCAGCCTTTGGGTAGAGGTATCTGTGTTTGTGCAGTACTGTATTATGATTATTCTGGTCTATGTATGCCATCTAGTGGATATATTGAGCAGCATGACACTGGAATATAACTTAGAAACACATGGGTACATACAAAATTATCATGAATTTGTTTTATTTTGAAGTGCAAAACCATGACATATCCGCTTCCGCCAAAAGTGGCGTTTGACGCACACTTCTAGTTAACAAATTTTATACATTAAGCGGATGTGAGGCACTGTTGCTTAGCAACTACAAGGACGCTTTCAATTTCTTCCGGAAGTGCGTGGCTGTAGAAACATGGCCGGAACTGCGGCATTTGTACAGAGTTCTTTCATTTATTCACTCCACTGTTTTAGCTTACTTCGTTTATTTATTTGCTTAGCTTTTTCGGCGTTTCAAACAGCAGGTAGTAATAATGTTTTCAGTGCAAGCCACACGGCTACTGCATCAGTGGCTGCTGCCAGAGATCTAAGGTAAGCCTCAGCGCGAAAAGGTAGCAATGTTTGCTAAATGTATAGCTAGTGTTATTAATATTGTTAGTGGGATTTTGTTCATCCTGTTACCTTATATCTTGTAATATAGCGTTTGTTCAACAACATTTTTTTTTTTTTTTTTTTTTTTTTTTTGCGTATTTTAACAGCCAGTTAGGTAAGTTAGCTAGCGAAGAGTTAGAAGCAAACATGTTCTGAAACAATACAGTGATGAAGGATGTGGGCGTAGCATATGATGTTTTTAATGTCAGCCATAGACTATATTAACACTAACTTTTAAGATATTTTTTGTTGAATTAACTAAGGCTATTACTACCGCGATAGACCCATGAGCCTGTCTGAAAATATGTTATGTCTGATCATTAGGCCTAGTATGTTAGGCATATCGTTATCTTTCATACACAAAGTATTTCCCAATAATGGTGCCCCCATCTCCATAATCTAAAAACAAGCTACTCAATTAACTAATATGACTGTATGGGCAATAACTGGCATTTCTACATTGTATAAAACATGCATTTTCAAATAAGGACTGCCACCATGGTCTTAGCAGAAATTGTGGGAAATACTGCACAAAGACACATCTCACACTTGTTTCACCAGTTCTCTTCATGTGGCAGGTACCTATTGTATGATGTGAACCCTCCTGAGGGGTTCAATCTGCGGAGAGATGTCTACATACGATTGGCATCTTTAATAAAGACTTTAAGAAAAAATGGGGATGATTGGGTGCTGGTGCTTCCTCCGTGGGGTCGCCTCTACCACTGGCAGAGTCCAAACATTCACCAGATCCGCATCCCGTGGGGAGAGTTCTTCAGTCTTACAAGTCTGCAGGCCAATGTCCCTGTCATTGAATATGAAGAATTTATTTCTGGTCAGCTTGTAAATAATAGCATTTATTTATTTGTAATGTCAATAAAATACATATGCTCAGCAGTTTATTTCTTTGCAGAGAATGGTGGCCCTTTCATTGACCAAGTACTTGTTCTTCAAAACTACGCTGAAGGATGGACTGATGGCAAATGGGAAGAAAAGGTTGATGAGCGTCCATGTATTGAAAAACTGATGTACAGCAAAGATAAACAAAGTTTCTACAGGTATACCATCCCTTCTCAGTATATATTTATTATTTAAATTATGTGAATCCACCCATTGTGATGTATTAAGTAAAACTGTGTATGTGACTCTTACGTTATTTGTAAAGTAGTATGGTAATGCATAAACTGGTCATGTGCATATCAGGAATTTAATTTGTTCTCGGTATGGGAAGGTTTACTGCCAAATAAAACAAATGACACTTGTTGAATTGAAAGTTGGCTGTGCTGAGAAATTATTTAAAATATCTGTATTGCAGGTTAAAAACAATTAAATATTTGTATATATTAAAAATATATATTATAATTCATATCTCCTGCATAGTTCTTTTGAATTGTTTAGTGGCAAAATAGTCTTAACTTGGTCAAATGTAGTGAAGTAATGTTGTTTTGTTGTGTTTTTAAGGGGGTGGTTTTGGGGCTATGAAGACACAAGAGCCCGACATGTAACTTGTTTATCAGCTCAGGGACATGCTTCAATAATGGCCCCAATTCTTCAGAAAAATATAACAGCAACGTAAGTTATTCTCTGTTAAATTATATTCTTTAGTATTATTGTGTTATTAACTGATTCTCTGTATGTGGTAATGTAGATAGCAGGTTAAATGTTTGAAATTTAAGTCAACTTACTCAACAGAAATGATAATAAATGGTTTGATCTCATAGGTCGGTGATGCTTGATCGAGCTGAGACACTGCTTCATGATCATTATGCGGGAAAGGATTATTGGGATGTAAGTTACAGATTTTTACTGTTGCCTGTAGAAGACATTGTGCTGTAAACAGATATTTTATTATTTTTAAAAAACGAGAAGACTCGCAGAAGCATGGTTTTTGCAAAGCATTTGCGTCTCATTGGAGATGAATTCCGAAAGAAGCACCTGAACTCAACAGATGAAATGGACCGTACTATTTACAATGAGGACTGGACGCGTATGAAGGTTAGATTTGTGGTATTTTCAGTCAATTTCTCCTGTTTCTTCTTTAAAGTGATGTATCTTTTGACAAGGCTAAATTGGGCACGGCTAAAGGTGGCCCATATCTGGCTGTACATCTACGAAGGAAAGACTTTATCTGGGGTCATAGAGAGGATGTTCCGAGCCTTAAAGGAGCAGTGAAAAAGATACATAGCCTAATGAAGAAACACAATCTTGGCCAAGTTTTTATTGCAACTGATGCAGATGAAGAAGGTAAGTTTATGTTATGAGTGAGATGTACTACTTGAGTAATTTTAGGATAAATGTTATTACTGTCATCCAACATCTTTATTATATCTGTCTGCTATGTCAGTGAGCATTTTGAGCCTAATGCTTGTTTTGGTTTGTTATGAACAGAGAGCAGGGAGCTCAAAAGACTGTTACCAGAAAGTGTGAGATTTGAACCATCTGCAGAAGATTTGGATCTTTTCAAAGATGGTGGAGTGGCCATTATTGATCAGTGGATTTGTGCTCATGCAAGGCATGTATATGTATTGCCACACATTATTATTGTCCAAAGGCATTGCCTGACAATGCTGAAGGCGTAATGACTTGAAAAACTAGTTGGGAGGGTAGATGCCTCATTCCATACATTCTTTGTTTGCTTCTTTTATAGGTTTTTTATAGGAACTTCTGTGTCCACTTTTTCATTTCGGATCCACGAGGAAAGGGAAATCCTTGGTTTTGACCCTAAGACGACGTACAATCGTTTCTGTGGAGACAAAGAGAAAGACTGTGAGCAGCCAACACACTGGAAAATAGTTTACTAATATGACAGCAACATATCAGATCTCACAAGTGCCAAAAGACAGTGTTACAACAGTGCTCGATGTACTTAAAATATTTGTATTGTGTACAACATGTTTCTGGTGCAAAGTGTAGAGTTGATAATTTAGTCTTTACTCACCATTTTTCATGAAAAACTCTGTGTACAATGCCTTTTTAAAACTTGTTAGTATACATATTTATTAATATTTACCACTATCTCTGTGTCATTTTTAATTTGTTTAAAATTAATTAAAATTGCTTGACCACATAGCTACCTCTTGTTTAAATAATAGCACAAATAAACATGAAGAAAGGAAAGGAAACAAATAAAATAACAATATTATATTATATGTATATATAATATTTTTTGTTTGTAACTTGGATGATGGAAAACTGGTAAAAATTTAACAAAGCTACTCTTCTAAGAATTTGAAAACAGTGAAAAAAAAAATACTGATTTTTGTATTGATGGAAAGTTACTTTATGCCAGTATGTTGGAAATTGTGTGTTTTAATTTCCTACATATTATCCCCACATTTTATGCACTCATATGCTTAAGGTGTATTCTAGCAGACTAGACACTATTGATTATAACTATTGCCCACTGTAGTTTCAGTTATCTGACTTGTGGTAGGGCATCTGGTGTAAATATCTGCCAACAGAATGATTCATTGCAATACCTCTGTCACGAAAGGGTGAAACTGAATATATAAAACTATGTCACCTCTGCTCCTAATGCCAAACCCTGCTGCTCATTGTCTAGCATTTACTTAGAATGGAAAATATGCCTAGTCACCTCTGTGTACAATATGCCTAAAGGTCACCTCTAATGTAAAATAATAACACCACAACAATAGGCCACTGTATCTTAATAAAGAAGCCTGTTTCTACTTCTACTGTACTCTTACTTTTACCTGGTATTTGTATGATACTCTTGTCTTTCATAACTGCATGCACTGTTTTCCCAGAGTGTGATTCCCAAAGGACCCTCCACTCCTAATGTGACTTTTCCCTATAGAAATATCTTCAACAACACCTCACAAGCAAGTGTAACGTGATGCTCACTGAAACCTTTCTTACAGGTCAGATATGTAAACCATTGAGCTGCCATTGAATTCACTTCATTAATCCCTTTCTAGTAAACTCAAAGTCAAATATTCAGATAACTATTAAATTTAAGTTTTGCATAGCGTCTCGCATAGAAACTCATATTATTACCCAAAATTTTAAGCCTACTGATCTACTTTTTTGCATTCCTATAATCGGCATATGTATAATTTTGACCCTAACTTACTAACTGCGCGTTGTGGTAGCGTTCACACAACAATAAACGTCACCACTGTGTGAAATGAGTTTTTTACCTTGATTGGTTCGTCTTTTTGTAGTATTGAAAAAACAAAACAAAACAAAAAACAACAACTCCTAACTCACTGAAACAGGGAAAATGTCCATCAAATAAACGCAAAACAACCTTATTTGATTTAATTTCTTAAACTTTTCTCCTTTCTGACGTCACCACGCAGGCCCATAGACAAATGAAGCGTTTCCCTATTGTTTTGGGTACACACAAGTTGCTCTCAGTACACGCCCTTAAAGCTGAGATTTGTCCTCTGTTACAGGTGGAAGCGCAGCCTCTGAGGGCAGGAGGTAATACTGGTTCAACAAACTCTCACAGTTATTACGAGAACACGTCTTATTTCCGAATTTCCTTGTTTCTTTCGCGGCTTTGGACTTGTTTTTATTGCGACTTAATGGAAAGCGCATCTTGTTAGGGACCCCCCGGCGCCATGTCTTTTCCAAGGCCACGCGCTATTATTTTATCATATCAATTAAGGACAAGTTACTCGAGGTAAGTTTTTCTCTTGTGCCGTTTATTTTGTGTAAGAAATTAATTCCTAATTCCTTGTTTCCAATCAAAGCTTTGTTTTAGTATAACCTATTAAATAATTTTACTAAAGGAAACCCCTCCTGTCCCTCCCCTCCTTCCACCTCCTATGCTTCTTACGCTCTTACCCTCACGTGCTCCTTATTATCGTGATCATAAAGAAGATTATTAGGCCTATCTGTTTTATTGTTTTGTCATCATAGCAGCCTTCATTGGTGATGTCTTTCTTCCATCAACTTCGACTTCTTCTCTGGAAGAATGGACTGGGCATCGTCAGAAGACCAGTAAGTGACAGTTCTATACAAATATATTTAATAAATTATTGTGTAATAGTGTATGATTCGATCTCTAGGCTCTATGTGTACCTGGTTAAATAGGCCTGTCACAATAATTACTATATCGATTTTTCGTGCAATATATGAAAGCTGGAACCATATTTTTTGGGGTCAGTATTTGTGTGTGTACTTTTGTCTTTGCACTACTGGGATTTTTGTTCTTTTCTTTTTCTTTTTTTTGGCTATACTATAAGATTTAAGCCATAAAACTTTGAATTCATAACTTCAATCACTCATTATAGACGCAAATGAAGTCTAAAGTGTTTCATTCTTAAGAACTTTATAAATAAAATTGAACTGAACTGAATTTATTCTGCAGTTTATTTATTGCAGCTCAGGATAAAAAAAAAAAAAAAAACATTGTACATTTAGAATATTTCTTGTGGTTTGAATCTGCTCTTGGGTTATTGTGTCAGTGGCATAAATTAATTGCAGTATTATCATTTATTGTCTATATCTAATTAAGACAAAGCAAGTTTACTTGTATAGCCCAATTTGCAAAGTAATTCAAAGTGAGTGCTTAACAGAATAGGAAAGACATTAGAATCACAACAAAATACAAAACAAAATACAGAATACAAACAAATCTTAACATAAATAATCAGCGTAAAATTTAACATTAAAAGGGAAGAGTTAAAAATAAAAGCCTTTCAGTCATATGCACAGCTAAACAGAACTGTTTTGAGCCTGGATTTAAACATTGTCAAAGTAAAAACCTGCCATCAGCAATGTATCACACTTATTTGTTATCGTAACAAGCCTATGGTTAAATATAACATAGAAAAAAGTTGTGTCTAGCTTTTATCTGAAGATATGAAAGAGAGATCATCATAGATTTTATTCATGTCCAACAAAACTGAATTTGTCTTAGAATTGTTGATTAAAGTTCTAATCGTCTATAGAGGTCGCCAACTGGACAGCAAAGAGGAACAAAGCCATACATTAAATATACGAAAAGTTATTGTGGGGTATAAAGAACACCTGCCAAAAATAAAACCAGGAAGTATGAACAATGTTATTGTTTTTGCATATCACAGATGTATAACTTTATATTCTGCTGTCTGTGCTAAATAATGTTCCCACAATGAGTGCTGTGATCAGAAACTAATACAAATTTATAAAGCAACTTGAGGACTCACAAAAATAATTTAAATAATTTCAATAATTTAATTTAAATAATTCCTGAGCAGAGCAGTAACAGGTACACCTCTGAACTCTGAAGGCAATATAGAATATTGCCTGAAGTCTGAAATAAAACTTGATTGCATTAGATAAATCTGCCTTTTTATGTACAGGTCTGGTCTGTTACTCTGATTTTGTGGCCTATCATCATCTTCATTATCATTGCTGTCACTCGCTACCAGTTTCCACCAGTTCTGAGGAAAACATGTACGTATCAAACTACTATTCTCTTGTTTCTCATAAAAGTATTGACAAAACTGCTGTGTTAGATAATAACCCTTTAAAAATTATAGAATGCATTCCATACATGTAAAACTTCATATAATGGTCAACAGCCTCACCTTACCTACACAATGTAACAACAATCTTTTCATACTGGTATAATATTGACATTAAGCACACATAAGCTTTTGTTCTCAATCTTAAAGAATAAAGAGACACACACACATTCAAGAGCATTCCAATTTCACAATCAGAAAACAAATGAAGTTGAACTCAAATAGTCCTTAAGTCTTTACCTAAATAGGTGACAGGTTATTTTTGTGTTACTAATGTCCACATCACCATAACCTACTCCTGTTAAATGTTGTCAAAGGGACAGTCAAAACACCTCGCAGGTGTCATTTAGATTAAACCTTGTTGTGTCTCGCAAAAGTGTCTAACTATAAAAGCCAGGTTTATTTGAATATGTTAAGTATCTAGATTTGTAGTCATTTGGGCTGTGGGAGAAGTCTGAGGATTAACTTTTCTTTCTTAAATTTCATTGTGTGTGTTCTGTCTTTTTGGGTAACCCATTCTCCTAACATTTCCGGATTTAAAAGTAACATAATATTCCCAGTGTATGATTACAGACACTGTTCTGTAAATGAAGACATAGTCACCTATAGTTATTGTGACTAAGTCCTTTCCATTGCGGTTTTTGTCAATGTTTGAAACCCAGACTTCATTGACCCCACCCCTTATAGAGACAAATTTTTACAGCAGCTGATTAGTACTACTGGTTTCTTAATCTTAAATTTAGAATAACATAAATGTAGCTATATATTGTACAAATGATTGATATTGTTGAATTATTATTTTTTTTGTTTGAAGTTTAAGTTTCTAAATTAAACTTTAATTTAGGTTTTGAGATTTGCCAAGATTGCGGCTCACTACATTATAAGTTTCTCACCCAATACCCTTCCAGAAAATGTGCACTGACTTCACATGTAGGACTATGGCTGAATTCATTCGCCTCGCTGCAGATGGATGTAGTGTCCAATGATTTAAACTTGTTTCTGGAAAAATGCAACTTGTGCATTTCCATTTCACACATTATAAACATTTCAAGTATATACTACACATGCTGTCGTAATGGCAGGGAGATTGGACCGAAAGATGCAGAACTCGGGGAATGTTTACAGTGTTTATTTACAATAGTGACAAATAGTACAGTAATGAGGGTAGATCTGGCGAAGAGCGGGGACAAGTTACGAGCCAGGATCCAGGGGCGGAACGTGGAGCCAGCGGAGACGACGGTGCGGGCAACACCGGGACAGGGAGCAGAGTGTGAGCCAGGGTCCGGGGTTTTGGAGTGCAGGGACGTAGACAAGGTGATCAGAGCCAGGACGAGGAGCAGGGTGCAAAGCAGGGTCCAGAGACGTGGACAGAGTGCAGAGACGAGACAAGACAGTACCAGGGCTAGGGAGCAGGGTTGGAGCAGGGTCGGAGCAGAGCCGGGAGCGCTGGAGCTGGGATGGTCCAGGAAGCAGGATGTTGACACGCGTACGATCTCGCCCCGAGTGTCTGGTCCTGGCTCCTCTTATCCACGGCAGGTGGAGATGATTGCGCTGATGAGCTGCAGGTGCGCGGGGGGAGCCAGGAGCTCAGCCCAGCTCCAGCTCCAGCAGGTGGGGGAGGGAAGGAACAGGGCAAGAGACAAAACAAGGAACAGGAACAGTGCGGATCGTGACACATACAAGCAAAATAATTATAGTTATAAAGTTGTTGTTTTGTTCTAAATGCACACTAGCACTGTTTGACCTTTCTCTGAGTCTTGTGAAATTTCTCTGTAGGTTATGTGGCTCCTCGAAACCTGCCCAGCACCGGGTTCTTCCCTTTCCTGGAAACCCTAATGTGCAACAGCGACAGCAGCTGCCACAACACATCACAATTGGCTTACTTAAAACAACCTCAAAGGAATAAAAGGTAGTTCAGAGTAATCACATAATAATCATGTTATTAATACACTAAAACATGCAAACTTTAGTTGTCATTATGCACAGTGGTAATATCATCCAGTTCCTTGATACCTTTTTATGTGTTTCAGATCAACTCAATCAGAGGACACTCCATTGACCAAACTTCTGAAAGGCCAAAGATTAATGCAATTTGCCAATTTAAAAAACACAACTCAGGATCCAACATTGTTGTTAAACTCATTGTACAACATCTTTGGTATGTGATTGCACTGTTTATTTATTTTACACTTAATTTCCATTTCCTGACAACTGTTTTATGAGGGGTACCTCTTCTGTTATAGGTTCCTCTTCACAACGGCCACTAGACCATGTCAGTGAAACCATTACAAAAGATCAGGTGAGTATTTAATGGAAATTAGAGTAGGTATATCGTGTTATGTCTCATCAGTATCTGTGCTTCAAGTGTTTGTTTAGATATTCAAATGGATGCAATAGTTGTATTGTAGCTTGAAACACATTTTTTTTTATTTTCAGTCATTCTGAATCAATTTCTCCCTAAATGAAATCTTTTCCACAGCCAATGGTGAACCTGACAGAATCAGCCGCCAAGCTGAAATCTGTCATCTGTACGATTGCTCTTCCTCTCGTCAACACAACATCACCGGATCACACTGCTAAGGCTCTCATCGCCTTCTGTAGCTCCAATAACACTGTATTTGAAGTGGCCATTAACACACTCAACAAAGTAAGTCTACCTGCATTGGTCTTTGTATACAAAACTGGACACTGCTTGTGTGAACTGTGACATGGCACACAATGACAGCCTGACCTCAAATATAATACATATGACAGGTTTTCATGTGACTTTGGTTGGTGGAATAGTGCCTGTGGTAAATATTTATCATGGTTTTACATCAGTTAAATGTCAGTTTGTGGCAAAAAATGTTATGAAACGTACAAAAATACAGGAAGTAGCAGTGAGTTCTAAAACAATACCCCTATCTTCATAAACACCAAACATTCCATTCAAAATGCATAGACAATGTTTAAACCTTAATATTTAAACCTTAATGAAAATGTCATTTATTTTTGTTTGTCAAATCATAAATATTGTGCAATTTAGACATGTTTAGTATTATGGTCGGTTGATAACAGCTATGGAATTACCTTTACGCATGTCATCTGCTATCTGTGTCCAACCAGGAAGTAAAGTTATAAAAATCTAAAAACTAGAAAAAAAAACTATAGGCAAAAAAAATAAAATAAAATTATATATATATATATATATATATATATATATATATATATATATATATATATATATATATATATATATAATGTTTTTATGAAGTTAATAGTCTAACATGTCATATGCATAAGTTAAAATTTATATATTTAAAAAATCTTCTCAGGTATTGGTTGAACTAATGACATCCCAACCAAAAGAGCTCGCCAAGTTTGTGGAGAAAGCTGTGATGTTTTTTGACCAGCTGCAAAAGGAGCATTTACTGTGGGAAAGTTTACTCTCTCTTCCACAAATATTCAACCCTGAATCACCTGACCAACTGCTCAGCAACTTGGAGAAACTTTTCAAAAGTTTACAACTGTATGCATAACAAATAATTTATTGTATTTAATAGTACTATATGGTCTTTAGTACTGTTTTTTTGTTTTCAGGGTTTTAAATATCACAGAACATAATTTCCCAGAAGTCGAAGCCAACTTGTCGTCAGTTCATCCATTCCTTGTTGCAGGCATCAGTATGACTCGCTACATGCAAAACTGGCCTGGAAAAAGTGAGAAATGCAATAACATACTCTCAATAAAATTATTATTTAAAACATTTTCGATTCTGATGATGTAAGATATAATGATTGTCTCTATATTTGACCAGCTGTTTATATCCGTTTTGGAGATGTGGTGGTTAACAATGAGACACTCTGGCAGATGTTGGCCAACGTAGAGTTATCACTAGATCTGGTATGCTCAACCTTTATATTTAATTAATTTGTGGTATGTATGCCCGACAATAATGCTCACGAGACTGAAATATGTTTATTGTGTTCCTGGATAACTAAAGTATAACTTCCCCCCCAGGCAATCGGTTTGGCTTTTCACAGAGAAGTAGTTAGTGACTTGGTGTGCAAAAACACTTCAAATCCGATGTTGATAGCTGCGTGTGCAACTGGGACTCTGGACAAGTTTCTGGACTGGGTCGACCCTAAAAAGTTGGATCAACAGGTAATAATAGCTTCCCTGTTGTTGATTTCATATATTTTACTTCTGGTTTACCTTTGCAATTGACTGTGCAATATGTGATTTAGAGCCCACCAATTATTGTAATTATTGTAATGGCAAAGAAACTGTTGTGGCCTTAGCAACAGGGCCACAGTGACTCCCAGGCAGTGTCCAGGGAACTGAAATCCAAAGGAGATCCAATTAGCCTACCGCTGTGTTGTTCATGTTTTAATGAGTCAATTCCCCTGCAGAGATTTAGCACTGCCAGGAACATGTGTACACTCCCTCCACACACAAACTAGTAGATGTGTATTAATCAGATATGGCACTGACTAGTCAGTGCAATGTTAGTCAAACCATTTTATCTAGATATTTCAAAGTGTTTAATGTGTGGTGTGTTCATATAACAAGCCCAGATAATAATGTATGACAGTTTTAGAAGCAAAATTAATTAAGTCTATCTCCATAACAGTAAGCATATGACATGGTTTTTTTTTTATCTGGCTGTTTATATCACATAGAGGAGGGGTTATTGTTTAATCATGGTGCATTGTGATTCATTGTAAAATCATGATAATTCTTGGATATTGTGCCATCCCTACAAAGCGGTATATATCAAATAAATTGTAATTTCCTGCTAGAAATGATTTACTCTTAAAATGTATTGTTTCATATATATCATTACCACTGAAATTTTATGCATTATAGAATAGTTAATTAAACAATAAAATTAAGATTCTTCTGACTCTGAAATGTAAAAATTAGCAGACTTTGTTTTTTTAATCACAGATTCTTTTGACATGGAGTAAGGATGTGTTTCCACATGATTTCGCTTATGTCAAAGGGCTGCTCCACAGTCTGGGGGTAGATTTTGGACATTCTGAGATACCAAGGGCAACTCGCAGCATTGAAGAACAACCACAAAACATTGAGGAGGAACTGTAAGCATTGCGTTTTCATATTTCCCATTCTTATGATAGGCAGCGGTGTGTAAAGTAACAATTTTTGTTTTTCAAACTTTGGGTAATAAAAGTTTTTGTTATTGTTTTAGGTTTTTGGCGGTTGGTAAAGTTGTGATGGAAATTCTACAGCTTTCTCCTGAGGCCAACACCATTCTCCAACACATTCTCCGAGCTGGGTATCAGTCAATGAGAGCAGGCACACAAGCTATAGAGACTGTTGAAGGTAGGTTGTTTTAATATGACATTTTATTTGTTTTATGATCAGCTTCAATTCTTTTTTTCCACATACTTAAACATCAACTCTACATACTCAGTAGAGTAAAGGCACAGTTTACTGTTTTGTACATTCACTCGTCACTATTTTGTAACCTGAAGGCAGGATGAAAAGACACCCAAGTTCACACCCTTTCTCTTGGGATGGATGAGAGAAAGGACATCTTATAAAGTAGGACTTTTTAGTTTACAGGTAACTGATACACAGAGAAGCTAGACAATCACAACAAAAAATAAGTTAAGCCTTTAAAGCCATTAGAAATCTTTTTGGTAATGTTAGATAGTGTAGCAAAACATTTAAATTAATTTCACTTTTTCTTTTTAGTTAACAATGTAGTTTTTACTCATTTACAGAGATGATGGAAAAGCTTGTGAAAGATGTGACAACATTCAAGATGATTATTCAAACACTGTCAACCAACCAGTCTCAAACCACTCTCTGGACGGACCAAGCCTTCAGCAGTGTCTTTGAAATCATAGTGAAGGTAAAAGCATTATTTATACTCTATTGCATTTAAGGATAGGTATTTATAGTAGATAAGATGGATGCCAATGATTTGTATTGTGGAAGGAAATATGGCAGTAATACTGTACCCTTATTGTCTACCAGATCTTTGCAGGTGAGCCTTTAACATGTGAGAGCATTCTTGAAGAATTTGAGTGGGTTTTCTCCATTAAGACTGTAAAACCTGAGGTGTGGCAATCATTGTTCTGTGGAAACGCATCCACCATTGAACAGACTCTACTGTCTGACTGGATGGCTTTGAAAGAAAATGTAAGTTTAAAGGCACTATAGCAGATTTTTCTTATAACATTAAAACTAGTTCATTTTAAAAATTTGCCGTGGTCCAAAGTTATTCCTCATTTACCTTATGCATTCTGAGCATCCTAATTACTCATCTCAATGTGACACTTTTATAATCAGATGCAGACAGTGCACGGCAGCTACTAATACAAAGTAATTGTACTTGGGAAAGACTAATGTTGCTCAAATACATGGAAAAATCTGGGCCCTTTGACATTTGATTATAGTTTGTTTCTCATTCTTACTCAATTTGAAAATAATGTATGGATTTTGTGTTTTTATAAGGTAGTATTTTATTTCAGTAATTTGAAGCACATACACACATATAAGAAGCTCATTTAGTCTTGTTTTCTCACAGGCCCTGGCCCTTTACAATGTTTTTCTTTGCGACACAAGTTACAACGTCACACTTTCCATGATCCTCTCTGAGTGGCACAAGCTATACAATGAAAGTCTAAAATTTGGAACATTTTTGGAGCAACTCTCAGAGGAATGGGATGGAGCTTACTGGAAGGACTGGGTGCCAACAAACAGCAGTGCTAATCACCTGACTACATCTTTACAACAAAGGTCTTGACAAAGTGTTGATCTATACTTGCATGGTCTCATTCCATTGTACTGTACTGTCCATTTAACACCTGAGATTGTGTAAAGGATATTTTCCTTACAGATAGTTATTACTGAACATTGATTGATTGATTAATTATGTTTATTCTCTACCTACAGTGTGTCATTTTTCATTGTGAACCTGGGATGGAAATTTGAACAAAGTGATCTGTGGCCTCAGGCAAAGAGCTACTTTTTCATAGCAAATTGGATTTTGAACTACAAAGCAGGAGTCACAACCCTACCCAACTGTGAGTGCCTGTGAATTAAAACTGGTTAAGCACATTCCACTTACATGATTAATATCTAGAATTTCAATTCAAAGTCTAGCTCAGGTTAATCTACAGAAACATTAATTTCTAAACTAAATCAGAGCTCCATCTGTAGAGAAGCTCCAGAGAAGCTACCCTTCAACTGCAATATAACCTACTATATTTCCAAAAATCTTTTGTTGTATTTTGTAGGTTCAATGAATATGGAAACATTTAGCATTGAATGTGAAGGTAATTTCTCATGGCAGCAGTTTGTCAATGCACTTTCACAAGCACTTATGTCACCAACTGAAGAGCTCATCATCAGGTAATTCATTTATGTTAATTTTATTACAATATTACACTACATAATTTACACAACAGTATGAGCTCTGACAATAGGTATATGACCATTGCGATGGCAAGATGAATTAGACATCTGAAAAACTTGTTATATGTTCCCATTTAATCAAAAAGCTGGCACTCTCAACTCTATTCATAACAATAGTATCAACATTGCGGCAACCAAAATGTATCTAGGAAGAAAAGAATACATGAGGTTTGTAAGAGCTAGGAACTTATTAGAAATGGATTCTTCCTCCTCTTGTAGTTTCCAATTTGGGTAATGTGTCTAAAGTGGTAAAAAAAATAAAAATATATGGAAGCTATAACGATAAGAAGGTGGTCATAATATTAGGGAAAATGTTTATTATCATTATCTATACATTGCTGACGAACAATGTCAAACATAACGTATAATAATGTTTTTGTTTCTCTAGTTATCTCAAAGGAAGTGTACAACTGCTACAGCATGTCTACAGTGGTTTCTATGAATATCAAGCGGCCTCATACTTGCATAAAGCCATCAAAGGAGGAGACATGCTTTCTGCTTTCCTGAGTAATATGTTAAAGGAATTGAATAATTTTGTATTTACACTCACAAAACTCCCTGACAAAAGCTTCACCAACACTCAAGTCATGGTCCCTCTGTATCAAAAGTTACTGGAGTCCACAGGACTAAAACCATTACTGCCTCTCATCTTAAGCAACGGCCCAGTCAATACCTCACAAGTGCTTGGAGTTGTATCCCAGCTGGGCAGATCCAACCAGGGAATTTTCAAGTTTAATGAATCTGACCCTACGATAGCCGAACTTGAGAAATATATTATGCAATTTCTCTCTTTGGAGGGCAATCTCTCCATGTCCGTGTACCTTGACATGAGTCACACTCTGCTAACCTACTTCAACCACTTCAGTCCAGATTATGTAGCCAAGGTCAAGGAAGCCCTAAAACCATTCACAAATAAGACATCATCGGGCATTGTTGAGGCAATACTGAGTGCTGTTGAGCTGCTGCAGACAATAATGGATTCTCCAAGCGGTGACCCAAGTCATGTTGTCTTAGGGTATGTCCGCCAGCTTCAACAATTTTTAGTGTTCCTGTTTCGTATGGAAATGATAGAGCAGATCAAGTTACCCAATGGTCAAGTCAGTGCAATCCAAGTCACCCAACTGCATCTTCTATCAGACATTTTCAATCTTCTGACTCCAGAGGGAATCATGAGCCTCACTCATGTGGGACCAGTGGCTGCACAGCACATAATTATACAGAAATACATTCAATCTCTACCAGTCAAAATCCGCTCACAAGCTGCAGAGTTCCTGAATGAATTTGTCTCTTTGCAAAGTCAGCTTTCTCAATGTGAATCAGATGAAGACTGTTTGGATGGGATCTCTGAAATGTTAGACTTTTTGGACCAGATTTTAGACATGACACTCAATGCCAATGGTAACGCAAGTATTAACATCGCGGAAACCAAAATGCACATGGGAAGCAAAGAACACATGTCAGTAGCTTCAGCTTTCTTTTCACTTCTTCTGAAACCAAATGAGGTGGCCTATTTGAGAACTGCCCAAGAGACCCTTAAATTTATCTCAATACTATTAAATCATCAAAACATTACAGTCAGAGATGTCCAGGAAGCTTTGAAGCAGACAAATCTCACCATTGAAGAACTAAATAAGTTTGCGATGCTGTTGGGAACTAAAAATGTTAATGACCTGATACAAAAACTTAACAAACTTCTCAATGTTCAGAAATGTTTTGAACAAGAAACATCTCCAGAGTTAATTGCTCATTGTGCTGTTGAGATGGTAAAGTCCATCAGTGGTTTCCTTATGCATCTCCCTGCTCTTAAAAATGAGACATCCATTCTGTCAATGATCCCAGTAATTGTCAACAAAACTGTAACGGAGATAATAAATACCAATTTCACCAGCAACCCACAAAAAGCTGTCACAGGGGCATTGAACACAATTCTCGCTAATGTCAAGATGACTCTCCAACAAAACAACTTAAGCAGCCCTGAGATCCTAAATGAGCTTAAAGTCTTGGAAAGCCTTGTAAAATTAGCCGCAAACCCTGAACCTCTCAAGTATCTCAACATCCCAATGAATGAGTTTAATGCAGGAAGTGCCGAGCTTAAAATTATCCTCTGGTATTTGAAAAGACTTGAAAATGTGACCAGCAGCAGCTCAGTCTCCCATCTCTTCTACCCTGTCTTCCGTGTGACACAAATGCAGGTAGCTTTGGCACTGGCTCAGATGGATTTGAATCAGTTTATTGGTCAACAGATTTCAAACCTTACCAAGAGCCTCCAGTATCCAGTAGATGCAGATGGAGCCAGTAAAATTGGCAACACAACAATAGAGATCTTAGAACATGTGATCAAATTTGTAGTGGCTAACTTAGAAGCTCAAAACATCCCAGCCTCTATTTTTGGCTATGCCCCTCCAGTCAACATGACGTGTGTTAATATCACTGTGCTACAAATTAACAGCTACGTAAAACTGCTAAAGCAATGGATGGCTCAGGCTAACTTTGGTGCATGGGGAGATCTAAATAATACTTCTATAATTGTGAATGACATCCACCACCTACTCCAATCCACTCTTCACTTTTTCAATGTTGACCAGCAAAACTACATGAATCTAATCAGCAATATCACCCAGACTCTGAACAAGGTTATCATGTTGGCAGAGCAGCCAAATGGATTACAGAGCGACCAATTCTTAGCGGCCATATTGAAAGTAGTGAAAAGTGTAATGCAACTGATCCAACAAACTGGCTCTGTTCCTGTTAGCGTTCAGCAAAATGTTCTGGAGGTGGTTAAAAACACTGTGTGGTTGGCTGTTCATCCCAATGCAAGCTACGCACTGGCACTCAATAAAACTCTTGACACAATACAAAAACTGGAAATCATTTTTAAGCAAATCATGCCGCCAGAAGTTGCCCAGTATCTGCTTGGTGCATTAAAAATCATCGGTACATATTTTCAGTCCGTTGGAACCGTGTACGGACCGGATGGCTGGAATCAACTGTAAGTTGTAGAGGCATTAAATTTACTATTTTAATGAATTTATAGATATTTATAAAAATCTATTTTGTGTTTTGTAGAATTTTAAATGAGATGGAAACTCTTAAAAGCCTCCTACCACCCAACAGTACAGCGGAGTTCTATGTTTCTACCATTATCAGTGTCACCAAATCCATCCTCCATTCTGCTCTAGGTAAGGCTCATTCACAAAACATGTCAGTTTACTGTTACATAGGGTACAGTTTAATAGTGTTTTGACTATTAAAATGTATTTTAATTTGCATTTTTCAGGCAACACTACACAAAGCCTCATGCCCAAAGGTTCATCAGAAGAAAGAATACCTTACATATTTGCTGAGGTAAAAATCTAAAGAATAATGTAACTATAGTGGCAAGACTTTTTGTGCAGTATGGATACATGGTGAAGGTTGTGTTACCGAAGAGAGAATCTAGGAGAAAACTGATACTGAATTTGATCTGCAAGACAACCAAGGTTTATTTTTAATTCAAATTCTATAGACCAAAATATCAGTTGGCGATCTGTTAGGCCCATATTTTATTTGGGCCAACCAGATACCTACAGAATAGGGATAACACTTTACTTGAACACAAAACGTGACTATATCTCTTATCCAGTTTGTAGCAAAACACGGTTCTGAAAAAGTTTGCAGTCCTTTGAAATCATAAATTCATAATCAAAATTAGCCATATTTTTTACTGCCCAAAAAGATTGGGCGAGCTTATCGGCCATTGGTTTCTCTGTATTCTAATCAAACCACATTGGCAACGGCTATGACAAAACTTGATTCTGAGAAATAGGTGTGCCTATAGGTATGCTGATTATACAACATTCTTGAGAATACAGATAAACTGTCTTTGTAAAAACAATAGAGTCTTCATTTATCCGTCATGTCTGTCAAGTGACTTTGGTCACAGTCTTTTTTTATCTGTTTGTTCAGCTTGTAAAAGTTTTGAATGCATTTTGTCCGCTCATCATGGGAGACTCCTGTGTACCACTAAATACATCATCGGTACAGAGCTTTGCTGATCTGCCAAAGGTCCTGGAAGAGTTGATGACAAATCGAGCAAACGATGAAACCTGGATGAAGTATGTGCATATTTACTGGACACATATTGGATGATCTTTATTCTTATAAAAATGACTAACTTTTGTCACTGTTTTATTTTCACCAAGGCTTCAAAAATTGGTTGAAGTCTTGATGACATTCTTCACAGAGCCAGAAATGTTAAACAACCTTACATGCTTAGTTGAAATGGCTGAAAAGTTGAGCCAAGAAGATGTCAAAAATATGAAAGCAGAGACTGGTGAGAACAGTTAAACAATACCTATGCTATCTTGCATTTGTATTATTAACTATTAGTGTAGAGTGACATAGGCCTGCCAAAGCATTGTGGAAGACACAGCACACATAATATAGTTAGTCACCCTGCTTATATAACAATTACACTGCTCATTTTCTCTTATGTGCTTGCAATTAACAAATGTAATTATCTATTTGTTTCAGAATTGATTTTAAGCCTTCAAAAACCACTTATGACACTGGTGTCAGAAATTACCCACTCTTTAAATGGGAGTCGTTTCAATATGTCTGAGATGATCGAAAGATTGGAGCAAGCCATTGAGCAGACAATCATTGCAACGGAAAAGGTAAAACAGGCTAATAAGCTAACTTATTTTCATATTTATCTCCTTCAGGTTTTCCACTGAATGATAGATTAAATGCAGAGGATCAATTTCCCAATGGGGACAAAGGTGTATCTTGAGCCATTTGTACTTCGAACTCGAGATGCCAGCAACACTCACAATGACTATGGCTTATACTTGATTGAAGTGGAGTAATAGTTCATAACATGTCAACAGAACAAAATATATAAATGCCTTACTGTATTCACTTATAATTTAGTTGTTATTGTTATGGGTAGGTAAATAACAGGTTTCTGTCACTGGGTGTCATGCAGCATTCTACTTGTGAGATTTGCATAGATAAAGGGCATAAATAATCTATTGTTTTACCACAAGAACAGGTTTTGTGGTTAAAAATGTACGTGAAAAGTCACATGACATCAGACTTTTGTGTCCTCCTCCCCAGACTAATGGCACCTTGAACTGTCAGGAAGCTCTGAAATTATGGGAACCAGTAAGAGAAGCCGCAGGATTAAGCCCATCCTCCATGGGTATGTGGTGCAACGTCAGCCTGCAGCCTGTCATAGATGGCTATGTCAATGAAATAGCCCAAGCCCAACAAAACTGGACTGTAAGTATTTGAAACAGTGTATAATAAGTGTGAGAATATAATCTTTTATTATACATATTTTCAATTGTAAACCCCCAAATAAGGCCCCAAAATAATTGTAAACAATATTCACATAATGTAATAACAGACAAATAAACAATAACATTTGCATAATAGTACTATATTTATTTACATAATTGAATACACACAAATTGAAGTAGTGCAAGCATGTTGAATCTGACTTGAACGATAATAACATAATAATGTATTGCTTATTCAGTTTTGTTGTTTTTTTTTTAAATTTTTTTAATCAAAGTTCTTAAACAATAGATAAGAGACAAGAATGACAATGAAAGGTTTGAAACAGTTTTTTTTCACTCAAGACATTCTTTCTACATGATGTTCTTGTAATATAGAATGTACACTTGCTGTTCCTTAAACCTACATATACTATAGTAATATCATTGTGTACTTTTAGTGCAGCTCCTTAGACTAACCACTTGGTGGTAGCATTGACACAGTGAGGAAATGACATGACATCTCTTTGATTTGTGTTATTCAACAGTGCACAGAAATGGGACCAATGAGTATAGACGCTGCAGCTGCCAGGATTGTGAAGTCTGTCCGAGCTATATACGAGACTGATGTTACACAATCACATGTGACTGAACAGTTCATCGAAGCCTTCTACAGTCAGCTTTCTACTCTGGTCAGCCGGCCTCTGAGTGACCAGGCAAAACTCAATCTGCACAAGCAGCTCCAAGCCCTGCAGACTCAAAGCAGGTGATGATATGATTTTTATCACATGGTGCATGCTGTAGATGCTTAGATGTTATGGCAACACTTTAGAATCACTACACTATTTACAGCCTTAATAAACATGAGGAAAGACTCAATTCATAATGAACAAATTGTTTATTAAGAACGATTCAGGTTTAGGAACTACTTAATCCAGGGATTAGGGTTAGGAATTAGAGAATTATTTAAGTAGTTACAAACCAGAATCATCTATTTGTTCATTAAATAACAAAGTAATGAACATGAGTATGGAAGTTTGGTGTGTAAAAAGAAATACATAGATTGGATAGATTTTATATAAGATAAAATAGAGAATGTCCTTTTGGTATGGCACTGTTCCTATGCTGAGTAATGTAATTTCTTTAGATCCCAATTATGAATTATGTGACAACAATAATGCCACACTAAAATGCTTCACTCAGTAATTAATATATTTTGATTTACAGTTTGCAATCCATTAAACTCATCTCAGAGGAACTACAAGACAAATTCCCCTTCCTCAAACCATACATGGGTGCCTTAGAGAAAATGCTTATACACATCTTGACAAAGTATCCCGAAATGGAAGAGTCGCCAGAGGATTGTTTCAGAGATGCGTCAGTGATCTTACTGCGTGCATTAAATGTCTCGTCAACCGATATCCACCAAATGATGATGGGAAATTTCAGTGACAAAGCATGGGTTGATCTTGTGCTAAAATCCATTCAAATAGTGATTGACATGAACGTTTTCGGGGACAATCCGATGTTATACCACACACTGGGTCAACTTCTGACTTCCAGCAACACAAGAATGATCATGGACAAAGTTGCTGAGATGGTTTCTTGGTTTGCATCCACTGACGCAAAAGGACTTGATTTACTAGTCCAGGCTTTGACAAAAATACAGGAACTCCTCAGCCCACTTTTGTCATTCCTAAAAGATATGGATGTTGACCTGCCACCAAACCTGCAAGTTCTAGATGATTTAACCGGCAATGCAATTTCATTTATTCGACAGCTGTTAACTGGTAGAGGTATTTCTATGGCTGACCACTACATGTTGACGGACTACTCTATGTCAAACCACAATGCCACAAGAGCTCGCCACAGACGGGAAGCCACATTCATGCCAGTGAGGGGTCAAATGGACGATTTCATCGACCTCTTCAGCATCAACTATCACTCCATGTGGCAAGGCCTGATGGTGCCACCCACTACCTCCGAAATAGTAGAGACAGTCCATGTGTTGTTTGCCAATCCAGATCTCGGGATTATTTTGAAAGGAGCGACAGAGGACTTGGTGTGGAGCCTGGAGAGCTCAAAGGAGGAGACTATTGATGGAGTACTTGGGGTGGCTTCCTTGTTCTCAGTCCCAGGAATTGATTTGTGAGTTATTTTGGCTTAAATGCAAAATATTCTGGCCTAAAACTGAAATTAACATATTCGTCATTGCCTTGGTTCATTACCCAGTTCATCTTTGGATCTCTGGGTGCATGCTGTCAAATTGCTCCCAGATGGCTTCCCATATGTATCACTGCTGAAAAAGGTCACCCGTGCCATTGCCACAGAAAGCCCAGGTAATATATACAACACAACACTTGTATATACATATATTTGTTTTTTATCACTTATAAATATCTGCATTCTAGTGAACATCAATTATATCTGATAGATTTATTTGATTATGTATTTATGTACAATGAGTTAAATTACAGTTACATATCCTAATTATCGATACTGGTTTACTACAAATGTTTTTAAGTGAACAATACTAATATTTTTTTCATGGATGATTTTTAGTTTAGCAGTTTGTACACCCTTAGCCTATAATTATAACCAGCTTTGCTGACTTTAAGGCAAATTGTGCCTCACAAGAGATTCTCTCATTGATTGACACAATATTTACGTGCAGCCTGGTGCCATACACTCTTTAGAATTAACATCAGCTTGGACCAGTGCCATCTCTTTAGCCGACCTTCATAAATGTTAGTGGACCATGGCAAGTCTATAAATTGTTTTGCTAATGCTGTTGTTTTTGTGTACGTGATTAAAATGCGCCGTAATTCATTGTGGAGATATGAGCAATAAGACTTCACACTAGCTTAGCTCGAGCTCCCAAAGAGCCCAAGGCCATATGGCCCATCTCCAGCAGAAAGCCACTCAGCACCTTTTTAAATCTCATTAACAAAGTAGAATTCAATCATTTATCCTGTCCGCCCTCTCTAAACATTTCCCCTCACTCAGACAAGTGGACATCTATGACCCCCTTTTAAATGGCGTCTGTGCTTGTGTGATAATATTTTAATGCATGGGATTCATTTTATAAGCAGTTTCACTTCTGTGTAACCTCACTTATAGTCTTCAGCACTCTCAGTTGACTTGTAATTTGCAGACGCCTCTTGCAGTAGAGCACCCTTGCATTTAACTTTCTGTCATAATTAGTCCTTAAGTGGTGTGTACTCTAAGCGGCTTGTCACCTGCTCATGTTTTTCACACACGTCTCTCTTGGCTCTGGCACTTTTGCACTGGCTTTCACTTGAAGCACACCATTTGCTGCTGGGACCCCTGTAACGGTGCTAGTCATAATGAAGCCCGGTGGGACGTCATGTTATTATGTCACCTTACAGCGCAGCCCCACCTCCTCAGCACATCGAACTCTAATAACCTTTGCTCGCCCTTATCTCTCCTCCCTGCTCTCTCTCTCCACAGAGAATCTCAGACTCATGCAGGAGACATTACAAACAATGACTAGGCTGCTCCAGACCGACCCCACAGACCCACAGCTCCTCCAGCAACTCAAGCACCTGCAGCAACAGGTTCCTGTGTTCATAATGTCATTGTATTGTTACTGTATTAATAAGTTAATAAACTGGCAATGCTGTCAGACAACTCAAGGTGCCTATAAATAACTAAATCATCAATGTGAAGTGGATAGATTCCGGTAGAAGAAACACAAAAACAGATCAAAGAATAATTTTGTTCATTAAACTTGTATGGTAAAATTGTCTATTGAATGTAGCTTGGAATTTATTGAACTGAATTATTCTACTGTATTCTAAATTCTAGCTTGTTCTTTTGTTTTTCTATTATAAAATGTAATACATTCATTATCAGAGTGTTATTTTTAGATTTTAACATTTTTAACTCTTTTTAGGTGTGTGATTTGGAGAAAACCAATCCTCTTCAAATTTTGGAGCGGGGCTTGTCCCTGGAGCCCGGAGAGTTCTGTAATGGGATAGTGCCAGGACTACAGATCTTAGCTGAAGGTTTACTGTTCAATACTTCCACTCTGGTTGACAACATCTTTGAGGTATTTGTGGGAGACCCAAGACTATACAACCTCCACACAAACTGGTATGACGTATATTTTTAAAAATATATTTGTACCTTTTTTAGTATATTATTATGTATATTATGTTGTATTCGACTTGCTGTACAGGACATCTCTAATCACTGAGGGTTTGGGACTGAATATCAGCAGTCTAAGTGGCCTCAACATGACAAGCCCTGCCCCAGGTAATTTACATTTCATTTAGAAGGAAAAAAATACAGTTTCCATTTTGAGGGCAGTTGGCTGCTAGGACTTCACACCTTCAAAGTCCAAATAATGTTTTGAGTCATGGACACTAATAAACTATAAAAAATAATCTTAAAAATAATAATCCTGCAGTTGTGACAATCGGAGAGATGGTGCGGAATAAAGCAGCATTTATGTTGGACCTGCAGAAGTTGGGATTTGCTTCAGAAGTTGTCAACCTGTTGACAGAGACCACTTTGCCCGACAACAATGTGCAGGTAATTTAAGGACATCAACAAAGATCATTTGTTCAAAGAATTTACTCCAGGGAGAATAATTTTCATTACAAGCACATCTACCATGCATTTGATCCCTTTGTGTGTAGCATATCAATTACATCTATTTTTTTCTCTGTTTTGTTTGGATAGATTTTGTCATGGTTGATCAGTTTGCACCGCTGTAACTCCACAAACCCTTATAACATGACAGAGAGTAAAAAGGCCCTGTTTGAGAGTTTCTGCTCACTGACTGCAGACCAGTGGTACAGCTTCACTCTTCTGATGGCCCAGCATCTCAACACAGAGAAGTTCCTCTACAGAGTAAGACCTTTACACACGATCTTACACTCACACATTTAGCCACAGTAAACGCTGTTCTAGGTATGTAATGTCAAAAAAACAAAAAAAACAAAAACAAAACAAGAGCTCTCATAAATAAATAGCAGACTTAAACACAAGTATATTAATTAGAATTTTAGAAGTTAGTCATTCAACCCTCTACAGCTCAGATCTTGTGGTACTAAAAACTCAAAAATTCCCTACTTGATGTTGTTCCATCAATTATTTATTGACCGATAAGTCAATCTGGTCATTGTTGTGACAGGCCTTTTTCCTACTAATAAACCAAAACAACAAATGATGGAAAGATGTTTCTAATTGTCACTGATACTAAAACAAAAGCAGTGCTTTCTCAGTTAGTATATAAAAGGTATTTTAGTTACCAACACTGTTCCCTCTAAGCTGCGCATGTGCGCAATTGCGCACTGCTGACACGGTCTCCGCGCACAGAAAATCTGTGCTGTGCACAAAAAAATCGAACCGGAGTTGAAAATGAAATAAACACACAACACTCTCATTCTGCGCTATTTTTCAGTGTGAGTCAGTGAGTGTGACCGGTGACGAGCTGCTCCAGCCAATTATGTGATTCACATACGTATTTGCGCAGCTTATCAACGTCATTGACAGGCGTCCTCATGCGCCGCTACCAGAGTTTTAGCTGATGTGATGTGACGTGGAGTGAAAACTCGCTAATGATGCTAAGTGTTTAACCCCTTAAATTTCCAACAGCCCGCCCTCGGGCAAAAATCCACACGTAAAATTACGTGTGCGTGATTGCGTAATTTCACGGTTTTGCAGCAGTTTTCCATTTTAAACATTACGAAATGGACAAAACAAAGGAAGTACGTGACCAAGGACACTGCATCTCGGAGTTTACAGTTGGCTTGGTTTGGTTGGAAGCTCATGTTTTGCCATAGTTAAAATTAAATATTTATACTTCCAATAACATTAACATACTACACAGGTCATGAGCAAGATTTTTGTCATTTTCATTGTATAAGTGGGCTAAAGCACTTAATTAAAAGTCTTATAACAGAAATGTAAATGCGGTAATTTGATTCTTTTAATAAACCATTTAACTTGGATGGATGTGATGCAGCATGACCACAGTGCACACGTCTGATGTTGCTCACAGTGGTCCATGGGACCGCTTAGGGAGTTTGCTCAGACTCGTGAAAAATTAGAGGGAACATTGGTTACCAACTGTAACCATTGATGAATCAAATCCAATTAACGCAAGAAAACATAGATATAGTTTGTACTGTATACCAAAAACCTGCTCAAAAATGTTTATTTAAAAAAATATACAGGAATATGCCTCATGTATATACAGAAGATGATATTTCAATGCCTACATTATGCCATTGGTAATTGCCAAATATCTAGGCACAATAGTTTGTAAGAGCTGCATGAAAGCGATTGAGGGAGTTGGCATGTTGTTTTTCCTTTGTAGATGGTATTGCCAGAGGAGATCCAGAGCCTGGTGCAGACCATGCTTCAAATGGCCACCACCGTAATAAACATGATGAAAGGGATGCTGCCGGCCGTTCGTCAGCTTGAAGAGTACTTGATATCTATTGAGAGTCTCAGCCTCGCAGCCAACAATGAGTTTCGCCAGGTGCATTTTACACTTTATATAACTGTTTGCCTGTGTCAGTGTCTTTTGATCATTAAACTTCAATCAGACTACAATTATATACTCTTGTTTTTTTTATATAATGCTACAGTTATCACGAGCCCAGAGGACAACCCTCTCAAGCAAGGCCACGTTTGTCACCATTTCTCGAGCCCTGTGTAGTAAAGGGATTTTGGCTCTGTTTGGAGTGGCCAATAATCCCCAGTTCTCTATGTCCCCTCCTACTTTTGACAACAGTGGTCTAAAGCAAGAGATGATTGAGAGGTTCAAAATTCCTCAGGATGCAAGTATGTATCAAATAACTTATGTGAACTAATTCAGTTAAATATTAAACTTTAACATTTTCTTCTCTCTTAACGTAAGTAAGGCTATGACCATTACAGATTACTCATGGTTTGGATACATCCAGCCTCACTGTGCAATATTTATTCTTATACTAAGGGATGATTACATTATTACTAAAATTCTGCTTTTTCACTAAAATGTCCCTAACAGTTTTTATTGAACATTTTAAAAGATTCTGCTTAAAATGTGTTGAATGTTCTTTCTTCATGATGATGTAATAGGCTCAAGGATTATTTTTGGTTCTATTTGGTTCACTCTGCTTTTTTACATAATTGCAAAAATATTTATCATATCAACAATACTATAATAATACTATACATTTACCAAAATGTTGCAGTTTTTATATATTATCATACCCTCTGTTGCTTTAAAAATATATGTGTATGTATTACTGCAGTTATTATAAGTATTTCTTTATATTTCCCTGTAGCTCCATTTTGCACCGGCCTGTACCTGGATATGGTCAACACCACTGGAGGAGCCATCGCATGGGCCTTCCTTAAACCAATGCTAATGGGAAAAATCCTCTATACCCCAGACACACCACAAACCCGAGCTATTATGACAAAGGTATGCAATATGTTAACACATTTAGAGGCACTATTAGAACTACTATCATACACGTACACAGATGACATTCAAATTGGCTATAGCAGTAATTCTTTACTACAGAGTCTCAAAAAGGGCAGAGTTATATAACATGTGGCTTGTTAATATTAAGTTAAGCTTATATGAAAAACTAGAATAACTCAAATATGTTTTTCATAAATGGAATGGTATGGAGGTAAAATTGAGTCCACAATTAGCCACAGTTATTAATTAAATAGAGATGAGTGTAGTGCATATCTTGACAATTATATTAAAACCTTAATTAGTCTCTTTAGCAAATATTCACTTTAAAATTTATAAAAGTGGGTTTGACATTGTGGTATTTTAAATGACAATAAGCTTAAAGACTGTATCATGTATATACCGGTAACTAAAAGTTAGATTTTTGACATACAGTATTATCAGATATTACGTCCTGACAATTACACTCATAATTACTTAAATAATTTCTTGGACCACTGCTTTGAACATTAACTTGAATGATATTACTCTTACTTAAGTACAATCTGTATATTCTATGCATCTCTCATTACATATATTATGTTCAATTTCAGCTGCTTCTGCTTAAGGCTTTTCATTGCTGTTCTTTCACAGGCCAACAGCACCTTGCAGCAGCTCGCAGATCTGAGACATTACTCTCAAGACTGGATTAAATCCTCTAACTACATTGTGAAGTCCTCAGAAATGCTCACCCAGACATTGCCATTGCTGCAGGTATAAAAACTGCCTCGATGAACTTTGTGAATTCCGATCACTTTTTGCAACACAGTTTGGTGCAATATCTTTTAATTTTTTGCTTCCCCTCCACAGAATTCCCTCGGCAATTCCTTTGTGAAGAATTTCATTGAAATGCAGACAGGCATTAACGTTGTCTCAATGCAGGAAACACTCAACAACTTCTGTAAGTATGAAATCTGTATGGGAAAAAGTGATATACCCAATTTTATCTACATTACCTTTCTCCGACCTGCGTATAAAAATGCACCGCCTCAGAAAATCCATTACATCTAGTTTTATGATAGATTTCTGATGCCATCTTACCTTGATGTGATGATTTATGTCATTGTTCCCACCAACGTCTAGCTATGGCATACAGGTTTTAATTAGATTGCATTGAACTGCCAGACCATATTTCTTTCCCAGGGACAATGCAACGTAAGAGAGTATGACCAATAAAGGCTGTAGCAGAATCCTTATTATTCACTTAATTGCATTTTGTTTCATTTTTTTTTTTTTTTTTTTTTACAGCAAATATGACCGTGATGCTTGAGAAAAACACAGATCTGTTGCGTCAAATCACCACGCTGTCCACTCTGATGGTCGACCTCTCCTCCTGTATCACATTTGACCGTTACCAAGGTTACGACACAGAAGAGGAACTCAACACAGAGGCCCAGGATCTCGCCAAAGACAGAAATCTTTATGCAAGTGAGTCATCAATGAATTCAGTATCATAGACAAAGGTACAATGAATCTTAATTGACTTCTCAGCAGTAGCATAATCATTCTATAAATATTTATGGGCTTCCGCTTCTTGTTTATCCAGTCCATTTTATTATTTAACACAATATACATCTTAAATAAAAGTTGTACTATTAAAATTTGTTGATAAATACTTGGATGCCAGATGGATTTGATCAATATTTACTTTACCTAGATGCTAGAGTCACATGAACTGCAGTGAGAAGAACGTTGTTAGTTAAATGTCCCACTTGCTCTCAGAATGATTGTATTACAGAGTCCACTTAAGATTGCAGGACTATGCATAACATGTTCATTTAGAGTGTAGTTCAGTCCAGATCTAAACAGATTATTTTACTCATCAACATGGATAGATAGAAAAACTTTACTGATCAAGAAGGAAATTCAAGGTTGTTAGTTGCTCCCACAGTCATCAGCACACTTCATACATACATCAATATCAAATGAATAAAGAAATAGCTCTAAAAATCGTTAACATCCAGGATAATAAATACAAAATCTGCATCAAATCTCCGTTTCATGTCCTACCAAGAGTTATGCTGGCTGATGGCCCAGGGGACAAAGGACTGTCTCAGAATTGTATATATTGTCCCAACATTTTTACATACGAGTGTAAAAAAATAGCTTTAAACCACTAAACCAAATTATGCTCACTATATATTTTCAAGGTGTCATTTTCAAGCTGCCTAAAGACTCCAGAAAGCGGCGATCGGCCTCCAACACGACCACGCTGCCTCCCAAAGTGCGTTACACCATCCGCATGCACATGGACAACGTAATGAGAACAGACCGTGTGCGAGAGCCCTTCTTCACTAAGGACACGCACATCTCGGCTGGGCAGACACTGCGCTACAACCGGGGCTTTATTTACCTCCAGGAGAGCATTGACAGAGCGATTATCGAGATCCAGGCCAACAAGACAGTCACAGACACGGCTGTGCAGATTCAACCATTCCCCTATCCCTGCCATCACCGAGATGAGTGAGTTCTCTTGGATATTATTCATAAGACATGAACATACAGCTGAAATACGCATGGTTTGTCACAAGCATTGGTGTGGAACAATCTGTCAAATCTCTCATTTGCCACTTGGGACTGTCAGTAAGTAGTGTTTCTCCTGGTTTCACACAGTAATTGGCTCCACGCTTCAACATTTAGTATTGTATTTTTAACCAGAAATGTCGATACTGTTTCCTGGACAGTCCAGTATACCTTTCGTGGCTAGTGTTGATTAGTTCAGGAAGAGTTTGGCAAAATATTGTCATTCAGAAATAGGTTCAATAGATAGATTCAGTGTAATAAATAAATAAATAAATAAATAAATGAAGATAAGAATAACAAAAAAAATTTTCCAGAACAAATTTTAATTGTAATGGGGGCCCAGTACTACTTTATTTACTTAAAATGTTTAAAGTATGCATTAACACTAACATTAACAAGAATAGCAGGGATATTGTATTGTAATTGCTTTGCTGCTGGAGCAATATATTATTACTATTGATTTTTTTTTTCACTGTGTAATGACGTTCAAAGTACCAAATTGTGTTATTGACATAATTGTGCACCGTGTATTACACAGCAAATCTGGAGGTCATAGGATAAGAATTACTTCATAACAATACAGCCATATATATGTATATGTTTTCATAGGCAAAACTACATTTACAAAATTACATGTTGGAATATAATCTTCATATAAGCATACATTTCAATGAGTTAATGCTGATACCTCATCTGTGAAGCCTGCATATCCCCTCTGACCAACTTTGAGATATGCTCCCTGACTTTCTATTCCTTTGATTTATTACTCAGCAGCACAATTCCTGATATGTTTGCTAAAATAATGACTTACACCATCAGACAGAATCTCTATGTGTCAGAGCCTAGATAGAATGAGACGACAAAATATAGGCATTTATTTTGCAGTAATGATATATGGATCAAAACATGGCTGTCAAAAAGACCTGAATCCCCTGGAGTATTGTTCTCTGTGAATCATGGTGTGTCTGTCACCATGCAATAGGAGTGCCTCATCTTCCTCTTGTCGACAGCGATTTGATGCTTTGCAGAAACATGATTGACAGTTCGCCTCTCTTGATTCCCCAGGTACCTAGAGGCCATCTCCTTTGTCTTCCCACTGCTGCTGATGATCGCTTGGGTGCTGTTTGTGGCTGATTTTGTGAAGAAACTGGTTCACGAGAGAGAAATGAAGCTACATGAGGTGATGCCCTTAAATTTGTCTTACTTTGTCTTGGGCTACAGTTATCTCTTTAGTTACATTACCAATAGTAGGCACAGTAACATTATGGTTAAAGCTGCAGTTTAAGAATAAGTATTTATGAATTAAAATTTCACAAAAAAACAAGGATGGATCTTATAATAGACACATATACAATAGGCCATGCACCAAATGTATCTTTTGATAGAGACTATGGTCCAATGTTAAGCATTTCATTGGTAATATAAATATAAATTTCAAGACAAAGCCACATGGGGTCAGTTACTTAATGGTTTGATAATAATTTTTGATACAATTTTTTTAATTTTTTATAATATGAGTTTTTTATTATTAGAAATCCACACATGAAATCATGCATCATGTTAATTTCTTTTAATGATAGAAGGACAAATATTGATTGCAGAAGTAATATTATTTGATTTTTTATCTTTGTCGTAATTACAACATTACATCTACTGTTTAAGATATATAATAATAAATGATTATTTTATGATTTTTCTTGCTAACAGTACATGAAGATGATGGGCGTGAACCCTCTCAGTCACTTCTTTGCTTGGTTCCTTGAGTCTGCCTTCTACCTGGTCATCACCATCTTCTTCCTAACCTTGGTGTTGAAGTACGGGAATATCCTACCTCACAGCAACGGCTTCCTGCTCTTTCTCTACCTGTGCGACTACGGCCTGAGCATCTTGGCCTTCAGTTTCCTCATCAGCACCTTATTTGACAAAACCTACATCGCGGCTCTGAGTGGCAGCCTCCTCTATGTGCTCGCCTTCTTCCCCTTTATTATCGTCTTGGCGATGGAGGCACATTTCAACTTCTCAGTGAAAAGCCTTCTGGTGAGTGTCTGGTGAAACATTGCATAACATGTAATTATGGGCATAAATATAACATAAATGTGTATCTGAACCAACCTTGCCTTGTGTACTAAATGCACTGCTGTGTATCAGTGGTGAGTTGCAATATAGAAAAGAACTTTGTAGTGAATGGGGCTATTTAAGATTTATTTTATTTGTTATTATTTTATCATTTCATCACAATATACCAATTTTGAGTTGTATGTGTATAAGATATATTTTAGTCTGTAGGAGTTTGAGGTTTCTGTCTGTTTGAAGATATTGACTTGCCTTATTCTAAAACTTCTATTATCTTTATCACTGTCAATGTTTTGCTCGAGGGCTTAGTTGTTGAAGCCATCAACCAAGACTTCTTGAAAAAGATCTGTGAATCTCAATAAGACCTTCCTGGTTAAAAAACAACAACTGCATAAATAAAAGTAAAATGTGCTTACCAACATGAGTAGCATTTATTTTGGTGCATTTTGGTTGTATAATTTATTCTAGTTATATTTGTGAATTTAAAATAGAAATGGTGGTTTGATGAATGTTTTACCATTAATTCTTACTATTCTTTATCAATTGTTTTGTAACATGTGTCTGATTCTACCCATTTTATACCTTTGCAGGGTTTGTTTTCCCCGACCGCCTTCAGCTATGCCAGTCAATATGTCTCCCGGTATGAGGCCCAAGGAGAAGGTATTAGCCTAAGCATCTGACATGCATCAGATAATGCCTGACAGAAAAAGGACACCGTATGTGGGAATCAATCACAATCTTTTATCTGCTTTGTCGTCTTTAGGGATTCAGTGGAGCAACTCGTACACCTCACCCATTGCTGGAGACATGGCTTCGTTTGGCTGGCTCTGCTGGCTCATGCTCATCGACACCTTTCTGTATTTAATTATTGGGGCTTACATCCGCTGTGTTTTCCCAGGTAAAGGGACAGACAAGTTACCAGCATTTATTAGCGGCTGTGGTACCTGGTTTACAAACTATGAATGGAGGAAGTAGATATTTATATCTATATTTATATACCGGTATATGTAACTATGTTTTAGTTCTCACAAACCCTTTAAAACATTGCTAATAATCATGCGTGAATTTACTGGTGTGTGCACAGCTTTAGAACAGCTTTTTTGAAATGGCAAAGTGAAGCAGGAATGGACCGCCAATGTGCAGTCAGTCCAAAAGCATTAAGTTGAGAACACTGTTTGGAATCAATCACAGGTTTGCAATCAATAATATACTACATAGCCGCAAGCGGCAATGATGTGCCTGTGCTCTGACCCGTGTCTTTGCAGCGACCTCCACCTATACTGCGACCCTCGCCTATGCATTATTCTGCCCCTACACCTAAGCCACCCCTCGCCCTAAACCTAGATCTAACCCCTAACCCTACTCTGAGCCTAAACCTACCCTAACCCCTAAATGTGACCCTGACCTTGACCTTAAAACCTAACCCTACCCTAAGACCTTAACCCCTAACCTAGCCTAACGCTAACTATGCCCTAACCTCTAATCCTAACTCCTAACGTAACCCTACCCTTACCTCTAACCCTAACCTGCCATTTTTCTCAATTTTTGCATGGTGATTTTTTAAAAATCCAAAATGGCAGACTTCTGGTCTGTAAGGGGGAGTGGTCACAATATATATTTTTTGTTCCTATTGCCCTGATGCATCTGGCTACCAAATTCGGTTTGGTTACACCAAAGTTTTTGTCAGGACATCCCATTGGTGAGGACATAGTTTTGGCTTGTTGTTTGTTTTTATCATTAGAATAACATGGAGTGTTTCTGTAACTCTCCGTAAATAAAATGGCATGGATATTATTGACTTTTGTGATCAGGATGCCAAAAGTGAATTTTGTGCAAAATTTTGTTTCAATCTGTAGGGAGCGCTAATGCACCACATCAGATTTTTTCACATTAAATATATGTAGGGCTGGGAGTTTACCAACTGATTTAAATTTAACTGAAATCAGTGTTTGTGGAGCAATTTGTGTGGTGAAGCTGCAAAAATGTTTGAATTTTTACAGAGACCTTAAGAATGTTGATAACTTTTGATGCCCACCCCTTGAGATAATGTTGTACCAAATCTGAGGCTGTTTTGGTGAACCCTAGGAGGAGTGTGTAACAGTACAGTATTTACAAACACTGTGGAATCATGCTTAGCAAAGTCAAGCGGACGGCTTTAATAGTATTACTTGTCTTGTCATCATCTACTTCTGTGTCAAATTTCCAGTTTTCCAGTCAATTTCTTTGGCATCATTCGTATACCCTAATGTAATTTTTTGTATGGGTGCTGATGCACCATTTTATATATTTTCGTAAATTGAAAAAAGCCAGAATGTAGAGAAGCTCAAGTTTTTGTGATTTTTCGCCATTGTTCACTGGGTGAAAAATAGTTCACTTACTGGCTACTATTAGCATCGCTTTGCAATAATGAGATGCAGACAGTGTTCTGGAAGAAAGTCTAAAAGTGCTGCTTTTACAATATACGCTTTGGGGGCAAAATGAGATATACTTATTTACAAGTCGATTACCCCAGCTTTAACAACACCAAAACTTTATTAAAGTTAAAGTAACAGGTCTTTTAGTACATCTAAATATTTGAATATGCAACTAACGCCAAATTGAAAGGATAATAAAGCAGTAACAAAGACATTCAGGGACAACCTCACTTCTATTTAGTGCAGGAAATTGTAGTGTAATAACATGCACATTTCCCATCAATAAACTGTTTGATTTGTACTTTGCAAAACAGCATCCTCTGATTGACTAAAATTTTCATTTTAGTCCAGTTGTGTTCATTACCTTTTCAGTAGTACAATAATGCTGATACAGTTGTTTTTAGATGATGTGTCTAAGTTTTGTTACTTTATTTTTAGGAAAGTCCGGCATGCCATCTCCCTGGTACTTCCCTTTCACTGCATCATTTTGGACTGATTTATGTGGTTGCAAGAAATCAAAAAGTAAAGGCCGCGGGCTATTTATTACCAACATTATGCAGACACAACTGCCTGCATTCCCTGACAGTGACGAAAAAGGAAATGGTATTATTTTTTATTTATAATTTATGTCCCATTTATTTGTTTGTGCTACTGAAGCACTTTTTTCAACTGTTCATAATATTTGGTTTCTTGCTAGCTTGATTTAGTGTTTCTCCTTGTATTTCTCAGGCAAAGGTGATCTCTCCTCAAAGACAGGTGAAAACTTCTCAGACCTGCCTGTGGGCGTGGCTCTGTATGGTCTCACTAAAATGTATGGGCAACAAGCAGCCATTAAAAACCTTAATGTTGCTTTTTACGAGGGCCACGTCACTTCGCTGCTTGGACACAATGGAGCTGGCAAAACCACCACCATGTATGTATATAGTACATCTATTCTCAGTTTTCTCAGAATCAGCATGTGCTAAACTGAATACTAATGCATTTTGAACATTCATTTAGTGAATGTGGTGTTTTCGCATTTGATTTGTGCTCGGCTTTAATCATCCTAAGAGCTGACTGCTGACAGAGAGTTTGTTTTGTCCAAACCTGGCAGCGCATCTATATACTCTCTATGATAGACCTGGCCTTCATCAGTGGGAGCACTTGCATTTACATTTTTAATGTGATCCATTTGCTGATGCTTTCATCATTTTGTATAATGGCTATACAGTAGAAGAATAAAAAAAAACATGATGTTGGTTTCTACAATGTAGTGCACATCAATAATTATTTTAAACCCAATCAAGAAGACATTAGTTTATAAAATACAAAATAACTTAAATCTTTGCCCCTGCTTTCTATCCAGGTCAATCCTTACTGGTCTGTTCCCTCCATCGTCTGGCACTGTAGAGGTCTATGGCAGAGACATGCAGACCAACCTGGAGGACGTGCGCAAAGAGCTGGGTGTGTGTATGCAGTACGATGTCCTGTTTGATCACATGACCGCCAAAGAGCACCTGCTGCTATATGGGCAGATCAAAGCCCCACACTGGACCAAGAGGGAGCTCAAAGAACAAATCCGCACGTAAGCCGCCATTTTATATTACGGTTCTGTGGTCATTCCTCTAACTTAAGATGGTGCAAGTTATCAGATGCATATTTTTATCATTACCTTGAATTCACCAGACAGGCCTGATTTTTGAAACAATAGCCTTTTTAACCCACAGAGCCTGGAGGTACTGGTGGGTTCACATAAATGTATTCTATTTTGAGTAATAATTGGACAGCTTCTGAGCACCCTGTTGCATCATGAAAAAGTTTTTAAAGATGAACAGGAAAACAAGCCTAAACTTTTAACTACATCATTCATATGTGTGATGCAGCTTCAGTTGTGTTCCCTTTAAGGGTTTTATGCACAGAAATAGTTTGTTAACATGAATCCCTTGTCAAATGCATCTCATTGATTTCCGACAGGATCCTGGAGGAAACAGGCATGTACGCTCACAGGCACAAGCGAGTAGGAACCCTGTCGGGCGGCATGAAGCGCAAGCTGTCAATCTCCATCGCCTTCATAGGGGGGTCTCGCCTGGTGGTGCTGGATGAACCCACCACAGGAGTCGATCCCTGCTCCAGGCGCAGCATCTGGGACATTGTTATCCAGCATAAGAAAGGTGAACCTAAAAAAATCACTCTCTATAGCATGGATCATTCCTGGAAGTACAGAGATTTATTTTATTTTAGTCATTTATTTTAGTTATTTAATTGAAAACAGGTTAATTGTATAGACAATCCAATAAGTTATTCAAAATCAATAAAGTGGGTGCAATTAACATTGGTTAGCTTGGTTATGATCAATGTCTAAACATAATTTCAAAATGCAACCATAAAGCAACCACCTCGTTTTTCAGATAATTGCATCATGTTAATCACGTGTGTCCAAAGAAATATAATTTCTGAATGGAATTGTCATTGTTTTTTCCATCAATGTCAATCTCTTCCTTGACGTCATGGCCATATTCCAGAGTTATCCAGTAATTATCCAATGTTGAACTCTTCTGTGTAATGAAATCAAGATGTGAACATTTTTGGCCTGGCTGTGTATACAAATATTTTTGTTGGATTCTGTGCAAAAGAGGGCCTTTTGGTACTGAGTAAACCATCTCTACAATTTGTCCCCCCTCTGATCTGTTTGTATGCATGTCTTGTTAGGTCGCACTATCATCATGTCCACACACCATCTGGATGAGGCTGAGGTGCTGAGTGACCGCATTGCCTTCTTGGAAGGAGGGGGACTCAAATGCTGTGGCTCACCATTCTATTTGAAAGACCAGCTAGGCCAAGGTTACAAACTAACTCTCACCAAGAAGGTAATTACACTTAAAGACAGACATTTTATATTCCGTAAGAAGCTAGAAATTGGCATAGAATTAACTTACTTTGCTAAACTGTGCTAAAATGCTTCCACTCTTTGCATAAACACATAATATGCAACTTAAGTAAAATGCTTTCTTTTAATGTCAGCAGTTACATTGTGCGTTTTCGATTGTGCCCAGGCATCCCATAAACTGTGATATATCTTAGCATTATGCCTAGCCAGCAAATTGTGCTATTTCCTACCGCACTGTTACTGAGGAGCAGAGCCACTCATGTGTGAATAAATCCTATGTTTTATCTCCGCCACATTGGGCACACAATTCATTGCAAAAGGGTGATTTCTATCAGCCAGATTGAAAACTGGAAAATGGACCAAATCCCTACAACAGTGACGCTCGGTTGCTGACTGCTGGCTCACACAATTTATGTTCTTCGTTCAGCTCAGTCATTGAAAGTTTGAAGATGGTACAGGGTACAAAGAATGGAATTACTCTGCAAATTGTACCTCCAAATCTAATCACACAGATCCACTAACTCTGTCTGATTGTATTCCTAGCATTTTAGCCTGTCAGTTTTTGTCATTTGCATAAACTTGAGACAGCTCTCCCAAGGCAACATTACACAAAATATAGTCTGTCTTTCCTGCTTTAAAAGTCAGTTCCTAGATAATTTCAAGACAGGAGTACTACGCTGCAGGCATAGATTTTGCAATTTAAATGTGTATAATTTTGAATAGCAAATGTAGGGCTGAGCAATTAATCAAATTTCAATCTTGATTAGAACTACCGCTCCAACCTATATTCTGTTTAGAAAAAAATATATAAATAACCTGTGTCATTCAAAAAAGAGTTTTTCATTTTCCCCAGTTTGTCCAAAGCACCTACAGCAGCTTTTAAAACATGAATTATAAAAAAGTGATATTGAAAAACCTAATTAATCACATTTTAATCAGTATTTCTAATTGTTAATAACATGCTTGGTCCTCTTTAGGTAAAATTAAATAAAATCAAGTCATAATTTTTGATAAACTCATATGAGGGAAAGAAATTGTGATACATGTTTATGCCCAGCCAGTATGCCAGTTTATTCTTCCTATACATGTTAGCTTTTTAATAATTGTTTCAAGTTGTCCTAATTTAGCAACACTTAATAATAACTGCACTTTAAATAGCCTCAATAAAGCATGAAAAAGACTTAATTCACAATGAGCAAGTAGTTTATGAGAAGATTCTGGTAACTAGAACTGAGTAACCCTAACACCTTAATTAAGTAGGTGTAGATGTAGTTATTGTAACGTACTCATAATTCAAAGTTTCACCCAAATAATTATTTTTTTTATTTTTTTATTTTTTAGCAATCCTAAACATATGTCTGTATCTGTTTATAATTAGACACACAATGGAGAAACCAAACAGATTGACCATGCAGAACTGAAGGCGTTTGTCCAAGCCCATGTACCTGAAGCCCGGCTGAAAGAGGCCCAAGGCAGTGACCTGGTGTACCTACTGCCCCCGTTCAGCTCCAACAATGCTGCCTCGTATCGCTCCCTGCTCTCCGCCCTCGACTCTAACCTGGATGCCCTGCAGCTCGGGTGCTATGGCATCTCCGACACCACCTTGGAGGAGGTAGGTCAAACTTGTCTATATATTGCAATGTGTACTCATTTTCTTGATTGATATTCTCAACATAAGAGACTATAAGCTTCAGTAAGTGATACACTGTTGGTAATGACACTACAAAACTATAGTAAATGTGGTACAGGGGGAATAATCTTTTATTTATTCTTCCTTGATGCCATAAATATTTTTTCCTGATAATAACAAAATACATGCCTTATTTACCAGACTATATATCGCTCTGGAGTAAGTTGCACGAGCAAAAAAATGCATAATAATGAAGAAAAAAACATATATAACTCGCGCTGGACTATAAGGATACATTTATTTTACAAAATCCGAGACCAAGAACAGACATTTTATCTTCAAAGGCAAGTTATAATAATAACAATAAAATAGACAGGCTGAATAGCAGTACAGCACACTAACGTAACACATAGACCACGAACTGAATACGTGTCTGGTATGTTTACGTAAGATATTAACAGTTAATCAGATATCTGCGCTAACGTAACATATGCCGTTGTGTTCACAAACATGAGAGACACGAGAGTTCTTTTCACTGATGTTTGCTAGTTCTATGGTGTGAACTGTGATGAAGAATTAAGACCACAGTAAACACATAAAATATAACATAAGCTCTGGCTCATACTACATATACACACAAAATTGAATATACATACCACTTTGGCCTGCTAATAAACAAACCGCTGAACTGAAAACTTTATATTTTACTTTTCAATTGTTTTTTAACTTGTGCTCAGGTAAGACTTCGCATTAGCGTAAAAGGCTGAACCGGAAAAGAGGAAGTAGATTTCACAACCTTAAACTAGACAAAACTAAACTAACTAAACCAAATATTTACAATATTGTTCCAAATGAAAAATTATCACCTTTTATGGTCTTATAAATAAAGGGGAAATAAAAAAGAGGAAATTAAATATGAAATGTATACATGAAAACGAGTCATAGTAAATTTTCTTGCAGGTATTACAAATACACCAGCACCATCTATTGGTCAAACAAGTGACCTGTAACATGTATAATCAACCGTTACATAGCACATATTTATTCAGCTACATGAAGCATAGACAGAACTGAATACGTGTCTGGTATGTTAACATTAGATAAAAAAACAAGTTAACAAGTTTACTCTCACTCCAAATCACTAAATCCATTGAATTCTTCATCCTTTTGAACAACACAGCCTCCTCTGGAAGTAGATGAAGCGCAGCTTCCGCATGGCTGTCATATTAGTACACAAACCCAGAGTACCCTCGCACAGTTGTCAGTGTAACAATACCAAAGATGTGAAATTATATACTATAATAATATATTCAGATGCCACTTATATGTTAAATTATTATAAGTTGCACCCCTGGACAAACTATGAAAAAAAGTGCGACTTATAGTCAGGAAAATATGATCATTTGAAGGCAGGAGTATTAGGCTGCAGACATAAGTTTTACAATTTAAAGTTTATAATTCTGAATAAAAAAATGGAGGGCTGGACAATTGATCAAATTTAAATCTTGATTACAACTACTGCACCAACTGATTAAAAGTGTTCTACAGTGGCTTGTAAAACATGAAAATTTTATATATTTTTTTAAATGTTTTTAAATCCTCTATGCAGCCAGGCACCAAACCAGAAAGCAATTTGCTCCATTGCCCATTTTTGCCTTTTGTGTTTTATTTAATGTAATGAAATGTGTCACTAACAGTATTCCATGCAAATGGAGGTGATGATCTCAACTTTATACAGAGCATTGTTGGACAAGCACAGATGTTAAGTGTCTTTCTGCTCTATAGGTGTTTCTCCATTTGACACATGACGCTGCAGGTGATGGTGATCTCCCGACAATATCTGAAAACGTGTCCGATACTGACTCCATAAACAGCTATCCAGCCTCGGAGGAAAGCAACTATGGTGACACTGTCTGTAAGTCAATTTTTTTATTTCTTACATATATTTAGTTTAGTTATATTATTTGTTCTTAATTTTTTGTGATTTTCAAACCATGAACTCAAAAACTAAATGACTTTGTCACAATAGTATTCAATGTTGTTGATTAAACCCGGTGCCAGATGTAATCCAGGATGCAATTCAGAATAAAATAGGAATAAAATAGAATAAAACCTTGTCTCCAGTGCTGAAGTACACTGTATGACAGAGAGTGTGCTTGTGACAGAGATTGTGGCACAGTGGATGGCTGTAATGTGTGTGTTAACTTGCATATATCTTTTTGTCTGTTCATTTACATGCAGTGTCTTGACCAATTAAATACATAATAACCATAATAAGCAAACTAATTGTAAACTAGGTAAAACTAAAACTAAAATCTACGTTTCAGTCAGAGTAAAATCACATCACGTAACGTAATTGATGCATTTTTATCTATTTGTTCTCATGTCATCATTAAAGCTTTTTGACATTATTTATTAAGGTTTCACTGGGACCCAAACTGTGACTGGTGTGAAGCTGGCCTGGCAGCAATTGACGGCAATCCTAATCAAGCGGTTCCACCACAGCCGCAGAGACTGGAAGGGTCTAATCTCTCAGCTCCTACTCCCTGTCCTGTTTGTGGTGTTTGCCATGGGAATGGGCACCATCAAGAGCGACCTCAAGCACTATCCTGAACTGGAACTCAGCCCTGCACTCTACAACATTGGACCAAGCTACTCATTCTTCAGGTTAGTGAGAAATAAAGTAGACTTTGAAACGATCAAGACGACATTTGAAAAGTGTACAAACTTGATTTAAAGGGCCCATATTACCGTAGTTTCTAATCTATGTTATTATGTTGTTTCCTTTTAACACAAAATAGTAGTTTCATACCATGTTGGTCTCATACTAGTTCTGGTAAAGATTAAGACCATTCTAAATCTATTCACAACCAACTGTGTCCTATTTATGTGTGAAAAGAATGATTCAAAACGAGAGGATTTTTGAACTCCAAGAATTCTTTCAAGCACATTTTACTAACTGAATTAAAACCGTATCAAAAGATTTCAAGTGATGTAGCAATTCATCAACACTGAAAAGCACTGCCTTGACAATGCTATGGGTGCAATTACATAATGATAAGAAGAAACCACATGCTACATTTATCACAGAAACTCCATAACAATCTATAAGTATTTATTCACTTGATGGTGGAAAAAATGTTTTATTTATAGGTGTTTTTTCTTTCTTAGCGAAAGGTACAGGTGTCTCCCAAGTGTCAGTAAATTAATGTGTTTTTCTGCACTTATGAGGGTCTTGCTCGCATGCTGTTTTGGGCTGCAATGTTTGGCCTTCTCCAAAATTACACTCTCCGTCCCGAGGGAGACAGTCAACCCCAAAGATCAAACAGTTTTCCAACAGTTTAATCATGAAGGTGATTACTGCACCACAGCTGTCTGATTCTGATGAAACTTTAATGAAGGCCTGATGCATCTTGATTTGCCCAGTGGGTTTTGAGCGTGAGGCTGTAGTTTGTTGAAGGGCAGACAACCCTTAAGGAGAAGGAGAAACAGCCAGTAAGAGTTAGGAGATGATTGTGATGAGAAGGACCGAGGAGCCAGATCAAAGCTGCCCAAATTAGGAGCGTCAGGCGCTTGTGAGATGTCTTCATTCTTAAGATGCGGCATGCAGGATCAAGGACAAATTTAGCAAAACAGAAAGTAATAGTGCTAATTTGTATGAGAATAGAACTGTTGTTTTCTCAAGACCATTTTAACCCAACTTTAACCAGCAGTGTTCCTGTTTAAAATATTGAATGTGGTGATAACAACTACTATTAAAACAATTCTCAATGCAAGTAGTAGCTGGCTTTGTTTTACATTTCTCTACAATCTTGTCTAAAACCTTTATCTATTATACTTTCATTTATCACAAGTATATGAAAACAATATTAACACTGTTCACCTAGTCATTTTAGTTGCCCATTAAAAGTGATAGTTTAGCCAACTTTTGTAAAATGTTTAAATTATAATAATAATAATGCCTTACACTTGTAATGCGCTTTACAGGCTTGTCAAAGCCTCTCAAAGCACTACACTATAGTCATTATTCATTCATTTCCACACTTGGTGATGGTAAGCTACTATTGTAGCCACAGCTGCCCTGGGGCAGACTGATGGAAGCTGCCGATCTGCGCCATCGGCCCCTCCGACCACCACCTATCATTCGAGCACACACCACTTTCATACTAGGCAATGTGGGTGAAGTGTCTTGCCTAAGGACACAACGACAGAACTTGGTCCGAGCGGGACCTTCGGGTTGGGGGACCAACACTCTAACCACTGAGCCACTGTCGCCCCCCAATATCATGCACTACATTCACTTTGACAGTTTTTACAATTATAGACTAAAATATGTATATATTTCCAAAAAAAGTATTACAAACTAACAAAAAAAAACTTGATTATATTGAATACTGACTTATTAATGCCATTGATTGTTTTGTTAACAGTAGCCGGAACTCGAGTAAACTGGCAGACACCATGCTATCCTTCCCTGGTCTTGATAACGCCTGTCTTGAAAACTCCAATGACCAGTGAGTATCCAACAAAGTCATACCATGTCATGTGTCTATCTCTTCAGTGCATTTGTTTACCACTGTTTGCCCCATCAGCTCCACGTCTTTATTCTCTGCTTTGTTTGTGTATTGAACCCCTGCAGCAAAGCATCATTGGTATTCCTTAAACACCTTGTGTATATAAGAGAGATTTTCCCTCTTACCAGACTCAAATCAATGTTGGCACTCATGAACCAGACCTTGGGCTGTTTTGAAATTCTCATTTTTACCAAAACCAAAGGAAAATATGAACAGGATGAAAAGAGGATGGATTGCTATAAAGAGCTTGGATGTTGTGATTGTGGCTATGCGGATTGAAAGGAAGGGTTTTTTTTTGTGTTGTAGCAATGCCTCTGTTGCACTGAGTCTTGTTTTCTGTACTTTTTTGTGAATCAACTATAGACTGGCATTACATATTCCATTAACTAATTAAAAATATTTTTTACAATCCATCAGAAATGTGAGACTTGACTGTATATGTATATATATACTGTATCTTGGTTGGGATTAAAGTATCACACAAATTTAAATTAAGACCAAAAGTGCATCATTTTATACTATGTCTATACTTGAAGATTACACCTGTTTATTTTTTATTATTATTGTTGTTTTTTTAATCAAGTTCAGTTTTTTGTCAGCTTTTTCACAGATTTAAATTTTGCATACCTTCAAAACAAACATTTTGAACAATGTATTGCATACCACATCTAATTTATATTTAACAAATGATATCCCACATTGTTTTTGCAAATGTACTTGTATATATTCAAACCAAACTTATCTTTCTTATTTAATTCTTTTTGTAGGGTGTGCACAAGAAGTACAGGATCTTGGATTGAGGCAAATGGCACTCAAAAGTTCAGCCTCTGTAAATGTGTCCATGAGAAGGAGGTGAGTTTCAGCCACTTGACTTTGTTTGCGTCTTTGCATTTTCATTTTTACACGCCTGTCCACACTTGTTTTATTGTGTCGTAACTTACTGTCATCTGTCCGCTGCAGGTTTGTGGAGCGGGAGGCTACGTCCCACCTCATAAGAAAATCCCCTCGTCTCAGATCGTTTACAACCTGACCGGCCTCAGAGTGGAGAACTACCTGGTGGCCACTGCAGACGACTACATCAGGAATAGGTCTTTAAAGCTGTTTATTGCACTGGTTTTATGACATAGTTAGATTTGCTTTTATAACTAATCAAGGAATTCACATTATGTCAAATTTACTTGCAACCTTCAGATATTTGACCTTTGATTATGTAAAGGATACAGTTTCTTGGACATAATTATTTTTCATTAGGTTGTGGTATTATTGTGCTTGACAGGTGTATCTGCTACTATACTGTGCTGAATCATTGCTGTTTGTACTTTTTGTTTGTAAGGTATGGTGGCTATGATTTTGGATTGCCGCTTCCATCAAACCTACAAATGGATGTGAAAACTGTGCCCAAGAATCGCACTCTATCTAAGGTAATGTGAATTTACTTTTTTTTTTTTTTTTTTAAACAATGACCTTATATTCTATTTTTTAGTTGTTATAATGACTATTATTTCAGTGTATGCTACCTATATATATTTGTTTGGGGGGTAGGTCTGGTTCAATCCCGAGGGCCACCACACCATGCCAGCATACTTAAGTAGCATGAACAACTTTATACTACGCGCCAATATTCCTGCAGACAAGGATCCAACCCAATATGGTAAGTTTATAATGTAATAATACAAATTCTATAAAATGAACCTCAAACTTTTTTATTAGGACATGGGAAAGATCTCATGAATTAAAAATGTATAATAAACTGACTACAATTATATATTGATTTAATTAGTCATGTAAATTTGACACAAGTCTCGCTGTACCCATATCGCTTAATATTTCCTACCTTCTTGCATTAGATTGGCCTGATTAAAAGTAGTGCACTCGAAGAAGCAGTTGTTGACTGAATCTTAAGCACGTTTACTCACGGTTCACTTCACTGCTTTAAAGCCAGGGGGTGCTGTGCGTCCTCCATGCCACATTCCTCTATGCATGAAGAATACTGATGAATGCTTTACTCTGGGGAGCTGTGCTAAAGAGAATGAGGCTGGCCCACGTTTTCACTACTGTTTCAGCTCTGTGTATCACCCTGACCATCTGCCTGCAAGCATTTAGTGCATGCACACACATAAACACACACACACACACACACACACAATGAAACACTCACAAAAATAAACAGCCTGTGTTTTAAAGTAGTTGATGATAACAAGTGCCTCAGGGTGGGGTGTAAAAAGTAATTTGAATGTTACCCCTGAACTCATAACTTGGACTTGGAGACCGGGGGTGGAAGTCCAGTGAGATACAGATTTTTGTGGCTATGGTTATCTATCTAACACTATTCCCTTTACTATAGTGCGCACATATATAAGCCAGAATGGGAACTGTCCTATGGGATTTTTATTTTTAGTCTCTATGTACAAATTATATTGCATTACCTGCTGCTACAGACATAGCGCTACACTACTGCGCCACATTTTTATTGAAAATCTGTCTCCCACTCACCACTCAGGGGATGTAAAGTTTGTTTAATTAGCCAATATTCCAAAAGTTATGTGGAGAAAAACATAATTTGAGAAAGTTTTAAATTTAACAGTGTAGACTTACATCAGTTGTTTGTGAGAAAATGGAAGTACAACTGCAATATATACTTTAGATTGTACTGTAACTCAAATTACTAAAATGTTATTGTGTCCTTAAAAACGAATGTAAATTGTCTTTTAAATTGTGACACTATATTTAATGGGTTGTGTTTTGTGCCACCTAATTCAAATTACTGTAGACGCATATTCTGATTAACCTGTTCCTGAAAAGCATAATTTTCTCAAAAAATGCTGTGCGGTTCGAGTGTGTTCAAAGCTACAAGCCTTGGGTGATCTCGCACTGAGAGCAGGCACATGCAGGGGACTGTGGATGTGAGCAGAAAATGATAAAAGAAAATTCAATTTCCTTTGTGTGCACTGGCAAATGAAATCATCGTGTACTTTATTTTTCAATTGACTGTGTCCCAGGCTAAAAGAGCATCATTGCTCATTTGGTTCCTGTGTTGAAGAATTGCCTTCTTTGTTTTTTCTTGCTAACTAAACACTATTTCTTCTGTTACAGCCATTTCAGTTTCCAGTCATCCCTACTTTGGGCGACGAGATGATGAAGATTCAATGTAAGCGTAATCTAATGGCAGAATATTTTCCAACCAAAGGGAGAATTCACTTTTTATCTACAATTCTAAATCTTTTACTTAATGTTATGATACTGTTATAAACTAACTGATTATAAACTTAATTTGTAGCATCAAAGTCAAAGTAGTTTCAGGGCAGTGCACAGGTATTTACCCATATCTGATTTAGCAAATGGATTTCTCGGGGTTCGCACTATTGATTAGCCTCCTGATATAATGTGTGTTTACCCTGAAGGTGGCAGGGAGGTGGATTGATTGCACCCTGCTTCCTAAAACATACCGAAAATAGCTGTTGATGTTCAGTTAAATATTTTGTATACACTGGATACAAAAACATATTACTCACAGTGATGTATGTGTGTACTGGCACTTCAAACCTGATCAAATATACTTCAGTTGACTTTCAATAGTATCACTAGACTCTTGTAACTGGACCCTATTTTTGCAATTATCCTGTTACAAACTATAGTCCACCCTCTGAGTGCCCTATACCTCCCCATTCCTCTAGGGGCTTGTGCTTTGTAGTTAATGTATTGATTTGGCTGCTGCTAAATCTATAGTTTGCTTATTACAGTAAATCCCACAATGTGGTAGCTGTACCCCTGAGACCAAGGCATCCTGGCTAAAAGCTTACTCAGTACCTGTTGTCTGCTATTCTTTGCACTTTCTTTCGAATGCCCACCACATATTCAGGCTTTCCCCTCTTTCTCAGTAAAACAGTGTTAATGCACTTTCTTTTGTAGGCTTTCAATGACAGAATGCCATTTATATTGTAAATGTTGTACACAGGCAGTTTGTTATTTGGAGGACAGGATGCAGTGATGAATCAAAGTCTGCCTCTTTGTCTGTGGTCCCCAATGGACTGCGTTGTAAGCCTAGCAGCTCACTACGAGCCCAGTCACTATTCAGAAATTCCGCTGTGAATTTAGACTCACTGTGTCAACCAATACCATTATCTAGTCAAAACAAAGGAGCCAAATACAACTCTTATGACCCAGCTGCATATATATTAATGAAATTCTGTTTATTGCAAGCCACAGGAATAGTTCAAATGAGCCGGGTCACAGCAGGGGGGGTATTATAATTGGTTGCTATAGTCTAAAATGTGATGCTTTTATTACGTCGGGTTGCCTCATCTTGTGAATCACCATGAGTACCGTCAAGTACTTTAAACACAAGAAACATAATGACAATAGTGTCGTAGTGCTGTCGAACGTTTGCCAGTGTACATACTAACAGCATGTCCAAAGGTTCAAATACAGTAATTTTGGCGATATGTTGATTTATTCCAATCATTTATTCACACTGACATTTTGCACATACTGTGTCCTACGACAGCTTAATTATATATTATATTTGATTTAAACTAGTAAACATTGCACATTTTACAATGTTTAAGATCATTTTCTGACTAAAATGAAGTAAAAATGCATGTGAATTACTGGTGCTACACAGAAATAAGCAAAGCATCTTAATTTGTATTTTTGTCAACTTTACAGCCAATAGTTTTTTCAAATATCTAAAAGAGATGCTAATAGAATTTGCCATTTTTCTGGTAGAGGACAAACACCTGCTTGTGTCCACAGAGATGTTATTGCTTTACCTGGAATGTTCCATAGTGCAGGTCATTAAACTTATCTATCTCCATTGAGACAAGCAGGTGGCGCTGCCAGGCCAATTTAAGTTCTGTGGACAGGCAACCCTGCACACAGTAAGAATTTTCTTAGATATGTTTTGAGCAATAACACACATGGAGTTTAATACTATACTCTGGGACATTTCTGGCAAACAAGACAGAAAAGTTGCATTGTATTTTTATTTCAATTTTTTTAACGGCATGTATCACAAATTGGACATGGCAGGTGAAATGGGAGAAGACCCTAATTGTGTGTCTCTTGTGCTTCCCATCATTTCTACAACATTAAATCTCACACATCCATCTTGTCTGCATCTCAGTGTCCAAGGCATGCTTCAGATCATGGTAGCTCTGTGCATCCTGGCAGGGTACTCCATCACCACTGCCAGCTTCGCCATCTACGAGGTCAATGAACATCACAGTGGTTCCAAGAGGCTGCAGCACATCGCTGGAGTCAGTGAGCCATTCTACTGGGCTGTCAACTTCTTCTATGACATGGTAAAGTACTGGTCTGATTAAACAAGGACTGATTCAGTTAATCACACTTTTTAGACAAATTATACCTCACACTACAAAAAAGGACTAGTAGTAGTTTGGCTCAGTTTGAATATTTTTGTAGTTTTTGGCTTGCTACTGTTTTTTTTTTTTTTTTTTTTTTTTTTTTTTTTTACTTTAAACTAAAGTCATAGTCATTCCATTTTTGCATATTCCTTGTTTACAATTTTCCCTTGCATTTCACTTTCAGTGGTCTCAATGATTCTATTCAGTGAAGTAACAAGATTTTGTGACAAAATGGCTGTAGCTTTCAAAACTAAATTGCCAAAATTTCCATATGATTGCACTATTCTATGATTTTTATATCAAAACAATGTCTTTTAAATTTGTATTATCTGTATTTTCTTGATTGGATAAATAATATAAACTGGATTTTATCCTTGCCTTTTTACAGGTCATCTATTTGATCCCTGTGGCTCTGACAGTTGGAGTGATTGCAGCGTTCCAAGTACCAGCTTTTACCGAACGTCAGAATTTGGCAGCAGTTACTATGCTTCTGGTTCTTTTCGGGTGAGTTTCAAAATAAATATTTAAATCCAATCCATTTTCTTCCATTTATGCAGGACCTGGTTGTGGTAGCAGCTGTATGGCAGAGATGCCCAGAATGTTACAATATAATTAAATTAGGTCAATAATTTTGTTAGCTAGTTGTAGTATAGTTGCATTTATATAATAAGTAATTCTCTATTGTATGTCATAATCTAAACATCTTGTATGTATGTCTTGTTTTCTTTAATATCTGATACTCACAAATTAATAATTTTATTTGAATGTTTCACAAATCAAGAAATGTTATTGAAACACAGAGCAAAACATTAGTTATACTGTTTAAAGTATCATTTAGGTGCTCCTGCTCTCTTACTGTAATTGATATCAACACCAAAATTTACAATGAAATCACACATCAAAATACCTCTACAGCATATGTAGGGCTTGTGCTGTTGCTTTGGTGCCTGTCCTGAGCCCTACATTTTTGCAGGCCAACAGCATTCTGCCTCTCATCTATCAGACAGATGTCTTTTTCCCAAGCAATGAATAATCACAGTGCTCCATCTGTCAGTGCACTCACACCTGGTCCGGTCTGCAGCCTCCCCACTTCTGTCTCCTGTCATAGCTTGGCACCCAGCGTCTGCCGACCAAGCACCTTTTTTGGGCACGCCACCGCGATGCTTTGTCTTTGTCAGGCTCTGTTTGTGTTTGTGGCTCATGTCTGCTTTCTCCACACACCACCTATCGTCTCTTTTTAACTCACTCCTCCTTTGTGTCTTATCCTCTCTGTCGGACCGACCCGGGCACCCCAATCAAGCGAACAAGTCGATTATGTGAAAGAAAAAGACAGAAAAACAAAAAGGGAAAAAGGATGTTTTGCCACCAAGGGAATAAAGGCAGAAGTGATTTATCTTCATCTTATTTGGTGCCAGGACTGAATGTTTACCCTCCGCAGAGTCTGCACAGTGGTATTTTTCTGAAATTTCCCTCATTTTCAGTGGTCTATGGTGCCTATTTTCATCAGCTTTTCTATGTAGCTTATAGACATCAGAATGGCCCATTCTGAAACAAGGCAGCGTCATTTATTTTTCTGTGAAATGTAAGACTGTAAATAACTGTCATATTTTTAAGATTTCTTGTGCTCATTTTCCTCTAGGTTTTCTACCTTTCCGTGGATGTATCTCTTGTCCAGCGTGTTCAAAGATGCAGAGATGGCCTTCATCACCTATGTTTGCATCAATCTCTTCCTCACCGTCAACACCATCATACCGACTTCCATCCTCTACTTCATGGGGCAGATTACACAGCAAAATATTGAGGTTTGAGATATTATATGGCTTACTATAAAGTGCACTCACTGTTATCAGGTACATCTGTTTCGATGTGTAAATGTGAACTAAGATTACACAATATTATAGTCCACAAGTTCAAATTGAATAGAAAAGTCACGGTAAATTTGATTTGGGTCTATTGTTATCTGAGTCTACTACCCCACTGTCACTCTCTTTGTTTTGAGTGTAAAACTTAGAGATTGTTTTGTCTTGAAACTCCAATAGGTCAGTCAAAAAATTAAAAAAAAATCAATCCAGTGCGGGTCCCTTTCAGAGGCTCTTAAATCTCCTTTCTTTTGCCCTGAGATACCTTGTTTGAACTTCCACTTGTGTCTTTAATGTTTTAAGTCTAAACCAGCCAGGTCTGGGTGTTATATTTGAATTTTATAGAACTTTTGCCAGATGGCAAAAAAGTGTTTGTTTGTTTTTTTATTCTACCCTTATGTTGTTATATAATACAGGATAATACATTTATCTTTGACTCTGTTCTTTAATGCTGTTTTGTTTTTCCTCCCCAGAGCCTAAAAGTCATCTTTGACAGGCTGAGCGATGCCTTCCTAATCTTCCCTCAGTTCAACTTCGGTAATGGGCTTTTGGAGTTAGCGCGAATGAACATCCAAGTGCAGCTGCTGAGTGGTTATGGTATTGATGCGTATAAGGACCCCTTCTCCACCGAGGCCTTGGGCTGGATGATGATCTCCTCCTTCATTCAGGGAGTTGTCTTCTTCACGCTGCGACTATTGTTGAACAAGTACATCCTACGCAAAATCAGGTCAGTTGCAACAAGCATTCAGCCAATGTCAATAATGTTTCTTGGTTTATTTATCATTCAAATGTTTTAACAACTGCTCTTTTCAACTTATGCAAGCAACTGAATTTATTTACTGGTTCATTCATGTTGGTTTAGTTGAGAATTCTGCATTTGAGACGTGCTGCTCCTGTAATGGGTTTCAGCTGTATGCATTTTTCCTTTCATAACAGAAATTTTGAGGGCCTTCAAAAGATATTACGGGGATGTTTTTAGTTATTTATAGTTAAAGCATATGTCCTAATTTTACATCAACCATAAATAGCCAAGGAGTTCGGCCATTACAAAGCTATGTGTCGTCCTCAGTATTGTAAAATGGGCTCAGACAATTTCTTCATGTCTCACTCTACTCTTTACCTCCACACTGATTTCTATTCTGTCAATGAAGTCAAAACATAAAAGGTGATAAAACATATCTTCCCCATGATTCTTTGGGGAAAATATTTTATTCTGAATTTTGTTTTACTCTGAAATATATAAGTACTCAATTTTCTTCTGAACAAAAAGATCCCTGTTTTCCTTCTGGAGGCATACACTTTAATAATGATTTTAGAAAAACCATGCTGTTGTTTTCTCAGAGGTCTGATTCTAAGAAGAAAGCCAGTGCCTCTTGTGCCTTGTGTAGAGGAGGATGAGGATGTGGCTGCTGAGCACCTGCGGGTGTCCAGTGGAGCAGCGAGCTCAGATGTGCTGCAAGTGAACCAACTAACAAAGGTCTATCAACACCTCAACAAGAAGGTCCCTGCTGTGAAGAAGCTGTCCCTGGGCGTTCCTGCTGGAGAAGTGAGAAAACAAACACACTTCACACACACTGTTTTTTTTTTTTTTACCAGGTTCAGACCACATTCAAAGAAAGGCAAAACCACTACTCAAATGTTTGATTCAAAAATGTCTTGTACAGTTACATTTTTGAATGTTACAAAGTTGTTCAGGCGTATCTATAACTGTACAATTAATTCCCAGTGATTTACTGGGTCTTTTTAATTGAGAGGTTTACTACCGATCCTCAGTAAAAGCATGTGGATTGTAGTTTAAATATCCATCTATCCATGTATTTTCTTGCGCTTATCCGTTATAGTTTAAATATTTATATATTTTTGTGTTAAATGGCATTCATTAAAAGTCTGTATTGCTGAAGTTCAGAATATACATTTTGAAAGTACATTCATTTTTTTTTAGACAAAATAAAATGGAATATACAATCATGATCAATCAATATGAAAAAGAAAATTATGATTCTTTTTTTTTTTTTTATTAAATTTCCAAGCCCTAGGTGTAATTACTACAATGCTGTATTTACGGACAATTCTCTGTCCACAGTGCTTTGGTCTACTGGGAGTGAATGGAGCAGGAAAAACAACCACCTTTAAGATGTTGACAGGAGATGTCAGCCCCACGGATGGCACAGCACAGATCAGAGACAGAGATGGGTAATTTCTCTTTACACATCTTTGTACTGCTGGGTTTCAGATTTCAACACAACATTCTATAGGCCAATAATATTTAATACAGATGAGGGTCAGCTACAATGAATATTGTTATTGTGCAGACTTTTGTTGAAGTTGTTGTAACGACTGGTGGGTCAAAAGAGGCAGACGCAGGACTCAAAAAATTAACGGGGTTTGTTACAAAGACAATGCAAAGGGTGGGTGTTGGGAGCTGGGTCGGAGGCTGAGGTGATCGGTGGGCCCAAAAGACGGGTTCTGAAGAAGACAAGAAAAAACAAACCAAGTACTCCAAAAAACACAATGAAGCAAACTAGGCCAAGCAGTATAAAACCAGGGGAGGCTAAACTGACAATCTGGCAGCATGTGGAGAAATGAGCAGACTCTTTGTTGTCCAGAGGTTGTAGCTTGATTGGTGATGGGCTGCAGGTGAGTAGTGGGTGGTAACCGTTGGTGAGGGTGGTGCCAGGCTCTCCACACAGCTCGAGGCACACAGACACAGGCCGTGTCCCAATTCGCCAAACTGGCCTTAGGATCACCATTTGAAGTGTGCATCGAAGGGCAGTTATGTAATTTCCGGTGCGACAAGGGCTGTCCCATTTCAACGCACCCTACTGAATGCGCCCGACAAACCTGCCCTTCCCTTTCCACCGTTTCCATGGAGATCGGACGTAACTGAAGCGTGCATGCGTGCACACTTCACGCACTTCTATATCCCATCATGCACCGCGACTACGCAAGAAACAGAAGAAAATGGAGTCCGCTGCGCAATATACGTTCAAATGTTCGTACTGGTTTACCTCATCTACAACAGAGCGACATGAAACTGTTAAATCTGAAAAAAGATAAGTACAGGCCGTGTGTTTGATGATTAAAAAGGAGGGGAGTTGCATGGAATAAAGGAATGTGCAGTTATTGCTAGACAATAAGAAGACATTATTATCATTAGAAATTATTACTGCAATAAGAATAATGTAAGAATGTTTGTTTCTATTGTAAGCGTCAAAGACCAAGAGAAACATAAAGTCAGAAGGTTTAATGATCCACACAGGTAAAGTGAACAATGAAGCAACGGACTCTCCGGAAAGGACAGAAGAGAGTCCTGAGACGTGCACAAAATCTTCATGAGTTCCGGTACATTCCATAGGTCTGCGCCCCTCGTGGGCACGTGCCATTTACTTTAGTGTTAGTAAATCAAGATATTAGTTTGATGTAGCGCTGCACTGCTAGAAAATACTTTACAATAATAAGATGAAAAGAACTGGGACGGCATAGAAGGGAAACCGTGCCCTCTACTGTTTTTAAAGTGGTGTAGACACTGGCCAAAATACCGAATTGTTAAACTGCAATATCCCACTTTATGTACAACTAATCAGTGTTCTCTGGTTTATAGACTATGAATGTGAAAATGATATTTTTACCTCTGTCTCTGTTATTACATTTTCACAAGGTATATTTTGTTAACCCTTTAAAGTTGTGAAGTAGCTACAAATGAGAAAAAAATCACCTTGAACGTTATAATTGCCTATTGATATTCAATCTAAAAAAAAAAGAAACTGTCGTAACGGGTGCGGGAAGGACCAAGAGGTGCAGACTCGGGGCAAGGTTACAGTGTTTATTATACAAGTAGTCTTAAACAGTCTAACAACAAGTACAAGGATCCGGGAAGCAGGAGGCAGACGAGACGGACGGAGAGCGGGTCGGGAGCGGGAAGCCGGGGCCGGAGTGACGAGGGAGACGGAGACGAGACCAGGACAAGCGGGACCGGCGTAGTCCAGGAAGCGGGACCCAGAGTCAGAGGCAGGCGGGACGCCAGAGACCAGGACAGGCAGAGCAGAGGGAGTTGACGGTACCGGAGAGTAGAGGCGGGTGCAGGAGCGGACGGAGGCTGGAGTCGGAGCGTAGAGGCAGGTGCAGAAGCGGGCGAAGGCAGGAGTCTGGAAAGGGAGGCAAAAATCCAGGATGAGAGCTGAGCAGGCAGGTAACAAGATACAAAACTATGCTGGAACATTCACGTTTACACGCGGACGGTCTGGCGCCGAGTGTACTCTGCCGAGCCCTCAAGTACTCAGCAGCAGGTGGCGGTGATTATGCTGATGCGCTCCAGGTGCGTGCGGAGAAGTCTCGAACTCCGCCCAGCTCCGGGCAGAAAGGTCAGGGAGGGGTAGAGAGCACGGGAGGACAGGGACAAACGGGCGTCATGACAGAAACGGCTGTGATGACGACGACATCTTGACTTTTCTTCTATTAAATAATACATCATTAAAAAATAAGGTACGTAATGTACGCATCGTACGCTCAAAGACAGCGGTACAAGTGCGGTCCGTGTTGTAGACCTGTCCCACTTCAGCAAGATGGCGGCTACACTGAGGAGGGCAGATTCTCGACCGGAACCTTCAATCTACACTTTGAAGAGTACTTCGAAGGGACCCTTCAAAAGGTGCATTTGGCTTATTGAGACACGGAGACAGAGGGAGGGGGGAGACAGCGCAGGAACACACAGGGAAAAACTGGGATCCTGACAGAAGTAGAACGAGTTCTAGGATGTAGTTACTAATCAAAATGACCAAGTTCAGCATTTATAAATTTAACTTTTAAATATTTCATTACAAAGTACAATGTAATCATTGGGAAAAACTTGCTCTTGCCCCCCAGTATGACATCATCACATTCTTGAATCTGAAAACCACCATTACGTACATTGTGACAGCACATAACACAGTGTACTTCTGTTAAAGTGATGATACTTAACAGCGATTTTATAATTCACATAATTGAGAATAACATCCTTGTGAACCTTCTTTAAATCTATAAACTGTGCTTGGGCTTTGATGGTAACAATAACACACTGAAGTAGACATGCCCATAGGAACATTCTTAATGTTTTTCCATGTACCCAGTATGTTTAATGTAATCTTTGTTTTCCCCACAGACGCCTGGTGGATATAATGGAGTGCCGTAACCAGGGAGTGAACATTGGATATTGTCCTCAAGTGGACTCCCTGGACGATCTGCTGACGGGAGAGGAGCACTTGTACTTTTACTCTCGCCTCCATGGCATTTCAAAGAGAGACATACCCGGGGTAAGGCAGAGACTCTGTGCCATGTTTCAAAAACCCAGTGACAGCACCATCTACCAAATGACACCAGATCAGATAGAAATTCAAAAGTGCACTTCCACTGCAGGACTAGTGCCTGCTAATGCTCCGGTGAATAGTGAATGGAGGCGGGTGTGTGAAGTGTTGAATGATGTGCAGCGAAAGCTCTAAACTGTCTCAAAATATAAAAACCTCTCTCTTGTCAACTAGTGCACTCCGAACTTCAGAATCAAGCTGATACCGTGTGCTTTCGTCGTCTACAAATTTACATTTAAACGATTTGTTGTTGATGAGGGGATCTGTCACTCCAGCCCCATTCATCCCATTTATCATCCTGAAGACTAATCAGTCTTGTTTCTTTGGTGATTACCGAGTGAGCCTTTCTTTCTTTCTGCTCCTGGTGACAGTGTGATCTGCTCTATTGGATACAACTTCACATTATAGAATACAGTTGCACAAAAGCTCCTTGTTTAGTGTCTGATTTATCCAAGTAATTGTATTCAAGGTTCGCACATTCAGTTACAATAAAATACACATAAAATTCATGCATGCACACTGAGGATCGGTCTTTATGAGCACTTTTACATCATCAGTAATGGCCTTGTGTCACAGATGCAAACACAGAAAACAATGGTTATAATGACCAGTGCATTTGCGTCAGCCTAATTCACAAAGATGGCGTTATACATGGAGCCCCTCTTATGTGGCATCACTGTTCCCTAGCTACACATAATGAGACAGGCTCTAATGGGGTCATTTCACATTGACATGGTTGTGTCAAGCGTAATGAGGTGTTGCATCAAAGGTGACGGTAAAGGCTTTTATTACAGAATGCACCAAGCAAAATGTTTTGATTTTGATCTCTCCAAAGACTGTTGCATGTTGTGTTATACCATACCTTAAATATTGCATATCTATTATCAGTAAACCAATTCAAGAATGTAAAGAATTGGAATAGGAAATCCTTTATAAAGTGAATAAGCAAAGTCCATTGAGCTGTAATTGCTCCTCTATGTGACTGATTTGGAAATTATGCCATCATTTGAAAATCATTGCATTGCAATCTCAGAAATAGTCATTTAAAGTATTTATGAGTAGTATATTATATATAAAACTGAAATAATACTTTATTCCTTTTTGAGAAGTGGCATGTACATTGTACATCGCAAAATGTAAATCTAAACAAGCAAAAATTAGAAACAGATCAATTGTAGAGATGGCTATTGTAAACCCACGTACCGTGTTTGCAGCAACACTGGGAGAAGTACTTGGTGTTTAACCTTTGCATGTTTTTGTTTGCAGTTGGTGAACTATTTACTGAGGAGGCTGGAGCTGGACCACTATCGAGACACCATCAGCGACAATTACAGCTGTGGAACCAGGAGGAAGCTGTCCACTGCACTGGCTCTAGTCGGACACCCACAAATTTTGCTTCTGGTATGAAAGCAAATACAAGTTCTTTTGAGTTCAGTTCAAGTTAATTGCACATTTAAAACAACTTGAGTGGTTCAGCATCCTTCACACGAAAGTCAATAGTAATATTAAGGACAGTGCAAGCACAAATAACACCATACATAGGAAAAGTAGACATGAAAGCATGTAAAATAAAATTAAATACTAAGACAAGATCCCAGGAAGACATTGTTAGATCTTGCATAATTTAAAGGTGGGTTTGTTTATGTTATGTATATGTATTTTCCCTTTTGGTTGTTGTCCAATGTCGTTGTTATAAGTTTGGAAAAGTGAAAGCAGCAGTTTTGCAAGTAAAATGAATTCTAATAGCACTATATATTGTAATAGTAGTAGTATCAGTACATTAGCAGGGTGTCTAGAAGTAGACGTAGTGTACAAAATATTGTTGTAATAATTGTAGTAGCAGTTGAAGTGATGTATGGCAATGAAACTACAAGTAGAATAAGCATTTTACATCCAGTTGATTCTGTGGCATACCTTTTCTATCACTTAACGTAACCAATTTTTAGTCTTCCTGTAGTAACTGTCACTATAGCTTTATCTATAATAGAGTCATCAGTTATTTTATAATCTATGGAGCTTTTGGTAACATCCCATTCCTTGCCTTTTTCTGCATTTTTAGCTTTGTTTGTCTTCCTTTTTAAATAACCACAGCTCCTCTCTGCTGCATATTGTGCTCATACCGCCAAATATCTTATTTTACATTGTGCTGGCACCTCAGTCTCTGTTCATCCTCCCACTCATTGCTCTGCTTCATGTGTCTCAGGATGAACCCAGCTCTGGGATGGACCCGAGAACCAAACGCCACCTGTGGAAGATCATCGCAGACGAAGTCAAAGGCAAATGTGCCGTGGTCCTCACTTCACACAGGTTAGAAACACTAAACCAGGCAACTCTAGTTAAAAAGCTCTCATTTTCGACAGGGTCCAGAAGATAATTAAAAGATAATCATTACTGATATGCAGGGGTTTTAGAGTGATAAAAATTAGCACAGTTGCCAAAGCAATTAAAACTAAATACATGGTGACATGAAGCTGAAACCCAGGAATAGGGTTTTGGTACTCACTATACATTTACTTTTGTACTTTATATTGACACATATAGTTGTAACATTTTCAAACTGGATTAGTAAATGAAGTATGTATATTACTTTGGCTTGCATAGCTCTTTTCACAGATTTTAAGGTTCAAATCCTTCATAGGAGGCAACAATAAAAAGGCAATATTAGTGACAATAATAAAAACAACATATATTTAATTATAGTTGACTCATTGTAGATTTTTATGGATTGGTCTTAACACATTTCCATGGCTCACTGTGATTGAATTCTACGCAAAATACAATCATACATTTTTATTATATTCAGAAGGATTAACTTAGTACAGTTGAGGTTGATTAAAGCATTATCCAGACACCATTCAGTCAATACTACTGATTTCCCAAATTTTCATTATATTCGCATGTCCCAATTATTTCTCACTGCTGTAAAAATCAGGCTGGTATTTAAATAGAAGTTAATTCCCTTTTTACATGGGGCACAGATAATTACTGAGTGCAATGTTGACCTTAAGTGACCCCTGCCCTCTTTTTGTGTCTGTGTCTCTCAGCATGGAGGAGTGTGAGGCTCTGTGCGGTCGTCTTGCTATCATGGTAAAGGGTCAGTTCCGATGCCTGGGCTCCCTGCAGCACATTAAGAACAGGTTAGTGACCCCTGTTCATGGTCTAGTCCAGCCATTACCGCCCTTGCTCCCCTGTGCCCGCTCCCCTTCATTCCTTCCTGGTCTATCTGCGCTCTTTTGTGCAATACAATACAATGTTCTATTTTCCAAGGAAGAACTGTGTAACAACATCCTCCCCCAGACTCTACTTTGTTCATAAAAATGTTTCTTTCCCTTCAGGTTCGGCAGCGGGTTCACAGTAAAGATGTACTTGGCCAAAGCCTCTTGTGATGCAGAAGCAATCACTCAGTTCATGCAGAGCCGATTCCCCAGCACTTATCTCAAGGTGAGCTTTGCCAGCTATTTTGTCTAAGCATGGCACTACTCTGTGCTTGAACAAAGGGATTATAGTAGAGTGAGATCAAAATTCAATCCAAAAACTATTCTTTAAATCACAAATCACTAACATTTTTCTAACAATGGAGCAACAATCCTTTTCATGGTTAAATTTTTATATAAATGTCTTGAACAGTACAGTATATTATTATATTAAAATACTTATTAACAACATCCTTTACAGAAGTAGTAATTATAGTATTATTCTTACAGAAGCATTTTCTCCTTTACTTATTAAAAAATAAATCTATAATTTACTGAAGCTTATATTTTTAGGGATTCTTTCACCCAGGAGTGCACAGAAATCAAAATATAATAAAAACTCTTATCTTTCTTTTGTTGTGTTATTGTATTTAATCCTTCTGCCCTTACTGTAAACAGGAGCGACACTCAGCTATGGTGGAGTACCATGTGCCGGTTGCACCAGGTGGAGTGGCAGACATCTTTGGTCAGCTCGAGTCCAGCAAAGAATACCTGGAGATCCAACACTTCTCTGTGAGCCAGACAACACTGGATGAGGTGAGGATACAGATGTGGCATGAACAGCAAGGTCAATGGAGCTGTACTGTGCAGTTTTGTATGAGTTTAGCTGGTGGGAGAAAAACTGGAAATTAGGACGAGAAATGAGACAGGACATGGGAAAGCAGGGACAGACGAAAGCTGTGTGGGAGTGAAAAAAAAAAAAACAGAGTTGAAAAGTTAAAAAGAGACGGAGAAGAGCTGGCAGGGATATGCCTCAGGGAGAATAAATTGAATATGAGTTAGGAGAGAATCCATGAGCTTTATATGCAGCCACTGCTGATATTCTTCAACCAGTCAGCCCCTCTGGCATTGTGGGAACAGGACATACCACGAGCAGAGGACCCAGAGGGGTGTATCAGCAGCAGATGATTCAGATTAACCAAAATGCTGCCAATAATTAGAAATGTTTCTTGAACTAATTGCTGTTCTGGTCGTTTACAGGTCTTTATCAACTTTGCCATGGGGAAAATTGGGATGGAATCTGGACAGATTGATGATGAGTTTGATGACGACAGTTCCATGAAGGATGTTGAAACTTAAGAGTCCAGTCTTCCCTTTGTACCCAATGTAAACTGTGCATCCTGTGTTAAATGTTCCTGTGATTATGAATAATACATGTATCTATATCTACTAATAATCCAAATGATCTGAAATGTAATAGTACTATTTGATTTTATGAAGGATACATTAACTTACAAGTGAATTGGGGGTGATACAATTTTCTTTTGCAATGTGATTATGGATATATATGATAAATTATTTTAGTATGTCAAAATATAATGAACATACATTTCTAGGTTATCCAGAAATCTGCACCTTACTTCTTCAAGACATTTTCTTTGGGCTCTTTCTTCACTAAATCAAATCTTGAAATGTGCATACTATTTTTTTTTTTTTTTATAATTTTACAATATTCTTGTATTCAATCCTATTTTTATAATTCTTAATAAAGCGATTCATTCCAAGTGCCTCTTGTTTTTTGCAAACCTCTTTCCAGTTATTTCCACATAACAGCCTGATTAAATAGTATATAAACATTATATTTATTATTATTTATAATTGTCTTTGCAGAACAATAATTCAAGCACACAACAGAAAAACGAAAAAAAAAAAAAAATAGTATTATATTAATACTATTACTATTAATAGTATTATAGATCCAGACCTAAAACGGGTGATTTTATTTTGAAAGGAAGACACGTGCTGACGTCATTACAGTTACGCAGCCGCTGAGTATTTCCGCAAATTTCGGGCGCGAAGGATTGAGGAGCTGTTTTCCTTAAAACAAGATAGGAAATCTATCTTGTCATTAAAACAGAACACCAAATACACGTTGACAATGGATAGTGATCACGTCCTGCAAACTTCGACTTGGGCAAAAACCAAAGAAGCGATTACAAACTTTCGAAGACTTCTGCTGTGCTCCAAATGGTAAGTTTCAGCTGCATTACATTTAGCAAATTGTCAGATCTCCTCATGGATTTATGGAGTCTCACTATTTCGATGCTGTTAGCCAATCTATGCATGGGGTTTATAAACGGATCTTATTGTATTATGGCTTTGGTTGCTTACAAACAGCCAAAAGGAGTTTTAGGTTCCCAGCCCATGTGTTGTTCACTCTGGCTCGTCATTCAAGTAAAGATATTTTTTCCTGTCCTGTGTTTTTCATCTAGCTCACATTTAATGAAGGACCCTGTTTGTCTGGGAACGTGTGAGCATTTATTATGCAGGTAATAACGTTTTTTCATTAATTAGACAGTTTTACCATAAAAATGTTAGTGTTTCCTTCGACTGCATTTTTTATTATTAATCTCACATTCTAAAATAAATGATTGTGTAGCAGAGCAGCAGTTAATTTACACATCTGTACAATTTCCATTAACGTTAAAACCAACAGTACGTTTAAAATTTGCTTTTGTATGCCTACTACTAAATGAGTAGATCTTACACTGTTGGATTTGTGCTTACCATTCTCCGGCCCATTTGTAGGGTATTAAATAATATATCTTGCTTTAGGTCCTGTGCTGGGTCCAATGCAGGAAATGGGTGTGTGGTGTGTCACAGTCCAGCCTGGGTAAAGGACATCCAGATTAACAGACAGCTGAGCAGCGTCATAGAGCTCTTCTGTGGTCTGGAGAAACTTGTGAACCCAGCACAAGAAGGTAACAAATATATATTATTTTTGTATGATCCTATGGGAGATCCATGTTTACACTGCACCACCAGCTTGTCTCCATAAAGATGTAATTTATTTCCCTCATATGTTCCACAGTATGGAATTATTTACTTTATTATAGGTGTTTTTATTTCTCATAAATACCTTGAAAAAACAAAGCATTATTTCTTACTCGCCTCTTCTGACTTGTAACTTGACCTGTGGAACATTCCAGGGAAAGCAATAACATCTCTATGGTAATAAGTAGGTGACAGACTCTTCAACAGAAAGAGTCTGCACCTTTTAAATCTTTTAAAACCACATCAGACAGTGGGTATAGTGGTGTTTTTTTTTGTTTTTATGTATAAATATATAAATGAAAAAATAGAGATTTTTACTTCTTGAATATTTTTTCTCTGCAAATTCTGCTCCATGTCTCGATGAATAGAAGGAGTAAAGACAAAAAATATCTGCCAAATCAATATACAAATGCTCCCATACCACGAGACAGATGGAAGAGGTAGACCCACTAGTCCAATTGTAGAAATATTTCTCTTTGCCTTTTGTTGGAAATTGTTTCTTCTGAAAGTGTTGAGCCTTTTCATAAACATTGTTATTGATTTATTACAGATTCAACAAACCAAGAAACTCCTGTCTCAAACCAGAAGAAGAATGTCAAAATTTGGTTCAGTCCTCGCAGTCGAAAAATCCGCTGTTTGGTTGAAAAGCCTTTTCAAGGCACAGTACCAGAGAGCAAGCCTCCTGGACAAACTGCTGCTCCGAACACTACAGATATATCTAAAGACCTATCAGTTTTTAATTTTGCTTCTTCCTCTCAAGACTCTGGCTCTAGTAGTCCACAAACTCGAGACTTGAGCACAAGAAGCAAAAGGCACACTAAGAAAAGTACGACTAGGAAAAAGCAGGCTTCAGCACATGGCACTGTTCGCGCCCAACAGACCCAGAGCGTGCCGAAGATGAGGAGGCTGCAGGCTATAAATCAGCAGTGGGGTATCTCGGAGGGGCCTGTGGCGTTAAAGGATCAACCTTGCACGGAGCAGCCACGCAGGTCTGGTAAGAGGGTTTCCTTTGGAGGCCCTGCTGTCACCTACGACAAGCCGTGTGCTCAACTGCCCCAGGGGACTACTAATGAACTCAACCCTGGCACTGTGAATGGAACTGTCCCGGGAACTATATCCCGTGACCGAGCAGCTGACTCTAACACTGAAATAGTGGACAATTTGGCCCAGAATAGCACACCTCATACAAATGAATGTGAAGCAGAGGACAATGCAGAGAAAAAGGAGGAAAATGAGCCCTCTCCTACTATGAAAAGATCAAGGATAGAGGAAGGCTTCTCTTTAGACATGACACCAAAACGTCCCAGGACATCACCAGGGAGCAGGAGGAAATCGAGGGGTCATAGGGTTCCCTCTGTCCTCAGCTCTCCCTCTTTGTCCAGTCCAGCAGGTTCAAAGGCAGGAAGGAGCCCCAGAGTGGAGCTTGGAGACAGCCCGTCTTCCTCCCTGGGCAGTGTCAGCAGAAAATCTCCCCGCCTCTCCTCTGGAAGCCCTGCGGTGATGAAGAGGAACCATAAGGGAGAGACGCCGCTCCATATAGCTGCCATAAAGGTCACCAGATTCCAGATTAATTTGAGATATTATGAATATTTTAGGTTGAAATTTCTACTTCGTTTTACCTCACTAGGTGCTAGCATAAAGGGATGGATGTGTTTTATTCATTTGGGATTTTGTAGCTTCTGTGTTCATAAAGCTCAGGAATTTTTCAATGCTAAAACCTTTCGTCCATGGGTTACAGAATGATGAAAAATTACATGCCATAGTGATTAACAGTTTAAAACCAAATTAATCTTTTGCATGGGGAAAAAGTCCTCAAAATGATGCATAACAGGAAGCACACTAATCTGATGTTTGCACATATTGCTCAAATAAGTTTTTCACTTAAAGCAATTATTAACTTTTGTAGATCCTTTTAGAGCTCTCAATCCTCTAGAGAATAAAGATACTAATCTGATCCCTGTAAAACATAACCATAATCCCCCTCTGGATCCAGGAAACAGTAATCAATGGGCCACAGTGGAGTGTGTGATTGATAGAAGCAGGGCGTTAGTGCTGTGGGATCAGTGCCTCTGTTTGAAGCCATGCATTTAGAGGTCTCTACGTCTGACCTCCTGTTTTGTTGTTTGGTCTGCAGGGAGACGCAGAGGCTGTCAAAGAACTGCTGGAGCAAGGGGCAGACCCCAACCTCAAGGATAATGCCGGCTGGACACCTTTGGTACAATCAAAACAATGTTTACTACTATGACATTGTGCCTTTTCTCTATACCTTCCTTTCTCTATTCTTTAGTCTGGATCTCATTTAGTTGTTACCGCAGCAACTATTCATCCTGGGGTCCACGAGTATGCTTTCTTATAGAGCAACTCAAATCAGTGTCTAGAAAAGAATCGGCTGTCTTAGTGGTGTTTTTCTTTTTAGGCACTACAGCACTAGTCCAAGAAAAAATTCCCCAAGGGGACAATAAAGTGTATTGTATTTCATTGTACTGCATTGTTATGAGTGAATTTTGAAAAACATGGTTGACGATTTAGTGAATAAGTGAGTAATACATGGCATTTCAACTACCTATTTTTGTATTTTATAAAACCCCATCCTTCAGTCTTGAAACTGACTAGTATATATTTCTTTTTATGTTTTTTTCCCCCAGCATGAAGCCTGTAACCTTGGGCACTTGACAGTTGTGGAAATCCTTGTTTCGAGAGGAGCCCTCCTGAACACACCCGGCTACAAGAATGACTCTCCTCTCCACGATGCTGTGAGGAATGGACACGCTGCCATCGCCAAACTGCTGCTGCAGGTCGGAGCCTCTACAAACGTGCTGTAAGGACTTGGATTGTTGTATGTTTTCTTCTGACTGGAACAGCTGTAGGGATGGGCCAATATTTTTTGAGCCTATACTGCTATCATATATTTGGTCTGCTACTGTGGCTGATATTTAGCTTTTAAAATCCATAGCAAGGCTTACAAATGTATCTTAAGTTAATTTCTGATTGTTGCTTTAACTTTTCACTTTTGTTACCGTATTTTATGGACTATATGTCACTCCAGAGTATAAGAAAAAAACATATACAAGTCGTATTTTTGGGGAAATTTATTTAGCAAAAATCTGAGAGCAAGGACAAACATTTTATCTTTAAAGGCAAATTAAAAGCAATTATAAGTACAGCACGCTAATGTAACACATAGATAATGAACTGAATGCGTGTCTGGTATGTTAACGTAGGATATTAACAGTTAATCAGATATGCTACACTAACGTAACGTATGCCGGCTTGTCCACAAACACAAGAGACACGAGAGTTCTTTTCACTGATGTTTACTGTAGTCTTACTTCTTCTCTTCATCACAGTTTACTCTGTAGAACTAGCAAACACATAAAATATAACATAAGCTCTGGCTCATATTACACATACACACAAAATTGCATATGAACGCATGGAAGATGTACATACCCCTTTGGCCTGCTAGTAAACAAACCGTTATTAAAACTTATTTTACTTTTCTTAAATAGTGCTCTGTCAGGTAAGACTACACATTAGTGTAAAAGGCTGAACCGGAAAACAGGAAATAGTTTTCGTGACATTTAACTAGACTTATGATAAAATAAACATTTACAATATTGTTCCAAATGAAAAATGATCACCTTTATGGTCTTATAAATGAAGAGGAAACAAATAAGGGGAAATTAAATATGAAATGTATAAAAGAAAACGAGGCAAGTACATTTCCTTACAGGTATTACAAACACACCAGCACCGTCTAGTGGTCAAATGAGTGAACTGTAACATGTATAATCAACCGTTACCTAACACATACGTAAACATGTACATGAAGCATAGACGGCAAACTGAATATGTTAACGTAAGATATTAACAGTTAAGCAGATAACTAATGTATAAAAAAACAAGCTAAATCCATTGAATTCTTCCTCCTCAGTGTCTCTTTTGAACAGCTCTGCCTTTTCCAGAAGTAGATGGCTGCCATGCTGGTACATAAGCCTAGATTGCCCTCGCGTAGTTATCAGTGTGACAATAACGAAAATGTGGAAATTATACTCAGATGCAACTCATATGTGAAATTATTAAACTATACAAGTCACACCCCCGGCCAAAGTATGAAAAAAAAGTGTGTCTTATAGTCCGGAAAATACGATAAGTTCATGACAAAATGTATTTAACTGGAATATAAAACTATATATAAGTTTGTGTAAACATGCATTTCCATTTTGAGTCATTGATCTATTCGGCCAATACCGATATAAAAATCTGTATATTGGCCAATGACGATACTGGACCAGATATTTTACCCAACCCTAAACAGTCTTGAAACGGTCTAAATAGTCTTGAAAAATTCTATTCAGTTTTAAATATGTAAAATTCCGGAAATACTACAGAATATAACCACCTCTGCTGTCTTTAAATGCTTTAGAGATGCTTGTTTGTTTTTTTAACCCGTGGCCTAATTGCAGACTATACATCACACATCATTTATACAAACCTAAGTGCATTACAAGCTGACTTCTTCAACACAAACGCATTTGCCCCTATTAAACTTTTTGCAATCTTCACTATATTGAATTTTAAAAGTTTACTTGTATATTAGGTTTTCAAAGTCATACAAGAGTCTAGAGCTATTCGAGCACATCTTTGACTTGGATAGATTACCAGAGCTTCACCATGGTGGCTCCTACACAATCCTCCATGCGTTATTATTTTCTTTAGATATTGTCCTCACGTGCTGCGTCTTCACCAGTGCATATGTGCGTGCTGCCACACACTGTTTGCGGAAGAGCTTGTTTGTATTTATGTGTGTGCGGTGCTGGGGGTATGAATCCAAATGAATTATTTTATGGACCAATGGACCTATTAATTGTCCCCCAGGTGTTATCTTTGCTGACGCCTAATCTTTTAGAGACCTGCTGGGCTTGGTTCTTCTTTTCTGTTCATTTGTCTGGGTCACCTTCATGTTCAGGTAGTTTAATCCAACTAAGTTTTGTAAAGTCCAAATTAGTCTCAGATTTAACAAGGTCATTGAAGGTTATGGGTTTACTTCCTGAGTATATTATCTTATTACTTGCTATAATAATGTTTAATATATTTTGGGATATAGCTGGAAATTGCTGTATCCACCAGAATCTCTGATTTGAATAACAAATTGAAGACAGAATTTGCATGTTATTAATTTGAAAGTCAAAGTTTCAAATATATATTTCTTATGCGGTGTAGTTTGTTATTGTTTTCTGCACTTACTTTACATTGTATCTGTTTGTTTTCAGTGCAAACAGATGCAACTGAATATACAGTATGCATTCCCAGATAGAATTAACTTTCCATTTCACTTTTCCCTGTATATTTGTCTTTGCAGTAATCTGTATGGAAAGAGGCCTGCAGATTATGCAGTCAGTCGTGAGATGTTGGAGATTTTCCAGGAAGCCACTGAAGGAACTCCAAATGCTAATACAACTCTGAGCCCTGCCATGGTATGCATTTTTAATTTCCTGCTACAAAATAAACTTGTCTAGCATCATTCTTGTAATGTAGATGTACAAACTTATAAAATATGTCATATTTTCTCTTTAGTTAAAACAGAGCGTAGGCAGAAGCGACGAAACACTGGTGGTGATTCTGTCCAGCAAGCTGTCACCGAGCGAACAGCAACAACTTGCCAAATTGGGACAGCTGCTCGGGGCAAGAATGGTCGATGCTTTCACTGAATCAGGTACAGTTTGTGTTTGCTAACATCCTCAACATGTACACACCTGTGGCACATTCTAAATAACAACTGAATAATACTTGTGTATTAAGTGCATATGACTTTATTTAAACATATCAGCTGAATCCCATGAATAGATTACTTGTGTTCCTGTGTTTTAGTCACTATTTTTTCCCGTTATTGATGCAATTTGGATGTCTTTTTACTCTTGAATAAACTGAATATTTTCGTTCAAATTGTTAATTACTTTGACATTGGTCCTGGTTTTTTGTCACTCTGATACACATGGATAGTAAATAAAAATGTGTCTGCAGTATGTAATAGTTATAATACTAATACTGGATTTTAATGTGGCATTTCTTTTCTTTTCCCTGCAGACTTTGGTATTGCAAAGACATGGTATCAGCTTCTGTTACACTATCACTCGCTGAGGGTTCAGTGGCAACTTACAAGTGCTTTTAGAGCCATATGCGTCATTATGATTCAGCAGCCTCTTTCACTTGTGCATAGTAATGAATGGGAAAACACAAGAGAGCAAAAGTAATTGAAATCATTCTTCATAAAACGTTAGGAGGTATTGTCTAGGTGATGAATAAGCCTCAGTGAAAAAAAGCACTCACCACTTTGCTGCCTCTGACTGCAGGGCTCAAACTTTGTTGCTCACAAAAAGGCTGTTTACATTTTGATCTCCAGGCTTTGAGGTCTTGGATACACATTCTGTTTTAAATTTGTATGAAACAGATTTCCAAAAGCACTGCTCTATGTTTTACATTTTCCAAACAAGACACACTAAATAAATATTTCCTATTATTGCTATTATTTGACTTTAGCCATTATCACTTTCTATAAAATCTATGAAAATGTTTAAAATGTTAAACTTGGTGAAATGCAGAAGACAGATTTCCCTACAGGGACAATAAAGTGTCCCTTAACCTTAAGCTGCACTTTTTGGTTATATAATTTACAGTAGTAAAACCCAACTATGTAGTATTTAAACTATACTCATTTGAACGGGTACTGAAAGAATTGCATACATGAGCAAAATTGTACCTTTCCTAACGGTTTTAGAGCAGAATTGGTTTTGATGGGACCAGATAAGTCCACATGGCAATAAATGGAACAAATGAGATGAAAACAGATGTGTTGAGAATGACATTCTGTTGTATAAAAAGTGGCTCTCTCTTCGCCTCTTTTTCAGTGACTCATGTTGTGGTACCCGATGGACAGATGCCGACCACATTTAGCACCCTCCTTGGCCTCCTGGTGGGCTGCTGGGTGGTCAAATACAGCTGTAAGTATGGGGCATATTTAAAGACCTATAAACATAATGTTGTATTTCATCCCTCCTGACCGCCAGAGGGCAGTGTTGAAAGAACTGAATGTTGCCTGTACATGTGCAATTCATAGAACCGCTTTTACATACATAACTTTTTTCCTTAATTTTTAAATCAAGCTGTACCTGTTTAAGCCTTTTCAAATGTGAAATCAATGTAACGAAATACAGCACATTTATGGATGTTAGTAGGGAGGATTTTGTGCCCTGAGGTTATAGCCTCATGATTTTTACATGGTTCTTGTTATTGGAAGCATTATGTAATTTTATTTCAGTTAAACCTTTTTCCTCACTAGGATCCAACAACACTTTTAGCATGCACCAGTTTGTATGATAATCGTGGCTTCACTTGGGACTGGCACTTGCAGTACTCTAGCTTTTTACAACACAGATTGAATTACTTTTAAAACAGATGAAAATTATTGCCTGCCAGGTGCAAAAAATGACGAATATTCTTAAGGTTGTCTGATGGATTAATGTGAAAATGCCTTTTATTTGTACTTTTTGAAAAAAAAATTAATTAATTAATAAATGCTTCAACATATTTCTGCCTGTGGCATGTAGTCACAGGTCTTTTCATAATGAACCTCTCACTTTGAGAATAATTATTTGAACTTGGGATAGAAATTATAATTATAATATTAAAAAATATATAATAGCTATAATAATTACATGTTTTAATTCAATAATTACTTTTAATAATAACATTGTAACTATGTTTGTGGGGCGACAGTGGCTCAGTGGTTAGTGTTGGTCCCCCAACCCGAAGGTCGGAGGATCGAGTCCCACTCATGTCCTTAGGCAAGACTAGTATGAAAGTGTGTGTGCGAATGATAGGTGGTGGTCGGAGGGGCCGATGGCGCAGATCGGCAGCTTCGCTTCTGTCAGTCTGCCCCAGGGCAGCTGTGGCTACAATAGTAGCTTACCATCACCAAGTGCTTTGAGAGGCTTTGAAAAGTGTAAGCCATTATTATTATTATTATTATTATTATTATTATGTTTTCAATCGTCCATCTTTTTTATCTTTATAAGAAATAACACTTTCAAAGGCTCCCTGAATGGTTCTACTTTTAAGTAACACCTACAGGCTCCCCACTGCTTTGTATTAACTTTATTTTGTAATAATGTTCTTGTGTAGGAGAGACTTTGTCATATTTTTAATGTATTTAATTGCATTGTTCTACACTTTGTTCTCAACACAAACGTGGCTGGTTGCCTGACATTGATCGTCATATTTGAGATAAGTCAATTTCTCCCGATCACTTTGCCAAAACATTGTAGCTCTGCCTTTCCCTCTCATCACAGTACCAACTACAGTGTGTGGTGAATTATAAGCAGCTTGAAGCCATTTATGGTCTTTGTAATCTAAATCAATATCTCACAAACAGTGTTTCAGCATTTACAGCCACAGGACGCATTCACGTTCTTATTTAGAGATGCAGGCATTACATCCTTATTAATTGGCTGTTTACCCAACTGCAGTGATGGGAGTGGTTTGCGTGCCTTTGTGGAGATGTTTATTGTGAATGCACGCTGAGCTTTGAGCCTGCTATTCATCATTGTATCACAGTAGTCCAAAGACTCAGCTGATCTGCAGTCAGCCCCTTCTGCACTTTCAAATCTAGTTCCTGGAGAAAACATTTAAGCACGTGTTGTTATCATTTTTTTTCCCCCTTGGAACGAATGGGGAATCATTAAAAGAACAATTTGTGACGCACAATTTCCCAACAAGTAATTCTTGCCTGCTTGTGTGCACACACCTGCTCAATCTAAATGGCAACCGTGGCAGCCGGGTGACTCCTGAGGAAATGCTTGAATCAATTTGCCTGAAGAAGCCGTAGGATCTCTTGATGAAAAGATGGCAAAGTCTCTTCACTTGTTTGATTTGATGAATGCTTTGCAGAAATGGTAGGTATTCTCACTTAGTCCTTTTTTTATCAACAAGTAGATATTCTGTTTTGGAGTAAGTCAAGAGACTTGCTGTCAAAGAGTTTGTGGTACCTTGGTGTGCCCTTGACTGCTATACCCGGCTGTGAATGTGCCACAGTGTTGTGTGGTAAAACAGCAGGCTCACTTCTCGTCTCTGTCTCTGCAAAGTAAGCCGTTTATAGTTGGACTGTATTTTGTTGTGTAGATCAGTATTTGAGAGTGCAGAGCCTGTCTCCTCCCTCTCACAGGAGCTTGTCTCGTGCTGTGTATAGCTTTTCCGCTCCCGCACAACATTCCCCCAGCATCCTATCGGTGTCTGTCCTTGTGCATGTCTGCTGAGGAAAGATGTGGTGATTCATGTCAATGTCAGTCTGCCATCTCAACGTCTGTCTGGCTCAAGTCTATGTGATAAGCCTCACTTACTAAAGTGAACAAGCTAGTAATTCATGGGAAAAATTGCATACTTGTTTATAAGAAACAACTTTTTTATAATCAAAGTTCTGCTCACTGTCTATGTGTGCATAGACCTGTCACGATAACAAATTTTGAAGTGCGATATTGCTACAGAAAAATATTGTGATAAAAGATAATATTGAAACTACTTCATTCCACTAATTAAGAGTTACGTAAAGCAAGATAATCCCAGTAAACCTTTTTAAATGGACTGTTTTATTAAAAGACATGATCTGCAACAAATAAATAGCAGAATGAACCAATAATTATAGAATTACATTGAAGGGACTAATTCACCCCATCCACAGCTCAAATCTTATCACATTACAACAAAACCCTCCCAAATCTCTCAATTTTTGCCAAGAAAAAGAACTTGTGATAAATATTGAGGCCCAAAAATATTGTTCCAGCTTTCAAGTAGATATAGTAATTATCATGACAGGCCTATGTGTGCATAACATTGGTATAATTTCAACCAACATGGCTACTTTCTAGATAAGGGGGACTTTATACACTTTGAAGAATTTTGCATTAGCCACCAGATTAAAGTGCATTGTTTATCATGTTAATCAATTATACACTGCACTGTTTCTGCCTGTGAAATATTGCCAGACCCATTGTGTAACTTTACTTTGACTCCAAAAACAAGAGCCTCAAGCAAAAACAGATTTTTGCACAAAGTTCCAACCCATAAAATGAGTGTGCATCATTAACTCGGCTCCATCATGCAGCCAAGCTTCTTGCTCTGTCCACAGTGCAAACACTTGAATTTGTCCGATAAAACACTGCTTTGTTACACTTGTTACCAGAGATCTGACTGTCACACTGTTTAAAGTCCGCAGAACTGGCTGTAGCTTTAAATTTGGATTGTCTTTGATGCAGGGGTGGAGGCATGTCTGCGAGCAGATGAGAGGGTGTCCGAAACTCCCCATGAAGCTGGAGAAGGCCCTCAGCGCAGTCGCATCAATAGATGTAATCTGGTAAATAACACAAACTCATGATAAAAATAAAAGAGTACTTCGTCTGAAGCATTGGAACATAGTGTCTTTTGAATAAACTGAACTAATAAAGTGAATAATGGTTTGTACACAATATAATTCTACCATGAAGAATGCAGAAGATATTTTAAAACTAGCATGGTTGCAAATGGGGATTTAATTTTTCAAACAGATGATTGTAAAATGCTAAAAAGACTAGCTGCAATTGATCCACGCTTGAATCAATAATTTGTATTTCTAAAAACTGACATTTGAAGTTCCTCCTTCAGAGAAATACTATCAAAATTATAAATTAACTTTTTTATTTGGGGCCTATTAAGGAGGCACATTTGTCATGTAGAATAGTTAGATGGTGAAATAGTCACTAGTGCCTATATACAATGTTCATTGAAGCAGCATTGCCTCACACTTTTTTCCCTCTAGATGTGAAGGCTTTAAATACAAAGCTTATGCACTCTGTATTAGGAAAGGCCTGTTTAGTGACCAGTGATTCATGTTAAACATCTTTGTAAATTAGACAACCTAATCCTTCCATTGTTAAGTGGAGTGATTCTCTTTTTCTGCACATAAAAAAACCAAACTGTATTGTCTTAAGAGGTATTGTCAGTGCTCTTATTCTCTTGCTCTTAAAAATCCCGCTATTTGTTTAGTGGCAAATGGCACTTAACTCCCTCCTTGCAGTCCTACCTTGTTTAACATCATTGCACCAATTTAAATAATAAAGCTATCCAGATATTACTTATAATCATTATTTTTACTACTTGCATTCTCAATATTATTCTAACTACCAAAAAGTCATTTAAAATACTTTTGATAGTTTTATTAACTTGGATTTAATCATATTTTACCATTCTCCATGCAGCTACCCCCTCTATTCGATGGCTGCTTCTTCTTCTTGCTGGGTTCTTTTTCAAGCCCTGCTAAAGAGGAGTTGACGCGGCTGCTAAGGGACGGTGGGGGGCAGATCCTGAGTCGTCAGCCCAAACCAGACAGCGACGTGACCCAGACTGTGAGTGCAGCCGCCTACCATGCCTCTCCTGGCTCTGACCAGGCCCTGTGCACCCAGTACATTCTGTACGATCCACACGGCCCACACAAGCCTGTGATCCGGAGAGGCAAGGTGTGGTCTGCCCCCTCCTCCTGGATCATCCAATGCATCACTGCTTTCAGACTGCTCCCTGTACCAGAGCCTCAGACTTAACTACTGTGCATAAAGGATTAGTCTGCAGTTCTTTATCATCTTTTTAGCAGATTATTATGTTTATTTACTCACACTAACTGGCCATTCTATGTAATTATGCTTTTAAATGCCAATACAGCCACATTTTCTGTCTGAAACTAAACATAATTTCAACCTTTGTGCTGACCCTTCTACATTACAGTTTTTACTTTCGGTGAAATATTATCTATCAAGAAATGACTGTATAGGGCAAAATAAAAAAATGTATAGCATATTGTAATTTTATACAATTCAGTATGTATTTTGTTATAATAATTGCTATCAATTACAAACAATAGATGTAATTTGTACATTTAACCAAAACTGCCTTTTTTATCATGTTGAAGATACTATAGCCTCTTTTCCACTGGCACAGTTCAGCTTCCTCCAGTCGAGTTGCGTTTCCATGTGTAGAACATGGCTCCGGGTCCAGGGGTAGGGCTCTACTGAGACACTGGCATCACCTAAACATAATTCACGTGTTCTTAATAAATAAAATATCAATCGTAAATTATACTCAGAATTACTTAACGTGTTTTTGTGAATCACTGAGGTCGGCCATACAATTACAAGTTTGTGGCGCTGTGAGAGGAGGCTAAAGCTAGTGTAAACACAAACTTCTGATTTATGGTAATCTTTTTCTGCATTTATTTTATTTCTCTGTGCATATGCAGCTATTGCATTCATGCTAGCTTTGTTTTGCAGAACGTGGCGACTCAACAATTATAAGTTGCCATAACTGGAAATGCAGAGGTTTAGCACAAGATCAAGTCAACATTTGGTTAGAAATTATTTTGTTTATAGCTGCTTTTTGCCGTCTTATTTTTGCCTGACTGATCTGCTCCAAAGCGAACCAGTGGAAATGAGGCTTTTGTTGTTACTATAAGCCTAATTTTTACATGTTTGGCTAATTATACCATTGTGTTAAGTGAAAATACATGTTTAAGCACTCTAAGGATCGATTTACACTCACTACAGCATGGCATAGGAAAAACATTGTAATTCATTGTTCTGCCACAGCATTGGCACATACTGGAGCAGATAACAGAACTTTCTTTTGTGTCCTAAGGGTGTCCGGGCTTCTCTTCTATTCCAACACTGCAGCAGGTGCCTTCAGAGGTCTACCACTGGCCATCTCCCAAGTTGCCGTTTTCATTTATTCACCGGATTAGTCAGGGTTGCACCTAATTGCTATTGATTGGTATGTGCTGCATAAAATTGCTTCCCTTTTCTGGTCCACAGTGGGAGGTGGTAGAAGGCAATTAGCATCAAGGACGAGATGGAAGCCCGAGTCGACTTTGTAATGAAAGAGAGTTGCTGTGTGAACCTGTAAGTTATGCTCTCAACCAACGAACCCGCTATTACCAAGGCACAACCTCTTACTGGCACTCAGGCTTTCAATATTCCTTGATTTTTACCTACATTATGCCTGTTCAGTACTGGGGAAAAAGTTAGGCAGATTATTAGGCAGAAAGGCTATGAACAAAATTGGATAAACCTTACCTGAAAATAGGCCGTCTTTATATTCAGCTCAGCGTTTTAGTACTTGCAGGATTTTGGCTTGTTTTTCTTAGTTGGTTGCAGCCACTACTATAAGCATAATGGCCTAAACATATTTGCATTATTACAATGTCCTTGGTCCATTATGATGTTTGAAATTCAAAATGAATACCTTTACTCTTTAGCCAAGTGTACGTGTGTGTGTGTGTGTGTGTGTATATATATATAATATATATATATATAATATATATCACACACAAATTTGAAGTAGATGTCAAGAGTGTTTATGCTATCGAAAGACTTCAATAGAGCGCGCTGCTGAAGCAACCCAGAGCACTGATATTTTCTTGTCCAAACATACAATTTCATCATCTATTTCGTCATCTTTGGCTATAGTTTCCCAAGTGATAAATGACACAAAAAAGATATCCAGACTGTTTTTTGGCGAATAACACTTCTTTTCAAGTCAGCTTAACAAAATAGGGTTTGTCTCAATCAATAATACTCATTTTCTTTCGCATCGACTTTTTTTTACTCCAACCTCAGAGTTCAGAATACACATTATATGTTTAAAGATATTTACATATGAACAAGATGGGGAGCACCAAGGGTCCTTATTTGGACCCTCATTTTACCTTTTTCATTAAGAATTTTATGACAGTGTAACTCCATACAATCACGTACATATTTCTATTTGTAGATTTGAATTCCACATAGTCAGACCCTTGGTGCTCAAAAACAATACAATAGCATTGATTGTATAATAAGTTTTTCACTCCCATACCATGTTGGTTTTCAGGCACACTTCATGTAACAGTTTTGTTGCTGTAAAATACAATAAGAACATAGGGAAAAACGAACATAATTTTGAGCTACAGTAAGTTAGTGTCTCGTGAAAAGAGCAAATGGCATACCTTTACAAAATGCCCATGTACAAGCCTGCGATATGTGCAGCACAGATGGATTCATGAGTGGACATTCAAATACAAACATTCTAAGCATTTCCAACTTTTGACTTTCCACTTTCTTGGCTCAAATCGTTGAAATATATGTCATATCTAGGTTTTAAAAGGTGTTACCGAAACCCAACAATTGTGTTGTACCACTTTCATTTCAAGTTACGTCGATAGTTTGGCAATTGTAAATATTTCTATTACTTTACCTTCTAGAAATTTTCTTTTGTAAAATTGTGCGAAATCTTTGCATTCATAGTCAAATGTTCTGTTTGATTTGGTTGTATTGAATTTTGTCTTTTGCAGAAAATGTAATTATGACACTGTATTATAGAGAAAAAAAATTAAACTCCTTCATACCTTATGTCTAAATGGCTTTGATGCAGTGGCAGAAAAGCTAACTTTCTTGTGGCTATGTTTTGTAATACATCTGTGGGGGAATAATCATTAGCCATTTTCAGTTCATTTGAAGACTTAAACTTCTAGCTTTAATCTGGAAACGTCTCGAGCAATGAGAGGGTGATTGATAAACCATAGCTGTCAGTTTTACTATTATGAGAGGCGAGATAGATGAGTTCTGTGTCTATACTGAAAGACACTAAATCACTGCAGCCTAATGATAAAATGAAAGCCTGTTTGACAAGTCCCCGCCCACGCTCATTCATTTTTGCAGTTTTTCCTTTCTCCCTGTGTGCTGTCTGCTCCCTGAAACACCGTAGGGGAGTTTATTACACAGCCTTACCCAAAAGAATTCGTTTTAACAGCACTACTTTTTTGAGTTCCTTATCCCATGTTCATTTCTGGCTCATTACAGAGTGCTGTGAGCTAGTATTAAGCAGACCATCCATCACAGCCCAGGAGTAGGGTCTAGAAGGTTAACGGGCAAGGCTTTCTGGAAATGGGGAGAAATCTGGTGATGTATAGCAAGAGCTTATTGGAATTCACCTTAGAATTAATGAGTTGTATTTATCATCTATGAAAACACTCACTGGGCTTTGTTCATATTTTTAATGTATAGTACAGTGCAAAATATGATAACAGTATTAGGAACAAAAAAGAATCACTTGGAAATGGGGTTGGGCTGTATGTCTAATATGTATACAATTTTGTTAGATTTTTCTAGCATTTTTATGTTTCTTTCAGAGGTCAGTTTTTGTTATTAAAGTTAACAGTTTGTTATTAAATTGCTATGTTACTTATTCAGGGCATGGTCTGACTTAGAGGGATGGACAGGGGACTGCAGTAAATCAGAATAATCCCTACTAGTTGAGTAATAACGAAGGTCTACTCATAAAGCAAAGTTGTCTACCAAGGCACTGGTCCCGTCTTGCAATGATGAAGGTATAGCACATTTCACAAAAAATAAAAATCTTTAGTTCAGCTGTTCCTGTTTTATTTTGAAATGTATAGCTAATTTCTTAATAAATATTGTTTCTTTTTAGTGTTTTATTGATGGTACCTTCAAAACACTGAATATACTAGATGTAAATATTTGGACTCAAATATATTAGATTAGACTCTACTTGTTTATCAAATACAAAAATGATTAAAGCAACAGCATTTCTCACACTAAATCCTTTACACAGCACTGTCCTTCGAGGGAACGAGTGGGCACTTATTGGAGTCTTGTGAATGCCATTAGTTGGCCTGATTCAATGCTACTATATGAAAAGGGCCAAGTGAATCCCAAATGTGTAATAATCTCTTGCAGTGGAGTTGTCATGAGTGGGTGCAGCTCAGCATACTGTGCCTATGAGATAAATAACCCACTCTCCTCTCATGGACAATAACCACATTCAGACATATGTGTACTGCCAGTTTCTTTTCAGTTTTTGTTGCGTGCCGGCGTAGCGGCAACAGTATCGCCAAGCAAGCAGCTGGATGATTTATCTCCAAATACTCTTTGATTAAAAGAAATTGAGGCAGGCTGCTCTTGCTTTGCTAATTACTTTGATAACACAAGTTCAAGCAGTTGTTTTGTGGAGGATAATTTGAAGGATATGGACCTTTGAGGCAGAGAAATTACCTAAAGTTTTGATTAAGTATTCCAATATTTGCTGCCTGGGTTTACAAGAATCTTTGTGAGATTGAAGCTGCATTTGTAATAATAACCTTCTTTTCCATCTGTGCATCACAATACTAAAACAGGAACATGTTAGGTGAAGCAAAGAATGCTGTTTATAAAAGACAGTGGTGTTAGGGTGAATTCCTGCCATAGTGATACAAAAGTAACAAACATGTGAGTGAAGTGCATCTTGTAAACAAGCTCTCAGAGTGAAGTTGTGAAGTGCACTCTTAAAGTGCTTGCAGCAGTAGCCTTACATGACAGAACAAAAGCGCTGTTCAGTGTGCTTACGGTTTGTTTTCCTGCTGCTGCATTTACAACACCTGTGTGAGTGCAGTGATGCTACCACGGCCCAATGACGAACAGATGAGCGATTCAACATGGAGACAGTCGGAGATTACAAACTGTGAGAGCAGCAAGTCGAGCATGTCAAGTTTCAGAAAATATATAGGATTCAAAGAGCCACAAGACCAGTCCTTTTCTGCGGCAGGTGTTTGTGTGGCTATGACAATGTCCCTCTGAAACTTCCTGGTGTCAGGTGTTGAGTTGTGCTCCTGCCCTGTCAGTCATACAAAATGGTGCAGAGTGGGCAGGGCCTTGCCTGAGCGATTCTCTCATGGTGGAGTCCCTATGACAGCCCCTGGCCGTTGAGGCACTCACGTCTCAAACACTGCGCCGGCTTCCACCAGTCCCCGTTATGGCAGCGGCAGATGGTGCAGTCGTCCACCTTCACTTCCATCCCGGCTGGGATGATCGTCGTTCCAGCAAAGCAATTTGGACCTGCCGCATGGGAGGACAGAGGAGGAGGAGGAGGGGAGAGAGGGACAAGGGAGGGGGAGGAGGAGGAGAGAAGACAAGAGAAAGGGTGAGTATAGAGTGATGTGTCTCCAGAGGTGGCTCCTGTTGAAGAGAGGGGAGTGAACGCAGACCTACAGATCTTTTCACAGGCACGCACCGATGGGCTTGTTTTTGCAACACTAAAGCGCTTTTGTTAGTCTCCCCATCTCCCTCGACATGGAGCGCTTTGCATCCTAATGCGCCTGGAGCAGGGGAGGCTGCCAGGCAGAGGCTTGGCAGTGCACAGACTGGAGTACAGAAAGACAGAGCAAGAGAGCTCGCTCGCAGAGGCAGCCCGAGGACCCTGTTAATCATTTTAGTCTGCATGAAAAGGCCACCGCACTCCTCAGCTATCCTCACACAACCACTCCAACATGCAAATGCACTCCAAAACAATGGGGATAAATAAGGCCCTGATGAATCTTTAAACCACAACAGTTTATTTGTTTCAGTTTTTGTATTTGTAATGCATACAAATAAAGTGTATTCACTGTAGATTGACAAATTAGCCAGGGAGCTCTTTAGATATCTTTAGTTTGATTGTGATTTTACATTGTGTACTGAAGGCATAACATGATAAGATTGTATCCTACGTCTCTCTTGGTGATATTAGGCTGAACATCTGATTGGTGAGGAAAGGAGCCAGGGATTCGCCCCAGTTTTAATCATTCAAATGAAGCAATCAACAGCTCAATTGGTGTAACGGTGACTTTGAGTATCAGTCCATATTCTGCCCTGTGGAACCTGCCAGAGGAGGGATATGTGGGCGAGCGCTCATAAAAAAACTCGTACGTCTCATAACCCTTTAACACTAACTCTCTCCTTCTTTTAGAGTCTCAGTAAATGTGATCTATGTGAGGTAATGTAACCTTATCAGGGCCAATATAAATCAGTACAGTTAGCTGACCTGGACAGCCCAATGACACCCAAGCCACCTACAACATTACTTAACCACAAGACATTATGGGAGTTTTACTTAGAATGTCCAATAATTAAAATTGATTATTTAATCTAAATCTGTAGTGATATTATTCTGGAATTGATTAATTGGTCATATTTCACGTGTTCATTAAAGCAAGATTAGATTAAGTAGAAGTCGAACATTTTTCACATCCAAATGTGTAGATTTTTTGTGTATCACAAGCATTGTAGTACATGAAGAAAGCTGACCAAAAATATTTTTACATAAGACTTTGATATGGCTACATGAATCAGTCATTCCCCATCTTTTTTGGTCATTACCTAGAAATATATTGAGATTTAGAACTATTTCATTTTCTACTTTTAATATTAATATTTTTTTATGTCCAAAACATTTATAAGGATGGATAAGATTGTTTTATTCAAATGCTATATAATCTGTAAGAATTTTAAGTACCCCCTGCTAGGAGTGCACCAAGTGGTTGCACAGCCCTGACTGGAAAACACTGGCATAGACAATAAAAGTAAATGTGCAAATCGCAATCCAAAGAAAAACAAGGATTTGTATTCCGAAGTTTAAACCTGTTTGAAATCACTGCTCTGAAAAAGAAACACTGATTTAAAATGAAACATATGTAGAAGTGTAATTATGAAATATTGATTACAGTCATTCATCATTAGGTTTGGGTTAATTTGGGTTAATTATACAAAGGTTAATTGACTTTGTATCAAATATAAACACACATATATATATACATGTGTGTGTGTGTATGTATGTATATGTATATGTATATATATACACATACATGTATATGTATATATATATATATATATATATATATATATATATATATATATATATATATATATATATATATATATATATATATATATATATATATATATATATATGTATATATATATATATATATATATATATATATATATATATATATATATATATATATATATATATATATATATATATGTATATGTATATGTATATGTATATGTATATACAAAATCTCCATCCTATTCATGTAACCCCTCTGTTGGAATGCTACTTCTCCAGTGACACGAGTCAGAGTCTTGTTCTCACATCTCACCCATCTCCGTCTTGTTCCAGTAGCCCATTTCTCATCAAGGTGCTTTGGTTCCTCAACACCTGACACAGACCTTGTTTGGCCGGGCGACGTCTGAGATGGGATCTTGTAAGTTTCATTCGCACTCATTGTATGAGGTAGACAGTAACTTGAAGGGTCTTGCCCACTTACCCACACTGGCTAGTAATAGCTCATTGTTCCCTTGGGGGGGGGAGATTTGAACCGGAGTGCCCCGTGTGAAAGTCAGATGACCACCCACAGTCTAAGCTTACGGCTAAGCAACTAGTAGCTCAGTCCTCCAACATCCACAAATGGCAACTGCTATCACAATTTGAGATTGACAAGGTAGAACACAAATGCTACGGCGGAAGCCAGGACGCCAGGTCAGAGGGGAGTTAACAACAACTCCCCAACCGGAGATTGGGTATGAAGCCCCAATAAGTATCATGCTGAGCGAGGCAGCGACTGACCTGAAAGATAAGATCCACACCACCAGGATCTACAGCACAGACATTGGAATGTCTTTCGGGCTTGAGAAGTGTAGCCGGAGGGTGACAAAGAGAGGGAAGGTAGTCCACACAGAAGGGGTCTCCCTCCCAGAAGGAACAATAGCAGACACTGAGGACAGTTACAGGTACCTTGGTATCCCACAAGCAAATGGCAACCTTAAAAAGGAAACAAGAAAAGCAGCCACGGCCAAATACCTCAGGCGAGTAAGGCAAGTCAGCTCAATGGCAAGATTAAAAGCTAGGCAATAAATAGCTATGCCCTGCCAGTAATCAGATACCCAGCAGGAATCATAAGCTGGCCAAAGGAGGAGATACAGACCACAGATGTTAAGACCTGAAAGCTCCTGACCATGCATGGGGAGGTTCCATCCCAAATCCAGCACCATGAGACTTTACACAAGCTGTAAGGAAGGAGGCCGAGGACTAGTGAGTGTGAGAACCACTGTCCAGGATGAAACATCCAAGATCCATAAGTACATCAAGGACAAGGCCCTAATAGATGATGTGGTCAGCGAATGTCTCAGACAGTGGAGTGCAGAGGAAGAGATGCTGGAGGAACCATCATGTCATCAGGACAAGCCCCCTGCACAGGATGTACCACTGGAACATCACTGAAGTGGCTGATATCAAGAAATCCAACACAGGACAACACAGAGACACTCATAATGGCTGCACAGGAGCAGGCCTTTAGCACCAGAGTAATAGAGGCCCAAATCTACCACACCAGACAAGACCCAAGGTGTAGGCTGTGCAAAGAGGACCCTGAGACAGTCCAGCAAATAACTGCAGGGTGTAAGGTGCTGCAGGGAAAGCATACATGGAGCGGCATCACGAAGTGGAGGACATAGCGTACAGAAACATCTGTGCAAAGTATGGACTGGAAACCCCGAAGTCAAGGTGGGAAACACCTCCAAAGGTAGTGGAGAATGATCGAGCCAAGATCCTGTGGGACTTCCAGATACAGACTGACAGAATGGTGATGGTGAACCAACCGGACATTGTGGTGGTGGATAAACAACAGAGCAAAGCCGTTGTGGTGAACATCACACCAAGTACCAAGTGATGGGAACATCAGAAAAAAGGAACATGAGAAACTAGAAAAATACCAGGGGCTCAAAGAAGAGCTGGAGAAGGCCTGGAAGGTGAAGACATCATTGGTGCCCATGGTCATCAGTGCACTTGGGGCAGTGACCCTCGAGCTGGAGGAGTCGCTACAGCAGATTCCAGGAAAAACATCAGACATCTCAGTCCAGAAAAGTGCAGTACTAGGAACAGCAAAGATACTGCACAGGACCCTCAAGCTCCCAGGCCTCTGGTACAGGTCCTGAGAGTGGAAAAGTGGGAATGAGACCACCCGGGGAGGGTGAGGAGGAGATTTTGTACATTATATAAATGTGTGGGTGTGGGTGTGTGTATAGAACTGCCGTTTGAGTTGAATGTTACATTTACAAATTTACCTAACATGGGTTCTCTATTTTTAGGGAAAAGTAACGTTGCTTTGAAAAAAAATAGGTCAGTATTTGAGCTATTTAAAAATGTAGCCACTTTATCTAACCACATGAAACCACAGTCATTGACAGTTTGCCTGTTTGAATTGTTATAAAGGCTTAGCCCAAAGAAACACAAAGCTTACTCCCCGCAGCTTCAGTCTTCCTTAATGTTTACTGCAAGTCTTTTCCAGTTAGCTGTAAACACCAGCTAGCCTTCACTGGTCACAGCAGCACGACAGCCAATATCCCTGTGCAGAGACGAGTTTCCCTGAACTATACAGGTCTGATGAACTCCTTTTGATCTGAGCTTAGAGGTGATGAGAAGAGGAGGGAAGTGTAGGAGAGGAAGCATGGAGAGAAAAGGAGGGGAGAGCTTGGGCTAGTCTGTCCCCATTGATCTACCTCTGGACAGCTACACAGGTTACACCAACTCACTCCAGGTTGACCAAGCAAAAGGGTGTGTGCGTTCAATGCCAAGTCTGTTTATATAGTTCAATAGATCAAGCTTGGGACTTTTGGCTCGTCATCCTTGCTACGGGGCCAATTCTCGCCCCTGTCCCATATACTGAACAGTTCACTTAAGGGCTGTAAAGAGTTATTTAGGAGACAAAATGTTTATGTATTGCAGTTATGATGTTATAGCCTTCCATGATTTTTAGTGATTAGCTTTAAGGTGGACTATGTCACCTGTCCACACAGAGATGTTATTGCTTTGCCTGGAATGTTCCATTTTATGGCATTAAACTTCTGTTTTCTATTAACTATTGTTGATGTTGTTTTACTGATACTTCCTCACAGATTTGACCTGTAACTTAGGCTGGATAGTGTCATCTTCTTGACACTACCAGTAGGAAGAGTCTAATGTATTATGTAGAGCATTCAAGGCAAAGCAATAATATCTCCTCATAGACAAGCAGCTGGTGCATTCTCCACCAGAAAAGTTGCATAGTACACCTTTAAATTGAACTGTCAGAAAGGGTATGACAGCTCACAATGTATGCTCCCATCTAATTATCCAAAGGGGGCAAATGGGAGGTGGTCAATTGCAAATAGGTTAGTCTGATATCAAGCTGTCTCGACACATCAATCATCCCCAGACAAGATCTTGAAGAGTAGATACATGGTATAACTTCAATTTGGATAATGTTTAGTTACACAGCTATAGCCTTGGGGTACAAAGTATTCTGTACACATTCATAAACAGCCGCTTTCACGAGAACATGTCAATCAAAGCTAATCAGCTACAGACGGCTCAAATGTGCAGTGCAGTGTACGGCAATCATGATGTTCCCTTCAGTATAATGCCTTCTAGAATGCATTCATTACATCATTTATTCATTAAAAGACTTAAATTAGGCTATTTTCTGATCTATGTTAACTCAGCCCTGCACTCTACAACATTGGACCAAGATATTCATTCTCCAGGTTAGCGAGAAACAAAGTAAACTTTGTACACTTTTCAAATGTTGTCTTGATCGTTTCAAACTCGATTTAAAGGGCCCATATTCCACTAGTTTCTGATCTATGTTATAATGTTTTCCTCATCAAAAACATACCTGTAGTTGTGTTTTGTTTCATTTACCCATATTTAACACACAAATCCTGTATATTTAGGCTGTTTTCTTTTCTCAAACAGGAAAGGTTCTGTTCCACCTTGTAATGTCATGTGATTAAGTCCTTCACTGTGTTTTTAAGCTCCATACTCCTTCACTAGAATCATCTGGATAATTTCAGCCCTGGAATTGCCAATTTCGTCAGAACAAAAGGTAAAATGTAGCTGTTAACTTGAAAATTACTGCTTCATGACATCACAAGGTGGAACAGAGCATTTTGAGCTTTGGGGATGTAGACAGACTCATAAAGGGTACTCAAATATGTGTGAATTAAACAAAACACATCTTTAGCTTAGTTTAAAAGTCACAAGAGTCAATTTAGCATAATATAGTCAGACAGGTCCATACTACAATAGCCCGTGATTTGTCCAGGTTTTGACTCCTGTGTAAAATGTGAAGGGTCAAATTAGGTCACAGTCAGACAACTGGCTCAATGCTTCAAAATACTAACTACTCAGTATGTCTTATAAAATCCAATTCAGACGAAGTATCATCTGTAGTCCAAGAGTTGACGGCTGGTTCAGATCATAGTGCTATGTTGATCTTGTATTCAACTTCATTTCAAAGCATCTATTCCTTATTGCAATAATAAATAAAATGTATTCTTTTGCCTCAGTTTATGCAATAATATTGATGGTGTTTAAAGGCTGGAGTACCCAACTTTGTTCAGAATCAGTAAAAAAGTTTGCCAATAGATTACGATGTAAAAACTGCACTTTGTGACCAAATTAGACCACTGTGGCCTGTTTACATTTAATTTAGTTACATTTATCGATGGCAAACTCAGAATTAAGTCCGGTACGTGGCTAAAATACATTTTGGGAGGAGAGTGTGTCTCCTGTACAATGAAAAAAAAAAACTGTTCTAAAACTGTGCATGTGCCTAAAATCATGCTTGTGAATAGGGGTGTAGCACCAAATTGTAGGTCATGGGTACAAACTGTCTTGGCTGGCCGCATGACATGCTGTCTGATGAAAAATACACTTTAGAGACTTTGTAAGGGGCCGCTCCCTGCACTGGGCCCAGGGTAAACAGTACCCTTTTCCCCCAGTCCAACACCCCTGTTTGTGAATAGCCGCAACATACTATGAGTTTGTGAGAGCTAGGAACTTGGATAGATTTAAATTCCTACTCCCTCCTTTCATGTTTTAAAATCAAGTACGCCAGCTTTAAGACAACAACACCTCTATTAACGTAGCCCAGTTTTATAAACAATATTCCAAATGGTTCCTAATCATATTCTATTTAACTTCATTAAATACAATTCAGCCCTTGATGCATTGCAAGCCAGAATGCACAGTTTCTGTTGGAGCTGCATCAGTCAGGCTGCAGAGGACTGTGGCTGGGAGATAAAGCCTCCCAGCGGCTGACTGACTTATTGAGTTGTGCTTCTCTTTGGCCCATGTTGCCACTGTTTTTTGTGCGGGGGTTTTTAGGTTGAAACACACAGAAACGGAAAAGCTGACGTCTCAATAACCTATAGCTCTAACTACAAAGGGTTGTACGCCTGGCTAGGTTTTAACAACAGCTGGACAGCTGCTAAGAGAAATGTAGCCTGGATGATATTGCCATTTCATGTTTCCATGCACATCACGGACCGGATCATAATGAGAGTTCTGATGTCAGATTATTGAAATGTAAACAGCACAATCTGACATGAGTAATTGATTTCATTCTGGCTGTTCACACCTGTGCATGTGCTAATGGTAAATTTTATAAAGCGCTTTATATCAAGGAACACACACGCGCATTCATACACCAGTGCACGCAAACACTGGTCGGTTAAGTGTCTTGCCCAAGGACCCAAAGGCAACATTCATCTGTGGGAGCTGGAATCGCCCCGCCAACCTTTGGGTCAGTGGATCAGACCACTCAGCCAATGATGTTTATGTTGAGAGAGGAATTTGAACTGCCAACTTTTGGATCAGTGGACAAACACTCAACCAAAGAAAATACAGCAATAAAGGTAATAGACTTGGACTTCCAAATACCATTGTAAATCACAAAATCTATGAATTAACTGACACGTTTTGGGCAGTCTGGTTTCTTGTGTACATGCAAACACACACACACACACCAATAATCAGTTCTAATTATTGATTCCTCTAGTTCTATCCACGTAAACCAGTGGTTCTTAACCTGGGTTCGATCGAACCCTAGGGGTTCGGTGGAGGTCAAGACATGCACCCGACTCATATGATTTGCGGACTGCGAGCATCTCCAGAAGCCGGCTGTGTCCCAATTTGACAAATGCACCCTTCGATGTGCCTATCGAAGTACCCGCCCGACTTAAATGCGCCGTTCAAACGCAACAAGAGTTTAAGGGCACTTTGGTGAATTGAGACACAGCATGAGACACGGCCAGAGTGATGCCCCAGCATTGACTGGGAGGATCCCGGTGACAATTGCGCTCTGATTGGACATCTTCAAGGGACCATGAAAGCACATTATCGTAATGACAGTAACGTATTTAAAGAGCCTCATGCCTCTGCTTTGACATGCCGTCTGAATTTACACGAGAGCACAATTGGTTGTGGAGTTACGGTGTGTGTTAAAATGTTAAAAATAATAAATAGCATGAATACAATATGTTAAAACATTAAAATTAAAATATGGTAGTATGTAAAAATGGTAGTATTAAACAAGGTCATGTCTTTGTGAAAAGGTATGTATGTAATTTGTTGTGAGTTCAAGCATTTTATTTATTCTTTGAACACAGTGATGTTAATGCACGGTTCATTTTGTGCACCAGTAAAACACACGTGTCTTGAATTTGAAAAAATTCATATTTTATTTTTCAATAAAGAAGGGTTCGGTGAATATGCATATGAAACTGGTGGGGTTCAGTACCTCCAACAAGGTTAAGAACCACTGTCCTATAATCTATGCATTTTTTGCTATTGTTATGTCAATAGACCTCCTTTAATCAAATAAATTATCAAAATACAATAGTGAAACCTCTAGATTTGCATATTTGTTTTTCCTCATGCTTCACAAAGTAAAATACAGCACAAAAAGCATAAATACTATATTTAATATTAATTTAATATTATTCATATTTCAAATAATAATAATATGATTGAAACAGGCTACTAACATGCACTGCACAGTGGAACACGGTGGTTGCTATGGTGACGGTGATGTCACGCTGTTGTCATGACTCTGGATGCTGTAAGTTACTAGGGCTGTGACCGCGGGAAAGTTGGCTCATATCTCACTTGCGAGCATACAGTCAGCAGCATTTTTTTGAGCTCCTGACGTTACACACAGCAATTACAAAAGTTCTCCAAAACTGCTCATTATCAACGTATTTTTGAGTACAAGAGGTAAATATGGTTTTCCACATGTTGAATTAGTGAAGTAGTGTCCATTATTTAAGGTGTTACTGAAACGTACACACAATTCCCTGTGATATGTCTTTACCAAATATGTTTTAACTTTTGTGCAATGCAGTAAGCACAACTTTGGTGGGTTTAGGGATTTTGTAGCAGCAGATTTAGGCAAAAAAAAACAGGTTTAGTGTACAGTAATCTAGTAACTTTCCATCAAAAATGTGAACTAAAGCTACAATAACTAACTGTAGCTCTATTTAGCCCTTGATTAAACTGACTTATCAGATCTTCTCAGCTTAACTTATTCTCTGTATTTAACATCCTTAGACATATTCAACAGAAAGACTTTCAAACTTAAAAACTATATTTATAGCGTGATATAAAGCATTTCAATATTGCATTTACTTGTTTAAACACAGTGTTAAAACATTGTTTTTTTTTTGTTTTTTTGCAGCTCCATATCTGTCACTCAATACTAAATACTGAACATGGAGAACAACTTCTGGTTTCTGAATGCCCAGCAGGCATATGAACCTATTCCTCAAATGGCCCACAACCACCAGTTCCAGTTCCTCTATCCAGTCCAGAATTATGTCTCTGTACCTCTGTCTCAACCTAGAGTGGTAGAAGTCCCTATGCCGCCCTATGTCTGGAGTCAGAGACAAGCTCCTATGCCGCCCTATGTCTGGAGTCAGAGACAAGCTCCTATGCCGCCCTATGTCTGGAGTCAGAGACAAGCTCCTATGCCACCTAATGTCTGGAGTCAGGGACATGGTTATTGGCCTACAACTGACAATCGGTTTCAGTCTTTTGAAGATCCCCAGTTGTTGACAGAAATGACCATGGAGGATCAAACTCTGGTTATCCAGAGGCAAGAAGTCTCAAATGGTGAGATTTTGAGACAAACGGTGACACGAAAAAAGAAAGTCATCACTACCAAACAGATTGTTCAAGTGGATGGGCAAAATATGGAACTAGTGACTGAAGCAACAAGAGAGGTGATAGCCAAGACCAGAGAGGCTACTCTGGCTCCTCCCCAGTCCACACAGACGAGCAGTGGTTGTCGAGTGCCGAGGAAACGTAAACATACTGACGACGAGGGTCCTGAGTCCAAGCGCCCGGCCCCCACTCCTGTGCCTGCTGGCTCGCTTCCTGTCTTTGAGGCCCCTGCTTATGTGTACCCTGCACCTGTGGGCCCTGCACCTGTGGGCCCTGAGACCCCTGCTTCTGTGCGCCCTGCACCTGTGGGCCCTGCACCTGTAGGCCCTGCACCAGTGCGCCCTGCACTAGTGTCCAAGTGTCCTGCCCCGATGTCAGTGGGCCCTGCTCATGGATGCAAGCGTCCTGCCCCTGCTCCTGTCGCTGAGAGCCTCACTCCTGTTGCTGACTCCCCTGCAGCCTTCGCTCTGTTCAAACAGGATCAGTGTGAGAGGGTGAAGAGTGAGCTCCGCACCAGGAACAGTGTGGTACTGAACGCTACAATGCAAGAAAGAGTAAGTCTAAAATGAGTCTTTTATATGTTCTTAATATAAAACACCTTTGCTAATGCTAATGTGCTAATATAAAATGATTCAATAGTTATTCAACGTTTTAAATTCACTTATGCCACTGAAAAATATGTGTTATATCTCTCTCTTTCAACAGCAGTGACCAACACATTTTATTGACAGAATATGATGATCTAAAAAAGTCCTGTTATATTTACAGTAGTATTAATCTCTCTTCTTTTCTCCTACAGTGGCTCTATTTGTCTGAAGAGGAAAAAGCCCCATACTATTTGCAGGCTGTAGAAGCAGAGAGAGCTCAGAGAAACTCTTCTCAGACTTCTCATGAGCCTACTCTGGCTCCTCCCCAGTCCACACAGACGAGCAGTGGTTGTCGAGTGCCGAGGAAACGTAAACATACTGACAACGAGGGTCCTGAGTCCAAGCGCCCGGCCCCCACTCCTGTGCCTGCTGGCTCGTTTCCTGTCTTTGAGGACCCTGCTTCTGTTCACCCTGCACCTGTGGGCCCTGCACCTGTGTCGAAACGCCTTGCATATGGCTTGATGGATGGTCCTGAGGCCCCTGCACCTGTGGGCCCTGCACCTGTGGGCCCTGCACCTGTCTGCCCTGCACCTGTGGGCCCTGCACCTGTCTCCAAACGCCCTGAACCTGTGGGCCCTGCACCTATGGCCTCTGCACGTGTGGGCCCTGCACCTGTGTCGAAACGCCCTGCATATGGCTTGATGGATGGTCCTGAGGCCCCTGCTTCTGTGCACGCTGCACCTGTGGGCCCTGCACCTGTGGGCCCTGCACCTGTGGGTCCTGCACCTGTGGGCCATGCACCTGTCTCCAAACGCCCTGCACCAGTGCCCCCTGCACCTGTGCCCCCTGCCCCGGTGGGCCCTGCTCATGGATGCAAGCGTCCTGCCCCTGCTCCTGTCGCTGAGAGCCTCACTCCTGTTGCTGACTCCCCTGCAGCCTTCGCTCTGTTCAAACAGGAGCAGTGGGAGAGGGTGAAGAGTGAGCTCCATACCAGGAACAGTGTGGTACTGAACGCTACAATGCAAGAAAGAGTAAGTCTAAAATGAGTCTTTTATATGTTCTTAATATAAAACACCTTTGCTAATGCTAATGTGCTAATATAAAATGATTCAATAGTTATTCAACGTTTTAAATTCACTTATGCCACTGAAAAATGTGTTTTATATCTCTCTCTTTCAACAGCAGTGACCAACACATTTTATTGACAGAATATGATGATCTAAAAAAGTCCTGTTATATTTACAGTAGTATTAATCTCTCTTCTTTTCTCCTACAGTGGCTCTATTTGTCTGAAGAGGAAAAAGCCCCATACTATTTGCAGGCTGTAGAAGCAGAGAGAGCTCAGAGAAACTCTTCTCAGACTTCTCATGAGCCTACTCTGGCTCCTCCCCAGTCCACACAGATGAGCAGTGGTTGTCGAGTGCCGAGGAAACGTAAACATACTGACAACGAGGGTCCTGAGTCCAAGCGCCCGGCCCCCACTCCTGTGCCTGCTGGCTCGTTTCCTGTCTTTGAGGACCCTGCTTCTGTTCACCCTGCACCTGTGGGCCCTGCACCTGTGTCGAAACGCCTTGCATATGGCTTGATGGATGGTCCTGAGGCCCCTGCACCTGTGGGCCCTGCACCTGTCTGCCCTGCACCTGTGGGCCCTGCACCTGTGGGCCCTGCACCTGTCTCCAAACGCCCTGAACCTGTGTGCCCTGCACCTATGGCCTCTGCACGTGTGGGCCCTGCACCTGTGTCGAAACGCCCTGCATATGGCTTGATGGATGGTCCTGAGGCCCCTGCACCTGTGGGCCCTGCGCCTGTGGGCCCTGCGCCTGTGGGCCCTGCGCCTGTGGGCCCTGCGCCTGCGGGCCCTGCGCCTGCGGGCCCTGTGCCTGCGGGCCCTGCACCAGTGCCCCCTGCACCTGTGCCCCCTGCCCCGATGTCAGTGGGCCCTGCTCATGGATGCAAGCGTCCTGCCCCTGCTCCTGTCCTTGAGAGCCTCACTCCTGTTGCTGACTGCCCCGCAGCCTTTGCTCTGTTCAAACAGGATCAGTGTGAGAGAGTGAAGAGTGAGCTCCGCACCAGGAACAGTGTGGTACTGAACGCTACAATGCAAGAAAGAGTAAGTCTATTATAGCAGCAGTGAACAACACATTTTATTGACAGAATATGATGATCTAAAAAAGTCCTGTTATATTTACAGTAGTGTTAATCTCTCTTCTTTTCTCCTACAGTGGTTCTATTTGTCTGAAGTGGAAAAAGAGCCATACTATTTATTTGCAGGCTGTAGAAGCAGAGAGAGCTCAGAGAAACTCTCCTCAGACTTCTCATGAGCCGCAGAGTTCCAACAAGAGACAGAGGACCTGCGACCACATCTAAACAGACAACACCATCTTTGACAAACTACTAGCATTAAAAATAAATAAATAAATAAAAAACATGTTGTTCTCTACTTTTATATGAGGTATGTTATATTATATTATAATCCACTTCACAGGAGGTCTATTTTGGTGATTAAAAGTAAATGGTACAGGGCTAAAATGGCAAAAGAGTTGGTGCTGCATAAAACTACTGTTAGTTCTTGTTTACTTAAAAGTGCACTATGTAACTTTTGTGGTGGAGTTTCTGTCACCTGCTTGTCTCCATCGAGGTTATTGCTTTAACAGGAATATTCCAAATCATAAGATTTAATTTGTCTGTCTTGATGGAGATAAGTATGTGATTCCATGGGGCTCCAGTGGGACTAGGGCTCCACTGAAAAAGAGATTCTTAATCTCATTGAGACTATCCTGATTAAGTAAAGGTCAGTAACATTAAACCCAGGTCAGATCTGTGGAGGCATGAGCTCACTTGTAGAAAGATGTTTTTTTTTTTTCTTTGCAATAAATAGATCTGTTATTCAAAGATGTGCTTTCTTTGTGGCAGAAAAGTGGCCAGGTCAATAAATAAAAGGCGAGAATCCAGGGGCCAGGGGGACACAGAGGGTAGCAGGAAAAACCCTGGGTCCTTTTACCCAGAGGGTAATGTGAGGGTTAAATAACACACCAGTGCCACCACTGCTGCAAATGCTGTTTTAAGCACAGGAAGTATTTGTATAGTATAGTGAGTGAAAATAAGATGTCAGCATTGTAAACTTTCTTATCTACACACATGAGCCGTAAACGGGTGCACCATACAAGTCACTTCATCAAAACGTTGCCAAACCGGATTTCATTCCCCAAAGGGCTATGGAGAATCAATGGAGCAGGCCTGGACTACTGCACATATTTGAATAGCAAATGCACATTATTTCATTACATTTCACGAGTGCTGCTCATACTGTCATCAGTATGTAAGGTTTCTCACATGCAAGCACCTTCCTACGGCAGTGTAAGAAATTCTTGATATGTTTATTTAATAATCCATCAGTTTATACATATATACACTGTGCAGATAGTAATAGTAAAAAAGTGAGCAACATGCGAATTGGAGCAGCAATATTTACAAGGAATGTTAAAATAAGTTAAGATATACTATTATAAAAAACATATGGCTCTTAAAAAGTAGTGCGAAAACACAGTATATAGACCAGTGGTTCTTAACCTGGGTTCGTTCAAACCCTAGGGGTTCGGTGAGTCAATCTCAGGGGTTCGGTGGAGGTCAAGACATGCACCCGACTCATATGATTTGCAGACTGCGAGCGTCTCCAGAAGCCGGCCGTGTCCCAATTTGACAAATGCACCCTTCGATGTGCCTATCGAAGTACCCGCCTGATTTAAATGCGCCGTTCTTTGGTGAATTGAGACACAGCATGAGACACGGCCAGAGTGATGCCCCAGCATTGACTGGGAGGATCCCGGCGACAATTGCGCTCTGATTGGACATCTTCAAGGGACCATGAAAGCACATTACCGTAATGACAGTAACGTATTTAAAGAGCCTCATGCCTCTGCTTTGACATGCCGTCTGAATTTACACGAGAGCACAATTGGTTGTGGAGTTACGGTGTGTGTTAAAATGTTAAAAATAATAAATAGCATGAATACAATACGTTCATTATTGGAATACATAAGATTAAAAATTAAAATCATTTCAGTGTGGTAGTATTAAAAAAGGTCATGTCTTTGTGAAAAGGTATGTATGTAATTTGTTGTGAGTTCATGCATTGTATTTATTCTTTGAACACAGTGATGTTAATGCACGGTTCATTTTGTGCACCAGTAAAACACACGCGTCTTGAATTTGAAAAAATTCATGTTTTATTTTTCAATAAAAAAGGGTTCAGTGAATGTGCATATGAAACTGGTGGGGTTCAGTACCTCCAACAAGGTTAAGAACCACTGATGTAAACGCACCCACTGACTACATCTTATTAAGCTTTTTTATATAGCTAACAAGATGGGCACAAGAGTGGATTATGTAATTATCATTTAGTTCCTACATGGATGCAACAGATGCCTATACATTTTGCTAATTGGCTACAAAAGAAGGCAGATGTGAACAACAAAAATGGCTAAGAGGTAGGTATTCATATGTCATCAAAACGATTTGCAGACCAGTTTTCAAACCAGGTGTTTCATGGCTAGGTGCTACTACAGTAATCAAAAACTAGTAAATATGCCTGGTATATAGGGAGATCATTATTGCTACTGATAGTATACGCATGGACATTATTATTCTAGGTAAATAATAGAAATAATACAGGGCAATACCAGAAAAAGAGTTTCAGTACCAAAAAATTTCAAAGGCATCATTCAGGACAAAATCCATCTATTATTTTTGCATTTTTTTGCCAAGAAACATGATATTTTGATAATCCAGACACTTATGTGTTAGAACACACAACAACACAGAACAAATGAGTCAGTCTTTAAGGAAATGTGGAGAGAAAGAGACTAATACAAACAGTAAGAAAAAGGAAACTACAGTACTTTAGCCATATCATCAGGGCCCTAAAAAGAGGCGATGGAGCAATGACATCCAAATCATTTCTTGGGACGTGCACAACCTTGGCAATGCAACAGAGTCTGTACAGGAAGCTGGTGCAGATATTCATGATTCCCATCCAGAAAACAGGATGGGAATAGGTAAGGCATGTGTTACAAAGCTAGTCTGCCAGCCTGCCAAAGCATTTGACATAAACTTTAACTGTATTGCTATGGAAACCCAGACAGGAAACCTTGGGGAGAATATATCTACAATTGTGGGAAAACATGGCCCCTGCTTGTACATTTTCACCTAGCGTCTATAAAAACAACCCGAATGTCACTGCCCCATCCTATTCCCCTCACTGCAGGTCTAGCTACAAGGATGTCTTCGTTTCCCCGGTCCCTTGGCTGAAAAAAAAGGGATCTAAGTAAGGTCTCTTCTCCAGTCCCCTCCCATTCTGCTCTGTGTGTCTGCCCGAGCCTGACCAGGGGCCCTTAGGGAGGCAGCGGAGGGCCGGGCCTTCCCTGAAATGCCAAGGGTGTCACTGTATGCTGTCAGCCTGGATTAGCGGCGTGCTAGCAGCTTGTTAGCGTGGGTTTGTGTAGGGCGCTCGTGTGCATATCTGAGGAAATACGGCCGAACAAAAGAAGGGAGGTAAATGAGAGAAAGTGTGAAAGAAAATCTTGGCTGTTGCACTAAAATGGCTTTTCGGAGTTGTGGAAAATTCCTCCCTTTTATAGGTCAACTGCAGCAGAAGGGAGATATGTGAGAGTATTTTTGCTGCTTTCTAAAGGCTGGTTCTATTTCTGCTCTACATGTGATGAGAATACAACCTGGGGTATTATCATGTCTGTACTATATTCTTGGCTTCCTGTGTCACCTTTACCATTTTCAAAGCTGTGATTGGACAAGGTGATATTTCAGCTTGCTATAATAACCTTTACGAACAATACTGTGTTATTAAAATGTCAATATATCAATGACATGGCGACATAGCATGTTTTTGTTTTTTATTTAATATTAAGTAGATCCTCATGGCCACATTTTCTTCAGATTCATCACCAAATCAGTAGTAGCTTGTTGTCCGACAATTGATAAAACTGACAATGAGTTTTGGAGCTCGTCACCAAATATTTTTACCATTATATTTGGATGCTTCCGGCTAGAAACTCCTGATCATGAACATATGGGGGACAACACTTACACTTCCAGATCAGTGGGACATTTTCTCCCTGTATCTGGGTGGATTTCCTCTCCAGCTAAGATCATGATCAAGCCTAGCTCAAAATCTGGAGATGGATCCTGACAGGTTACCCCATTGGCACTGAAATGTAGGTCAAATGTAGGGAATCATTGATTTAGTGTATGCAACATTCATTCCGTATTTTTTCTCCACCTTGTGATGTTACGAAGCAGGAGTTTTCTAGTTAACAGCTATATTTTACCTTTATTTCAGTATAAATTGGGCAATTCCAGGTCTTAAATCATCCAAATGATTCTAGCACAGGCGTATGTAGTTTAAAAACGCACTGAAACACTTCTTGTATTACCACATGACATCACAAGGTGGAACAGCGTGTTTTCTGTTTGAGAAAAGAACTTAGCCTAAATATGCAGTATTAGTGTTAAATGAAACAAAACAGAACTCCGGGTATGTTTTTCATGAGAAAACAACATTATGACATGGATAACAAAACAGCGTAAAATGGGCCCTTTAACCAATTTGTGCACTTAAACTTTACTAAAGCGTTTACCTGTCCTAAACCGTCACTGGGTATAAAACAAAACCGCGCCAGCTATTTTATTACCACGCCGGAGTTATGTGATGTTTTTCATATCCCGCAGCCCCACTTTGATTTCACCCAGGAGCGGCCGGCTGTTGATGATTGGAGCCAGGCTTATGCTGCAGATGAGCTGTTGCTGTACTGTACTTTGCTTTTCCCTTTGGATAGGCACTGGGAACTTGGGAACGCAAACAAACACACACGCACACACACATCTCGCCTTGTAAACAGCCAATGAACCATTGGAATCCTATTTTTCTAATTTAGGGATTGGCTGCGTGAGACAAGGGCATCAGGGCACCCAGAGATAAAAGACTCTCCCAGGACCCATTAGTTCTTTCTAGCATACCTTTAATCAATGGGCTAATGTTTACTCTGCTTAGTATGTCATTTATAATTAAAACTAGTACTGCTCATTAGCATCCGATAGGCCCAAGGTAATCATTTTAATTCATAAAACATCAATTACATCCTCATCCTCTGAAGGCACAACAGGAATCCAGCGGTGATATAGCCCACATAGAGCCTAATGAAACAACGATGCAGGGGACTGGTTAGGTTCTTACCGTTTTTGCAGATTGGACAACACTGCTCCGGCTCGTACACGGGGTTGACGCATTCGGGCACAGCGCAGTCCGACACCACGCAGTGCACCTCGTTATTTGGTTCACAGCGGCACCACTCACACGGCGAAGGCTAGGGGGCAGAAGAGAGCAGAGACGACTGAAAGTATGCACTATAGGGATATGTTTAGAGATTTGATTGATTCTGTGTCACAAATAACGTTCTCCCTTTCAGCTATTTGACAGATATCACCGATCGTTTTACATTAGTCTTTGTGTAGGGAAAGCATGTAGTCACAGCCTCTTGGACTCTACTGAGCTGGTAATTGGAGCATATAGGGCATCAAATTTTAGTGTTACGATTATTGTGAGGAAAAAAAAAACAAAAACAAAAAACATCCCAGTGTAATAATAATTCACTATTATTGACACCATGACCAAATAGCAATGAAATCCTTAAGTTACTTCACATCATGTAAAAAATTGCCATTTTTTTTAGATCTACATTATGAAATCAAACTTTCTTAATGAAACAGCCACATTAATAATAATAATAATAATAATAATAATAATAATATAAAAAAAAATCTTCTGAAAATCTTCTTGCCTGATTTTTAGTGCTTGTGATTATGTTGAGGCCTCATTTGTTCAGGAGTGGTCCGTGGTAGAAAAGGCTTCAAAGAGGTAGTCATCAAATCAAGATGTTTCAATTTCCATATTGTGGCCTGATTTATGATGAGTCTTGATTGACTGAATAATATTAACATTCTTAGAGCAGCACATAACATGTATTCTGATTTTCATGGCTGCATGCAGTAACTTTGTAAACACTGTTAATTAGCTTGTTTGGTGTGAAGTTGCACAAATGTTTGGATTCAAAAACTTTTTTGTTTCTTGATTATAGAGTAAAATGAAACAGAAGGCACAGTGGGGTTACATATAGTAGACAATATAGCTTGTTAGTTTGAGCAGAGAAAATTACATTCAAAACAAATTGCAAGCTGAAAACTAGCTTCAGCTTTTGTTAATTGGCTTTGCATCTGCTACTGGAAAAACTATATTCTTTCAACTGTAAAACTTTGTCAAGTGATGACTGTCAGAAAAAGAAACTTTTAAAAGTATTCTTTTAAAGCAGTATCTCAAATGCCCTTGAAAAAGAGACAGATCATCCCAAGGGACTATATTCTTAAATAAATATATAAATAAAATAAATAAAAGCCCAACCATGCACTCATCATTAAATAGAATATGGACTGCATGAAGATACTTTCACATCCATTTATAACATGATCTCATCTTTATAATATTCTGCTAGTTTGATTCAATCCCCATATTGTGATTTAGTGCATCTCCTGTTAAAACATCTCTTATTATCCTTCATTCATTTATTGGTTCTACTTCTTGAATTTGAAAATGCATGGTCCTTGATATTGTTACAAAACAATTCCAAGTCCAAGAGGAAGATAGCAATCCATTCTGTATTTTTGTATTTATTTTTAGTCAAAGTAGATTTTTTACAGATTTAGATTTTAAACTTGTTCTTAATTGATTATAATTTAAACCTTTTTACTTTTTTCCCCTTCATCACAGACTCCAGAAAATGTCGTATTAAAATCATTTCGTATTGTTTTCTTGAGTTTTCAGACAATCACAATACACAATACACACCCCCAGTATGATGTCACTGCAAAGTATCAACATTCAAATACCATACAGTTATCTCAACATTTATTATTCACAGATAACCCCTGAATAACACATATAAGGTAAATTCACTTTATATTCACTGTTTCTCTCGAGGCCAGACCAGTGTTTTTTGCTCATTAGAAAAAAGATTAGCGTTGGTTTAAGCGATAAACAGAGCCTTAAATTCACCTCAATCTTTAATGTTTCGGCCTCGTTCAGATAAACAAAGAAATCTCCCCATAAATAATTCAGAAAGACATTTATTGGGCTGCTCATGTTTTGACACAACAAGCCCTAAGCCATAATTCAATTGCACTACAAGAAACTGCTAATAGGGTTGAGTGTGTTGGAGATATTTAGTCTTTCACTGCCTTAAGGATATGGTACCTCCTCTGCTCCATGTAAATCAGAGCTGTGCACCTCTCTGCACTTCCTCCTATTTGAGTCCATCTTTGCAGCCTCTTGACCGGAAAATGAACTTTGGTGCAATTACACGAAGCGGAAAAATACAGGCTCTTTTCAAATCAGTAAAGGTTGGCAGTTCATAATAATGTTGTTTGCCCATGGAATTAAAAGTAGGTTACAACAGTAATACGTGCGCTACACATAGGGGTCGCTCTAAGGACATCTACGGACTTCAAAGTAGGAGTAGCGGTATTTTTTAGTTGAAGTACATTGAGTGCTGAATGACATGAAGTCATTTCCAAGTGCAAGCTCCCAGTGTTTGAGCTGACGAATTCACCTTCAAAACAAACTCACTTGCTTCCAGTAATTTGCTTTGCATCTGCTACTAAAAGAAATGGGATTTATTTGACTGTCTGCAACACTCTGAAAGTTAGAATTTCAAAGTAAGTTGCTGTGCGCTGTCACACATTTTTAGGGATTCGACTCTTGAATTGAATCGAGCTCAAGGTTAAGTCCTTTCTCCACTGCGCGATGTCATGTATTGGTGTGAAGGTGTAAAGGTGAACTACGTAACTTTTCTGGTGGAGGATACGCCATCTCATTGTCTACATGGAAATGCTTGTCACCATGCAGAGATCCCTTAATTCGTTATTAAATACATGTATCTATACTGAATCCTAACTCATGGATTATATCATAAAGCCATATCTTGGTCTGCAATCATAGCTGTTTTTTAACCCAATGCCATCCATGCATTACCCACCTGAGTAGAGATCAAACTTCAGATGCATTTAAGTATTTTTCCATTTGGTTGTTCAAAATTATGTTGATATATTTTGTCTGCACTTCCAGGGTGAAGTACACAGACAAAATAAATGTGACATTCCTATTTTTGAAGAGTTGCTCAAAGAAGAAAAATGCAAATACAAAACAAAGCAAGACTCAAAATAATAAGATGGATTTTTTTTCTTTTGTTGCTTGAGATTTTAAATATTTTATGTGAAGCAACTAGCAAGATTAGATCAAAGGATAGAGGCTGAATTCAAAATATAAAAGGTTTTCATTTTATTTATTTATTGACTATTTCTAACAGAATCTAAGCTCTAAAAACCCACTATTCAGATTCTCATTCATACACTCTGCAAACAAGCCTCAGATTAAATAGACGAGCCCAGTGGTTCACAAACTCTGGTGTGCGTACTACTGGTGTGTGCAAGTTTTTTTCAGGGAGTATGCAATTCCCCTTTCAGTTCTGATGTTAATTTTATCCACATTTTCCTTGTTTAAAACGTCTATATGTTGTAGTCCTAGTTTAGACTTGGTATAGCCCTTTCATCCACCTTGTTTAGATCTGGTGGTTCTAGTAAATATTTTCTCAGACTTGACTTTTCTACCACTGCTTGTGTTTTAACAGTACCCATGTTTCCTTTATATCTGTGTGATTGTACCTGATTTATTAAGCAGCCTTTATACCGTTCATCCAATTTGACATTTATTTTATATGGAAAACTTTCTTTGATTTCACACTAGCCCGTTGTATTTTCAGTAGTGGGCTCTTAAACTGTAAAAACACCACTTGAAATGGTCACAGAAGCATCGTGAGCCCCGTAAACATTCTGTTTGCTAGTGCAGGGGTGCCCAAACTCTTTTCACCGAGGGCCATATCTTGAAAAATATTTGACACAGAGGGCCACAGAGTACTGGTCAATACAGTAGATGATTTAGACAGTGCATTTAACATAGTTCTGACTTCATACTTTAAATAAGACTTGAAATATTATTATTAGGTCTGTATAACAATGTAGTATGATGTTAGTTTGCTTATATTGGTAGGATTACTCAAATTTGTCATAAAAAGTACTCATTATGATTAATTGGGCCTGAAGGCCTGCGGGCCAATAAAAATTGGTCTGAGGGCTGCAATTGACCCCCAGGCCATAGTTTGGACACCCTTGGGCTAGTGTATCTTGTGAGAACTATTTAGTGCAGCACTTTATTTTGTTCTGTTCTTAGTACAAATACTCATGATAATTACCACTTCAATACATGATAGAACAATATTTTTGGGGGCCAATTTCTCTTGTGTGTAAATTTTCTTTGCACTAATGGGTTCTTTTCTGGCTATAAGATTTAAACTGTAAAAGGTTGAATGAATCCTCCAGTTCCAGTTCAGCAATACAGTATATCGCACTCCAAAATTTGTTATCGTGACAAGCCTACAAATAATACTTATACTAATACCATTCATAGCAGCTATTGCTAAATGCATTTAAATGTATAGCAACAATTAGTTAAGTGCTAAAACTACAGCAAACACATTTTGATGAATAATTTGTCATGAATGTGAAGCAAGGAAAAACAATGAAGCATCTTTTTACTAGGATCAGCATTTGGCAGAGTGTCCCTTTTATGAGTAATACTATTGTCAACACACACACACCAACAGCAAACAGCAAATCACTGTAATCCACTATAGGAGCATTGTTTGTGAGGCTAATCACAAAAGGCTAATTAGTGCTAAGTGGGAACTGAGCCTAAAAGTCCTGAAGACTATTTTTACTGTCCTGTGTGATTCTGCAGTGAAGTCAACTTTACCGTATAGCAAAGATTAAATCCTGCCTTGTATGTGAGTGAATGGTTCAAGTTACTGCACCAATGGACAAAAGAGACGCTACAAATAGTAACGGCTGTGTATACGCTCAAGTTCAGATACTGTTACAACCACTATGAACACTTATTTTATGTATTTTGCAATAAATATAAGCAAACAAAGCTTAGCCGAACACTGACTAAGACTATCAAAGTATTCAAGTCAGGTAGCACATCAAGTGTTGAGTTTTATATTATAATATTAGTGGACAATAGCACTGGTCAGTATACAGGTTGCTGATTGGTCAGTACAGAGTCAATACATCCATAAATCTACTTTTAGTTTAATGCAGCAGACAGGTTAATATTTCTCTACAGGAAAAGTCCCACAATGATTTAATTCCAAGAGGCTCTGGAGTAACTTGTCCAAGTCGTTGTTTTGGTTTGCATTCAATCAAGTCAGTTCAATTCAGACTGCTATAACTATAAGTAGAATTTAAACATATATCATAGCATAAGAGGTACCAACGTCTCTTGTCCTTATTTAGAACTTTTTCAAATGTTCATTACGCCCTGTGCTGCCCTGTGCTGCCCTGTTCTGCCCTGTCCTGCTCCAGTGGTCAGAGAGGACAAAGTACACCATTAGTGGACACATCACATAACAGTGTGTGATAAATATGTTATTGGAAATGCAACACAACTATGTGAGAGAAACATGACAAAACATGTTTGCTTTGATGTGTTGAATAAATATACTTTCATTTCAACTGTTTTTGTGACTGTAGACAAGTAACGCTCTTTCATACGTCAGTGAAGATAAGCACGCAGGTCATACCACATGTAAAGTATTGAGCAATAAAACCGCCTGTAATTGAATAAATACAAGATCGATAACTTCCAGTGCATAAAACATCAGTGATCACACGGATTTGTATGAATTTTTTACCCCAAATGCATGTATTTAGTTTGATTTATGAGACTTTCTTGCCTCTTTATCCTTAGAAAACAGAAGCTGACATCACTGTATGACATTGGATAAAAGTCCACACCTCAGCCCTCAAAAGTAAACACTTTGTTGCGGCTCCAAAAGCCAGTCAACTGCCCCTGAGATTACACACAGAACACTCAGGCACTTTTAAAAGTCACCTTATTCTTGGCTTTGAAAGCATGAGATCTTGACATTTTATTATATAGTCATTGTTTTGTCCTTTAGACTTTAGACTTTTCATTGTTTTAGTTACAAAAGGTTGGATGAAAAAAATACTGAATACAGCACTGAATTTTGTCTAATGCGTCATATGTCAAATTATTGTTTTCATGAATGGCACCTTTGTTATTCAGAGTAAAATGGGTCAAAATGTAGGTTACTAAATGAATGTTATGTCGGAGCTATCATTTCTATTGCAATCTTTGTCCCATCAGTGCTCATAAAACATGCAAAATGGGCTCATAGTTGATTGTTGTCACTTGAAGGTAGTACAGCACAGTAGAGAGTTAACATGATGGGCACAATTGGTTCACTATTTTAAAAAATACATAAAAAAAAATAGGCCTTAACTCCATAGAGTGAAAGAACATTAATCTGACATAAAAAATAAATAAATAAATGAATTCACTGTAGCATTTTTATGTATTCATACCTGCAGGATTATTTTGTATTCGTCCCAAATGCCCTTTACACATAACTAATATGCTTTTGCTGTGGGTTAATCAGAATGACCCATTAAGCTATATGCGTGGAATTTATACACTGGGCTAGACTGTGAAAAACACTTAGGAGACATGGCAGATATTTCTTCAATGTATTCAGCTGAGGACAGGCTTTCACAGTGCGCTTTTGTGTGTGGCCTAGCGTGACGTGGATCAGTCATGGCTGTGCACCGTTCACAAAGGAAACATGCAAGGGCTGAACTGGGATGCCACTGCGGTGTACTGAAAGGGATTCATTGCCGTTTCCTGTCTTATGTGCACTGAATGGTCCTATATTACGCAGATTGACTCTTGTGAACTCTAAGCCATGTTATAATGCTGTTAAAACATACCTGGAGTTGTGTTTTGTTTCATTCACACATGTTTGAGTAACCCTTTATTGTTAGTTTGTTTATATCTCCAAAGCTCAAAATGCTCTGTTCCACCTTGTGATGTAATGAAGTGGTAGTTTTTGAGTTAACAGCTACTTCTTATCTTTTGTGCAGTAAAGATTGGCAATTCCAGGGCTGAAATTATCCAAATGATTCTTGTGAAGGTGTATAAAGTGGAGCACTTCCTGTATTGCTACATGACATCACAGGGTGGAACAGAGTGTTTTCTGTTTGAGAGAAGAAATCAGCCTAAATATGCAGGTTTTGTGTGTTAAACGTGTGTGAATGAAACAAAACACAACTCCAGGTATGTTTGTGAGGAGGAAATAACATTATAACATAGATAAGAAATCAGTGTAATATGGACCCTTTAAGCTAAATGACATATTGTTCTTTTATCTTGTATTTGGTAATAGGTTATCACACGTATTTAGGCCTGTCATGAAAATTACTACACTGACTTATGGTTCAATATATAAAAGCTGGAACTATATATTTTGGGGCTCAATATTTAATGTGTGAACAGTCTCTTTGTAAAAGTGGGGAGATTTAGGGTATTTTTGTTGTAGCACAATTACATTCGAGCTGTGGAAGGTTGAATGAGTGTAGAAAATTGTAGAAAATTATTGAACAATAATAGTACGTTCTGTTATTTGTTTGTTGCAGCTCAGGCCTGTAATGATACTGTCTATTTAAAATTGGCTGACTGGGATTCTGCTTTGTGTCAGTAGCATAAAGTAGTTTCACTATTATTGTTTATCGCAGTATCTGTCTGTACCAATATATTGTGATGCAAAATGTGTTAGCTTGAAAGGCAGTCATGGAAGAAGTACTCAATTGTGTTACTTAAGTAAAAGTACAGATACTGGAGCAAAAAAAATAAAAAAATTCAAGTAAAAGTAAAAGTATCACATGAAAATTCTTAATCTACTTGGGTAAAAGTTTTAAAGTGCCTTTAAAAATGTACTTAAAGAGTAAAAAGTAAAAATATTTCATGGAGATTTTAAGATCTAATAAAGCGTCAAATATAGTGATTTTAAAGTAAAGATTTGTGCTGAGTTGTATTCATTAAAAACAATGGAATTGATATTTAATTCTTAGCATTTTTTCTTTGAATATTTTTGTTTGCTCAAACTATGAACATTTTAATTTTCAGTCCAGTTCAAAAATATAGTGGAGTAGAAAGCACAGATACCTGCTCTCAAATTTAGTAAAATAAAATTAAAAGTATCCTCTTTAAAATCTACATAAGTATCTAAAATTTACTAAAACATATACTTAAGTACAGTACTTTACTACTTTTACTTTGGTGCGTTCCACCACTGGTGACAGGCCTACACGTACTAAATGACAAATGATAATAGAAAGAGCTGTAAATGCAAGAAAATACAGGATTACTGAAGTATGCATGGATCACTCAAAATGCAAAGTATATAAGCATAAACCATGACAAGTTAAAAGCTCATAAAAGTTAACCCCTTTTACATGATATGTCTAAGAGGTGGTTATTAAGTACCTTCTGTGGCTATTTATGTGCTGCAGCTCATGCCTTTTAATGATACTGTCTATTTAAAAATGGTTTACTGGAATTATCCTGTGTTATTTTAATTTGATCAGTAGCATAAAATAGTTTCAATATTAACGTTTATCGCAATATTCCTCCGTAACAATATATTGTGTTTCAAAATGTGTTACTGTGACAGGACTAAGTAGTATAGTCACATAGTCTCAATATTCTCTCTGCATCTGCATCACTCACAAAAAACAGCCTAATAATGTACAGACTTTAATTTACAGTGGTACGATTCAATGGCTTTAAGTAGAGTTTATGTTGACAATGGACAGCTGTAGAGCAGAGTGACATGAAGTCACCAGTCTAGTGGGTTGGCAGTCCTATTTTTACTCTCAAAACAACCATTCACTGGTGGCATTTGTGACAGTGAGGCAGCAGCACTAATACAGATGAGAAGCTTAAAAAAAACAAAACAAAGTCCTCCAAAAAGAGCAGAAAAAATGTAGAAGATATGACAAAGTTGCAGTTGTAATTAGTAGTAAAAGCCTTTATTATTTTTATGAATTAGCTCCCTGTTTAAACCCGTGAATAGGTCTTAATTGCTGAATACATTAGCATGTGTCTCGTGGGTTTTTCACTGCCATTCTATTACTTAAGAGTTAATGAAATGACACAGCTTGTCCTTCGATCGTTACTGTGTATAGTTGTACTTTAATCACTGTAACTGTTACACTCCAGTCCTCATTTCATTCTATTCTCTGGAGGATGGCAGGAGATGACCACACAGTGTTAGCTCAGGTTGGCTAAGGTTACGGAATAACTATTCACGATTTTAATCATTTTCATTTTTCATTTCATTCAGTTTGGCAAATAAAATATAACTTTCAGGTTAAATTTTGTTTTGGCGTTTCTCTTCCAGGTCACAACATCCAATCAACAGATGTGATTCATGTCAGAGCTTTCAACCTTCTCTGTTTGATCCCGACTCAGGATTACTACGAATGATTTTTCATAGTTTTGTCAATACTACTAAAAGGCTCAATGCTCAATGCTCCTGTTTATACAATAGAAAGATCAAAAGCATTCTAAAGCTGGACCAAGAGCCTGAGTTGACTTCTCGGGTTATGTGTTTCAGTTTCTGTCAGTGAGGCACTAATGTGCAAATTTCTTCTTTCTATCTTTATCTTTTTAGTCACTGTGAAGTGTCACTGTTTTGCTGTTATTTATAAAAAATAATAGGTGTGTTTCAGTGTTGTTACCTCCTCTCTTCAGATAGATATAAGACAGTGTCCACCATTAATCTGTCCAGAACTGAAGAAGCAGCTTAGATGAGCTGCCAAACGTCTTCACTCCTACAACTTTTTGTCCAGTTGACAGATTTGAATTTTTCTTTTACTAAGGATCATACCTGGACGACTGAGAGATTACACAGACATCTTATTTCTAAAAAGTAAAAATTCTTATTATTATCACCTGTAACCTTGCTCAGAGTAATAAGGGCAAGGTTGTCTCTATGCAATCTTTCTGTGACAGTGTAAAAACTGAATTTGACTGGCAAATACCGTGCCTACAAGCAGCAAACTTTTCATCCCTGTATGAGCACAAGAATTAGACTTCACCCTCGATCCTCGAAAAACCGGGAGCACTGAAACATCCCGTAATCCTTTGCCATCTAATATTGTCACAGCACACATCTCTCTACCCTACTTTAGCCCGTATACTGAGTCTTAGCAAACCGGCTGACAAAAACAAAAGTACAAAAATACACCTACGACTGCTACACCTGGCGTAGCCCACATTAATATTTAACATGGTGTAGCACAAAAGTGGATGAGCTGGCATGGAGAAGCCTGTGTACTTTGGGGGGTGCTGATACTACTCTTAGATTTCGCACAAGAAATGAAATGCTGGTACAGTGCTGAATAGGGCTCTGTTTCAAATGAATGCTAGTCTTGCACTGTACGGTTGGAGCAGCATTGCACTGCATTGCAAGAGACACTTTAGGGCAAGATGTAAAACTTTTGTCTGGCAAAAGTGAGTGCCAATGAATAATTTATTTAGGTGATTTTTAATTCACAAAACCGCAATGACCACAAAAATAAAAATAGTGCAAAAATGAGTCAGGCAAGTACAGATTTAAAGAGCTATATTGTTCCTATTTTACCCAACGGCTATAAGTATAAATTACTCCACAATTGTCACTGTTTATCACATTTGCAGTATAAAAGATGCAAGCAACACCAGAATGTCCCTTGTGCCCTTCGATGCTAAATAGAAGATAAACAGTTTTGAATTACTGTCATGCTGGGATTTCTTGTGCTGAGAGGGGGGAATCATTCATTTAAATGTGCTTTTACTTTTTACTTTTACAGTTTAAGCAGAGGTTGATAATGGAGCATCTGGATTCTCTCGGCTGGCCTGGGGACGCCTCGGGGTTCCACCTAGGCCTGTCACGATAACACATTTTGAAGTGCGATATATTGCTGAAGTAAATATATATAATAAATGATAATAATGAAAGCAGACTACATAGCAGAATTATCACAAAAAAACTAAATGTACAATATTAACCCCCCCAAAAAAACAAAACAAAAAACAAGTACAAATCTTAAGTGGTTAGTTTGTATCTTTAATGAATCACAGACATTTTTTATTCAACCTTCTACAGCTCAAATTCTATCATCTTGCAAAAAAAAATACCAAAAATATCTCACTACTGCAAAGGAAAAGTACCCATGTTACATATTGACCTCCAAAAAATAAGTCGATGTCGTAATTATCGTGACAGGCCTAGTCCCACCAGAGGAACTGGAGGAAGTGTCTGGGGTGTGGGAAGTCTGGGCGACCCTGCTTAGAGTGTTACCCCTGCAACCTGGCCCCGGATAAGAGGAAGAAAATGGATACATTCACAGTCAGTGTAAGTGAGAGTGTAATGGGCAATGACAACAATATGCACTTAAGTCAAGGTTTTACCTGAGCTCTCTATGGTTACAGGGCGAATGACTGTGCCAACAATTAACATTTGCAGAACATACAGTATAGTGTAGAGTTTGTTGTTTGTTTTTTTTTTTTTTTTTTATTAAATATATTATTTGATCTTTATTTTTGTTTCTAGTTGTAAACATGTGCTGCTATTTAGACCACTTGATACCGAACAGCACAGAACCAAAAAAGAAGTCAAGAAGAAGAAGAAGTACAGTACAATACTTACAGTTTTTCAGTGGAGCTAGTATTCAATTTAGTTATTTAACTAAAGTACAGATACAGGTAAAAAGTTACTCAAGTAAAAATAAAAGTATCGCATGAAAGCATCTACTTAACTATTTAAGTACCTGTTTAAACATGTACTTTAAGAGTAAAAAATCAAAGTATTTCACACAAGTGTTGTTAATATGTTAATGTGTTAAATGTAGTGATATTAATCAAAAGAATTATACATTCTGTATTTTGGTCAACAGTAGCAATACAAATCAGTTTCTTCATTTTTCTTATGAATTTTGTGTCTTTATTTTTATTTGCTCAAAGCCGAAGCTTAAACTCAAAAACTTTAGTCAGAATGTTACTACAAACAGCATAAAAATAACCCCTCAAATCATATGAAAAGTACTTTTTACTTTTGAGTCTAGTTAAAAAATGTAGTGGAGTAGAAAGTACAGATACCTGCTCTCAAATGTAGTGAAGCAAAAGTAAACCAGTTTAAAAAAAAGTAAAGTACAGATACCTAAAAATTCTACTTAAGTACAGTACTTTACTACTTGTACTTTGTTACCTTCCACAACTAATATTTTCACTGAGAATTCACTTAGAATTTACAGAGATCAGAGCCAATGACACCTAAAGATGCACCTGACAGACCATACTGACACAAACTTTTAGATGAACATAACAGTACTTTACTCTCCTTTTCATAATTAATTTATTCATTTTACTTCTAATCAAGATTGGATTTAGTGGACAGTAAAGGTCATAAAACAAATATTTGCACACATACTGCACATAGACATCTCTTCCTCTGTGCAGGATTATGAGGTTTTTCATCATAATGACACTGCACAATTACTGCTGGCTGCGTGGACCACACACCTGCTATAGCCCATTAATTTAAACATCACGGGTAAGAAACCAAACAGAGCCCACTTTTGCTGTTCCACCTCCTCCATCGTACACACAATGTACACAGCATCATCAAAGCGCAGGGAAATGCCAATGAGCAACACACCAAAGGTTAAGCTGTCCGTCTCTCTAACCAGTGCTTGTTTGCAGAGGCTCTGGGCGGCCTTTAGATTCCTTCAACACTGCAGGGAACCCGGGCTTTCATGTTAATACGGAGGATATGAGGTAAGATGCCGGAGTTAGCTCGTGTGTAGTCGCAGATAGTGAGGATTTACTCATACCCATCTGGCATCGCTGTGACTATACCTATGCGATAATAATGTGATTTAATGGTACACTATGGAAATTTACCAGTATGGGGTTTGCGAGCTTGCCTGACTCCATGGAAACAGTATTGTTTGCTTATCTGTCTTGGATAAATTCCATTACAGGTGTTTTTTTTTATTGCTATACACCTTGAAATGCACACAGGGGTTACTTTTCCACATATCTGACATGTGACTTGGCCTGGTTGCGTCAGCTGCTTGCCACCCTGCACATATGCTATTTTCTGATCTCTGTTGTAATGTTTGTTTTATTTCATTCACACAAACCCAGCAGATTTAGACTGAGTTCTTCTCACAAATACAAAACGCTCTGTTCCACTATGTTATGTCATGTGCTAATACAGGAAGTGGTCCACTGTGTTTTTGAACTCCTTACATATATCAACCCCTGGAATTTACCAATCTCTACTAAATAAAAGGTAAAAGGTAGCTGTTAAGAGCATTTTAAGCTTTGGAGATGTAGACAGACTAATGATAAAGGATTACTCAAATATGCGTGATGAGGTAACGACATTGTCACATGGTTTAAAGCTCACAATGATCAATTTTGTGTAATGTAGGACCTTTAAAGTGATAAGAACCTTCCAGGCAAACAATAAACTCTTCCTGGAGACAACCAGGTGGCAGAAGCTCCACAAGAAAAGATACATAAGGCTTTTAAACTTGGAAGTCCTCACCCAAAATACAATGATACTGTTAACATCTATCAGAATCACTATAACCCAGTGGAAGAACCTAACTAAGTAAAAGTAGTAAAGTACTGTGGATACTTGTGGTTTACTTCACTACATTTGAGAGCAGGTATCTGTACTTTCTACTCCACTACAAACTGGATCTGGACTGAAAAGCAAAAGTATTTTTTTTAATTTTTGAAACGTGCTGAAAAGACTGAGAGGTTTATTTACAGCACGTTCATAATTTGTAGAATCGAATATGAATAAAAACAGCTAGAAAAAAAAAATAGATTAAATTGTTTCTGTTGAACAAAATTCAGCATAAATCTTTATCAAAAGTACTCCATTTGAAACCTTATAAGATCTCAAAATCTAGTTGAAATACTTTTACTTTTTACTCCTTCACTCCAATTTTTAAGTAGATTTTTTTCATGTGATATATATTTTTGCTCCAATATCAGTACTTTTACTTAAGTAACATAACTGAGTCCTATTTCAACCACTGCTATCGTCTTCTTATAGAGCTTTGATGCATTTATTTGAATATTATTATAATCAGAGCCTTGCTAATAGCAGTGGTGGTGGTGGTAGTAGTAGTAGTTTAGGTGGTTGCAGTAGTAGTTTAGCACTTCATGTTGCTGTAGTCCTATTAGTAAACAAAGGATTAAATCACTCATTTCTTTTTGCATATCTCACCAACTAATGTGCTGAAACCATCACTTTGGTCTTTGGTCAGTAATCCTTTCCACTGAAAATTTCAATAAAAACAGATGAATTGTGTTTTGTAAAAAACAAAAAGCTGCCTCTGCTCCTCAGCCCCACTCAAGGTTAGCTCAGGTCGGGTCTCCTGTTGATGAATTGATCTTGAATTAAACTGTGAGACTTATGCACTTGCAGCCAATGTGGGTGTGTGGTCTTGCATTTCAATGTCGGAATATGTGATGCTGTGATGTGAAAATACACCAATCACTTCAGATTAACTATGCAGCGCCTCCAAAGAGTGAACCCGCGTGTCTCATCATCACAACATCACAGCAATCTTAAAGTGCCAGTCGAAAACCACTTCTATCTGCTTATGTATCTGAGATATCCCATTGTGTTTTAAACCAAGAAGGATTGTAATCTTTAAGAGGCCAAATATAAGGTCAGTGTAGTAATGATTATGTGCTCAGTAACAACAAAGTTGGCATTTTTGCCTTTCATATCCCCAGTGTTTCTAAATTACTGAATTAAAGTTGTTCATTTACTGATGCCTTATGTTTGTAGTTAGTATCTTAAGAAAATAATAAAGGAATTCATATTTCACTATGACCAGACAGTGCTCTCTACAATCATTTCTTTCTTATCTCAAATAAATATAACACAAAATAAATGTCTAGCAGTTAACATCATATGGCTACTGTGCACAAGACTGAACGCAAACCAGAATTCTTGCAGTTTGTAGTTATGGTTCACTATCATAACTATGTATTTATCTCCATTTTGTCCAGATGCTTTATTGGATAAGAGAGTTACAGAGGGAGTAGAGACATTCAGGGGCCGTGAGTCAAACCCACGGCATATACAAACTGCAGATGCGCATTGCCTTTGAACCACGGCCAAACACAATAATCAACAATTTGTCATATACGATGAAAATATATCCCGTACATCCTGTGGTATAATTCGACTCTCTACAGCGCATGTCAGTTATTCTCAGACCCCCCACCTCCTCCATGTTAGGCAGTGTCACATTATCCAGTATTGACAGGTTTGACATGTTTCGACCGGGGCCCTCAGACTCTGTTATCCTCAGTCTGGCACACGCAGCTTTCAGAACCAAACAGCATCTGTGAGGCTACGGCAGGTTATTCCAATGTGCGAAAAGACGCAGCAGGACTCTTCTGTGCGAAAGAGCCTCATATTTATAACGTCATATTTTATATAAGCTGTCGGTATAGAACATATGCCTGCATAACATAACAGACTGCGGATGTGGTGAAGTAATTTATGAATTCAAAGTGATTGTGATGAAAATCTGATTAAATATGTGAAGTAGGACTGGCAAGAGGAACATGTGTTACATTGAGAGTCTATTATTTATACAGAGTGGATTTTTTTTAAAGATGAACATTTAACATCAATGTTTAATTCAAATGCACTTTTACAACTTACAAGATATAGTTACAGACACTCTTTGTGCTAGTACTCGGCTCGTAACACAGTCTAGAAACGATAAAAAATTTACTACATTTGGAAATATGGTTTTTATGTTCAGTTGTTGCATATATGCTACGGTCAATAATAATAATAATGCAAAATTGTACATTTACTATTTACTCAGTCGTTCACTATCTTGTTTGTCAGATTCTTATAAAATACAACAAGAGAGGGGCAACTGACAACATATAGGTCTTATTAAAACTAAATAATCACTAACATAGTCTAAGGAAGCCCACCAGTCAACACTGCTACCTTCTGTTACATGTACAATTAAATATAATCTAACGCAACACATTTGGCAAATATCAAAATGGCACAGTTCAACTTGGAGGCTAAAGATTTTTTGCTTAGACTTTTTCAAAGGTAGCTATGACAAAAATGTTGTAGTGTTAAGGTGAACAACAAACCCTTCATTACATACCTCTGATTTCCCACTTTTGTTCATTTATGGGTCCATATACTGAAACTCTAATAGCACCTTTCTATGCTGAATACTGTAAACCCTGACCCAGAGACACACTTTAAAAAGAATATGACTGGTAAGTGCTTCTTTTGGAGCACGTACCTCTAGTTATTGCATCTTTTATCTGGCACGTCTATGGAACTATTTTAACACTTCTCTCACAAGGTTTTCACCCTGAATTGTTCAATTTCTCTGGTTCACAACAGGAGCTCTGGCTTCTGGTGTTCTAATTATGAAATGGCCCTGGTCCTTCTCTTCTCTCTGACAAACCAACATAAATCCTTCCTCGCACCTGATTGGATGAGGCATGACTCATGGGATGTCATTGGTCTAAGATGGCACAACCTTGGCTTTAAAGATAAAAAGCTATTGAATTTTGGCTTTATAAGAAAGTAATAACTCAAATATTGTGAGCTAAATATAGATAGCATAGCCCTATCCAATTTATGTGGAAAAAGCAATTAGACAGTGCATTGGTGGAACAGATTATTCCTCACAATAGGGAGATGACTTTATAGACCACTCTTTCATGTGTATTGTTTGGTAACCTCATCTTCTCTGAGAACTCAGATATTGTGGCCTGTGTCTTATCATATCTTATGTACTGTCTCCTGCATTGTGCTGCTGCAGAATTTCAATCAGGACTATCGACATGGACTGAAATTCTTTCATACATATTCCAGTGCTAATGCTTTTTCCATACAGCTTTACTGACAGAGTAATGTAAGATAAAGCAGTCACATGTCATCACTTAAGGTAGTCTTATCTATAAAGTGAGGATGACATCACTGGGGCAGCCATCTTGGTGCCTTCAGAGATGTACAATGCTAATTCTTGTAAACCCTTGAAACACATTGTTGAGGAGGAGTAAGTGTTGGTGGAAAATCGTATTAACTTCAGGCAGCCCAAAGAGTTCACTTTCAAGTTTGTGCGCCACAGGTAGGTTATGTGGGTGTTCTTTAAAAGCTCAGGCTCCTCCAGCATTCTTCAGTGTGCTAGTGCACGTGGGGAGAACACCATCAGACCAATTCATTTTGAGGATATCTCATAGCAGGACTTAACTGAATACTGCTGGCATAACGTTTGGAATATTTTGCATGTAAGCAATCCTGAGGCACCCCGCACCAAGCTTAAAGCAGGAGAGGCTTACCTTAAATTCCTCCAGAATCTTGTAGGTTTTCCCTCGATACTCGCAAAAGTTTTTCACCTCCTTGCACTCGGGGCAGCAGCCATTGTGCTCCACTTTGGTGCACTTGGGATGCAGTTTTGGGCACTCGGGCTGGTCGCACACAGGTCCATCCTCCGTGCACACGCACGGACAGTTCGAGTGTCCCGGGTAGAAGCGCTCACCCAATTTGTACACGAAGCCACTGTCGTCCACGCAGCCCTTCCCGCGGTAGTCATCGAACACCATATTATCTGCGCCCTGGCGCTCCGCCTCGTCCGCCGTGTAGTCCTCTGGGGGGTTCCCCACTGAGGCCGGGGCCACAGCTGCGCTCAGGACCAGCACGATCAGCACGAGCAGCACAGCGGCCCATAAGCGCACGCGCAGGAGCAGGGGAGGGCCCATGTTCAGCCGCGTAACGGACATCCACTTTCAGCGCAAGCTTGTTCGTGGCATCTCTTCAGGCTCGCGGGGTCCACTCTGGATCCGCTCCGCACTGCGCTGACATCGGCGTCACTCCAGAGACACGGGCTGCAGCGGGAACAGCACACACAAGAAATGTGGAGCCTCGTTACTACTACACCTGCTTCACATGCGACATCCAGGATCCAGCACTTCCATATAGTGCTATACTTTACAGAGTCTATGAGCCAGTTATTGCATAATTATGTTATTACCACAGTGCAGCGGCTATAGGTCCAACACTGGAGCAGAACAGGTTAAATCATGCATTCAGAGAGTGTCTGGGTGGAGTGGGCTCATCACTGTATTCTGCTCCACATGCCGCCCAAAGCAAGCCTCTGCTGAGGTTTGGCACAAACTCTGCGGAGACACAACAGGTAGTCATTCGCCTGTAACCATTTGACTAGTTTTTCATTCTGCCTCTGGTAATGACAAGGCACTAAAGCTTATGTCAGGATATCAGCTGCTAACAGCCTTCGCCAATCTATGTTTAATGCACAATGACAAACGCTCGGGAAGGAAAAGCCGCACAATCCACTCAGACTAAATAAACATTTGCTTAGCCTTTGAAATCCGTTGCTCATAAAGTGGCACGTCAGCTCAGTCACCATTTAAACTACTTCTATATGAGCACACTCACCGCGACAACAAGCTCCGATGTGCACTTGACGCGATGCCACAAAGCCCAAAACATAGAATTTTCGTTAGTTATGTATACTGTAGAAACCTAGAGCAAACTTCACTTTTATCCACACTGGTAAATTCAGTACGATCCTCTGCACAATATTCCTCCCATTCGGCTGTAGCACAGAGGCTTAAGAGCAATCAAACACATTTCCACGTAAATCCAAAGTAGATCTCATTTGTCATCTTCTGTCGTTTCTGGCGCCTGTTTGCTGTGCAGAACAGGACTTAAAATGGCAAAATGCGTATTGAATCCTCTGGCGTTTCCTAAGCATCCGAAGTCTATTTCCCCAGTATTGCAGGTAGACATTTGAACGCAGGAGTGTCACTGTTGGCGTGCACTCATTCCACATCCACTATTGTAATTAAAATTTTAAAAATCCAAGATAGAAAAAAGCCAGATGTAGTCGCAGTTTCAGCTGTTTTTTTTTTTCCACGATTGAGGAAAAGAGTGAGGAGAGAGCGCTCCGAGTTTCAGCACCTTGGAGAGCGACGATCCTCCTGCGTCCTGCACTGAACGGAGCAGAGACTAGAGCGCCCCCCGCATCTCACGCGTCACCCACGGACACGACGGCATCAGCAGCAGCCGGTCAGGCAAGGGTTAAGCGCGAGGGAAAGGGCTAAGATCAAGTAGAAGTCGTTATTTGTGAAGAAGCAGCTGGTAAACAGAGGAGTGGGTCCAGTGCGTGAGAGTGGATCTGACCTCAGGCGTGTTTGACAGAGCACGTATCTGAAGTGTGCACGCGCGAGATATTTGTATTCCAAAGAAGTGTGACTGCTCAGCACAAAACAATATAACAAGGGGTTTTATTTGGATTTAATTCAGCTCCGAGGTCACTATCATTTTGATTACTGAATTGAAAACCCATAATGTAGCAGTACAAAATGCTCTGATGACATTATGACACTTTTTATAATCAAAAGGTCTGACTACCCCATTTAAGTTTGGACAAAAGTGTTATGCTTTACTACAACTTGGATTACAGTCAATAATCATTTTGAAGTAGGCCTACATATGAACTGAATTAATGTGTTTATATTCTTATACAATATACATACACGATGTGAGTTGTTAATTATTTGACACTTCACAATTATGTTGTCACAAAATATGACATAAAACAGATTTCACAAACATTATAGTGATTATATAAATATCAGAAAATGTTATTGTTACTGAAGTGCTGAAAACATGTGCATAATAGTGTTTTTAGGTTGTTGTTTTTTTTAGCTTTGTTCATTCAGTTTAATTTCAGTCAAGTGCTGGTTTGTGAAGAAGTATAAAAAGTGAAAATTACAATAAGTAGCAGAGATGACGACTTACAAGTCATGACTTTGACTCGAGTCAGGCGTGAGTTGATAAAATGGACTAACACTCAAGACTCGACTTGGACTTGAAGGTCAGTGATTCAGGACTTGACTTGGATTTGAGCCTTGTGACTTGAGATGACTTGGTGTTTCCCCTAAAAAACATGTATCAAAAATATGAATGTGCTTAGAAAAAACTCTTCTCTGCTTAATTTTTATAGAAGAAAAGTAGAATATGTCCCTCTGATTATTTATATCTAAGACAGTTTTTACGAATAACCATGGGCCAGAAACCCCCCCCCCCCAAAAAAAAAAAAACAAACCCAAATGTTTAAATTGCAAAAACATGAGCTGTATTTGAGCGTTTGGTTTAAAGACTTGGACTTGGGACTGGACTTGCCTGTCTGACACTGAACCTCGACTTGGACTTGAGGCAAAAGACTTGAGACTGAGACTTACTTGAGACATGCAAAACAAGGTTGGGACTTGGTCACACCTCTGGTAAGTATTTCCTTCCTCCTCTGGCCCACCTTAAATACAGTGGCAACATTTATTTATCTTATGTAAAGATATGTGACCCAGAAGACCATCAATTCATTAGTCATTCCTAAGTGGAATCCCTCTCATCTTATAAACTGCGACCTCTTGACCTTACCTGTTCCAATGGATGTGGAGCAGCCTGGCTTTAATGTGAGCAATGATTAAAAGCTGCTGTTGAATATAATGGCGCGGCCCTGTCGGAACACCTGTCACTCCCCAGGGTGAACTAGACCTGAATGTGACAGTCTGCTGCACGACGCACAAGGTCAGAGCCACTACTGCCTCATTAACTCAACCAACTTAAAATGGGCTGTGCATTTTACGACTCAACTGGTATAAAAATACATTACAGTATAAGAAGTATTCCGCTATAGAGCAGTCCCATCATCACCACTCGCATTCTATTATAAGAAGGCTATAAAAACTCATAGTTAACCTAAATATGTCCACGTTATTCATAAGAAAACACCCAAATGCCTTGTGTTCATTATTCATCTTGCATAAATAAAACTTAAACAAGTGAGATGTCCTTCCGTCGTCCTTCCATAAATGTGTACTTCACTAAAAAAAAAAAAATCTAAAATGTAAGTAAGACCTGATGTTCTGAGAGATGTCTTGATTTCCCATTTAGGGGAGTAGTTGCGTGATTTTACTAATTGGTTCACAAGAAAGAACAATGGTTAGTCTTGTGATGAATACTTTGGCCCAAATGTCAGCAGGTAATTACGAACACGAAATGATAGATTTTTATGAAAATGTAAATGTTTCATCATAACACAGGATCTTTGGTGTCTATCTTAAAATGAAGTTGCATTGTGTTTCATTCGTGTTCAGTTCCTTGCCATGCGCTTAAAAAAAAAAAAAAAAAAAAAAAAAAAAAAGCATGTCCAGCAACTCACATTCTTTTTAGATGACTACATATTTAGTTTGATGTCAGTTTTGTCTAGATTTGTCTAGAATTTCTGTGACCAACCTGCTGCAAAATTATAATTTGAAGAAGTATTAGCCTACAAACCAGCTTACCCAGAAAATTATACTTTTAGTGATTTGGTGTGTCTATTAATAAAATTTAGACTAATATTTTGTGCCGTTAATTTCTGTTTATAAATGCTCCGGTTCAGAGTAATACCATCGACAGGGATCACGAGGGGGTTAGGGGCAGGTGACAGCTGTTAGAAATGCACATACAGGAAAAGCTGCAATCAAAACAAAACCTGTGGCAGAGCGTGGCTTTGTCAAACTCTGGGTTACGCTCACTAAGTGTATAATTAGTGTGTCAGCTGAAACATTAGCCAGGAGCAGGCAGGGAGCACAGCCCGGTTACACGTCAGACCTCATTTTAGCAGAGAATAATGGAAGAGCAATTTATTAGATTTATCTACCGGGAAAAACAACAGATGTTTGTGTTATGTGCTGCTGCTATTGAATGACGCAAATTGAGAGGAAGTGAGTCACTGAACTATGTTTTCAAATGTTGTGAAAAGCAGCCAGTGGTCAGAAAGGTAGGAAACTTTGATTACATAGAAAAAAAAAAAAAAAAATCATGCACTCAGTTATTTTAAAACATTAGCACAAAAAATGTTGTTCTTTCCTGGCTCTTACCTTAGTACCTTATTACAAATACATTTACCAGTTATTTTACCATCATATTTAGAAACATTTTCACTGCTTTCTTCTACTGTACCATAAACTCTACAACATAATGTAATCTCCTCATTCCAGACCCATTACTCCATGCTCCTGATCATGGCCTACTCTCTTGGGAATCATTCAACTGTTTTTCTTGCTAACCATGCATACTTTGCTTGTAGCTAGATAAAAATATCTTCTCTCCACAGAATAAATCATGCATCTTGGACCATAGTACTCCTCTGTGATCAAATATGCTCCGCAAACCTTCTGCCCACATACCATCCCCCTCTTAAGTGAAACATCGTGGCCGTTGACCCGGTTACAAAGAAAAAACATAACATTCCGTGGTTAGTATCGCCTCTTGTCTTTCCTCTTACACTGCTCTACTGGGCTACAGAACAAGTATATATCATTTATTAAATCTGACATTGCACTTGAGTAAATGTGCGATCTTAATGTGAGATGTGTTGTCTCCGACCGCTAGGGCTGCTTCTCCAGCACGCCATGCTCCATTAGACCTTCACTCTGGCTCAGGAGAAACACAACGCAGGATGATAGGAGAAACAGCAGTGCACAGAACGCCCCCAATTAACACAGCATATACCTGCATTTAAGAGACAGCCTCATGAAGCTCTGAGGAGGCGTTTATTTACATTTAAATCACTTTCACTTCAAGACAAACCCCCGATTGCCCAAATGTAGTGAACTGCATACAGACGTGGAATGAGTCATCAACTTGTGAACTCAAAAAAAGTTGGGGTGCTTTTGAAGTATAGAAGTAAAAGTAGCTACTTCACAACAACTGCAAAAAAATTGTTTGTAAAGTTTAAGAATAGTTAATTACTGTATCCATTCTATACCCATCGCTGATTTCATAAATTACTTGTTTAGCATTATTTTTGGAAAGTAATAATCTGAAACTAAGTGGTCACATTTTTATATCGCACTTTTCCACCAACAAGGAACTCGAAGTGCTTTGCATCAAGGAACCGCTCACCCATTCATACACCAGAGTACGCAGACACTGGGGGCGAGGTGGGTTAAGTGTCTTGCCCAAGGACACAACGATAGCATTCATCTGAGCTGGAATTACATTGGCAACCAGTGAGTTAGTGGATCTGATCGCTCTACCATTGACTATTATGTCGAGAGCAGGTTTCGAACCGCCAACCTTCTGATCAGAGGAAGAACACTCTGCTAACTGAGCTACTGTGACTCATACTTAAACGCACTGACTTCTTCCTAAGACGGTGGTTAAGAAGGTAGAGCGATTACGCATGGTTTACTTCATGTCTTCTCTTTTTTATACTCTTGTTGTGTCCTTCGGCAAGAGACCTACCCTACTACCCTACCTACCGCTTACTATGTGATATATCTGCACTTTTTGCATTAAGAGCTGCCAGGAAAGTGAATCACTGCACTGGGAGTTGTCAGTGTCAGTGAAGAGTGAAAGAATGATTAACCCACCTAACACTAAACTTACTGTGCATTTGTAAAACGCTTGCATTATAATTATTGTTATTTTTTAAACTGTTATTTTTCTTCATCCAAATCCTTAAAAAAAAAATAGTATAGTAATTTCCCTCTCCAGTGACCATATTTTCCTGAAAGTCCAGCAAACAAATACCATTTTCATTGGCGGTTTTTCACACAGCGTAGAGTACACTTAGGAGAGCGGTCTTGTGACATTCTGCTGAGGTGTTTATTTACATCTCTGTTACATTTGCTGCAAGTCAAACAAACCTCAAGCTCACAAGCTCAATCAGCTAATGGAAAACTCAGCCTCTTCACCTCCCTTCCTCTCCCCCTCCTCTTCCTCCCCGCTCCTCTCCTCAGCCATCCTGACATCTTTCTACCACCTCCCGCCAGCAACGCATTCACTACAGTGGAGCACCGTTCCGAGTGTTATAATGGTTTTGCCATTAGGGCTACATTTATAGGCTGCTAGCAGGTCCCAGGCATTGTGCTCGGTCACAGCTATTCACGCTAACTTATTAAACTGAATGCAAGGAAGAGAGAGAGCAGCCCGGATAGGATGCAGATAGTGGGAGGTAGTATAAAGCCTCAGGTGAATGGGGACTTTTTGTACAAGTGGAGCATAAATCCAGTTCTTATAGAGATAGGGGATGTGCCTAATAAAGCATTGGAAAGGACTTCTCATGCAGGAATTTTATATTAAACAAAAGCTTTATGGCTCCTACTCTGAGTGTTCTGTACATGTATTTAAATTAACCAAGCCGCTACTGCAATTTTACTGTGACAGAAATAATCCTTGGGTCCAGCTACAGCACAGTCTCCCGCTGATTAGGCAATAAAAAGTAAAGCTTCACTAAATTATCCATATACTAAGTACAGTTGGACAGTATCTGTGTGCTTAAATAAAGACACATTTGTGTACTAATTCAATACATATTTAAAGGTCCTATATTATGCAAAAATGACTCTTGTGAGCTTTAAGCCATGTTATACTCTTGTTACCTCATCAAAAACATACCTGGAGTTGTGTTTTGTTTCATTGTTTCAGTAATCCTACATTAATAGTCTGTCTACAACTTCATAGCTCAAAAGGCTCTGTCCCACCTTTTAATTTCATGTAGTGGTAGTTTTGAAGTTAACAGCTCCTTTTACCTTTAGTTCAGTAGAGATTGGGGATTCCAGGGCTAAAATTATCCAAATGATTTTAGTGAAGGTGTATGGAGTTTAAAAAGACAGAGGAGCACTTCTTGTATTAGCACATGACATCACAAGGTGGAACAGAGTGTTTTTAACTCATTATAAATATGCAGGGTTTGTGTGTTAAACATGTGTGAATGAAACAAAACACAACTCCAGGTACTGATGATGAGAAAACAACATTATAACACAGACAAACAAACAGCATAATATATTCCTTTTAAGACTAAAGTAAACTGTATTATTTTAAGTTGGGTTGAAGACAGGATTGAGGTTTTGTCTTAATACAATTGCTTGTCTTGAACTCAACTGAAACTATATATAAAACTACAAAATCCATAATCTATCCAAATGTGTGTTTTTTTTGTTTTTGTTTTTTTTGCCTGACCCACTTTATGGTCCTACCAAAACCCAAACTAAAACAAGGCGTTACAATGTGTGTGAAAGATAAAACACGAAAATCATTCATTTTATTTTCACTCTTTACCCCATGGTGAGACACACTCCACTGTGTGGTGCTCAGGGATGTTTTTGACCTGCCCAGCCCCTGTGACCCTGTGATACTGGCAACGCACCAGGCAGGAGACAAGATACGGACGGTGAGGACGTTTGGTGACTATTATGTAGGGAGCTCATTTTGATATGGGAATCTGGGATAAAGCTACACTGGGGGACATTGCAGGAAATTGTGATAGCCCTAAGATGTGAAAAGTATTATATTTATGTCAGATTTTAATTTTGGAATTGCAACAAGTCTCAGTTTGGTTTTTTTATGGTTAATCAGCCAAACCTAAATCCTTCAGTTATAACTTAGATTAAACACAAGACCTACTTTAAAGATGCATTATGTAACCTTTCTGTTGGAGGTTCTGCCAGCTGCTTGTCACATTTTTTTATGAAAGTTCCACAATATGGAATTACATTTTTCTCCATGGAGACAAGCAGGTCAGGTTGGCTACCAGGCCAAGTTATTGAGATCTGTGGAGAAGATGTTTTGTAACGTATTCTTGAGCAATTAAAATAAATAAATAAATAAATAAATAAATGTAAGTTGTGTTCTTTCTATGCCATACTATGGAACATTCTTGGCAAAACACTATCTTCATGGAGCAGCAGACCTTTCACCGTAAAGGTTATAAAGGTTGTATATGTTATGATGTGTAACAATCCAACTTTTTTATGCAAGATTCAACAGTTGCATTTAAATGCAAAAGAAGAACCTCAAAATGTACTTTTAAAATTGTTCCTATTGTACTGTGTAAAAATGATGTGAAAGATGGAGTTGTTTACTCTTTATTATTGTGTTGTGCAACACAAATTTAAGGCATTATGATCAACAAAACACCATACCCTCTTTTTAAATTCACATACGAGTGAATCTTCTATGCCATTATTGTATTATATGGATCCACAGTAAATTGCCTTCGCCTTCAGGGTGGAACAGGGTTTTTTTTGTACATGTTCTTTGTGGTCGGCGGTTTCCTAAGTGTTTCAATTGAAGCCGGTATGTCGCACTTCTCCACACTATTTCCCTCCATCTCCTCTTCCCTGTGGTCCCATAAACCACAGCCTGTATTACATGGCACAGAGTCGGACATTCGAATCGCCATTGTGGAGCAGGGGACCGGAGATTCATTGGCTTTTTGGGATGAGTCAGCTTGGTGGCAAATACTAAATAGTATGGCTGGGAATCACAGGGTATGAAACAATACAAGGCATGTAGTACAAATTGCATCACCATGTGGTCCAGGAAGACATCTTGTATTTTACCATTTTAAAGAAAAACACTTTTATAACAAGGCTAGATTGGGAAGCCACTGTGAGCACAATACTGTTTCCAAAAAGCATACAAATTACAATCCTGGTAGAATTTAGCTTTGCGAAATATAACAGACAATTGCATGACCTTGCATGTCTGCATGTGTTTAATGACATATTGTGGAACATTCCAAGTGAAGCAAGAACATCTCCATGGGAACAAGACTTCACCAGAAAAGACTCCACAAAAAACGTTATATAGTGTAAAAGTTGGCAGTTTTGTGATTACAATTTTGATTAAGATCTTTAATTAAATTCACCTCTGACTAAATAAATAACTGTGCATTTTAAATAGAAAAAAAAAAACATGCCCATTCCTTTTATTCCTACTGTATGTTTTAAATGCCATGCTGGTCCCTGGCATTTTCCACCCTCTTTGAGTAAAATGTGTGCTGCTCCCAGAGGGCACCTGTAGTGGCAGTGTGAAGGGTGATGGTGCTCCAGCCGCTGCAGGGTTGCTCTTAGCTCTCAGCCTGAGTCGCCCTGTGGTTGGGTGCTGTTTAATGACTGCAACTTTAGACATGCAAATCGACTTGGAGTGGAGAGAGGGCCCCGGAGGAACACTTTGGCATGTGAGTAGAAGTTTAAGTACAGTATATCACAGTTTTAAAAATGTCTGAAGTCGGTAAAGTGTATGATGAGAGTAATGATGAAATCCATTACAGAGATTATGAAGGGAATGCGTCTTAGATTTAATTTAGAGGAATTTGCCTCTATGGTTTTGCATTTATGTAGAGGTATATCTAAAAAGTCTTAACAGATTACCTGATTTTTACTCTTACTTAGTCCTTTATTTCCTAACACATTCTTTGCATCCTAATTATTCACCGCAATTGGTCTAAACTCTGCACTTTTAGAGGCCAATGCAGCGTTTATAGAGATAATAGCAACTAGCATACTAACAGCACACCACCGTTACTTCCTGATTCGAAAACATTAAAAAGCTTTATAAATAAACGCAGACAGTATTGCAGCAGTCTCAGACCTGCCTTTACAATATATCTACTGTATACAAAACAAATATTACTGTGTGGTTACCTAAATAAACTGACCTTGAAACAGCCTTTCCACTTTCAAACCTTTTAAAACTAACTTTATAATGTAATTTGGAAATTGCATCAGCCACACATAGTTCTGAACCTTTTCTGTAGCCTTTGGGAGGTGTCATCCAGTCCTGTATATAGTCATTAGGTGCATTGATTGACTCCTCACGAAAGCATCATAGTGTGTCAGTCCTAAGCTACACATGTGGTAATCACATAATTATACTAACCCATGGGGACGTGAAACATTAAAATGGAGCTATCTTTGCAGTTTCAAGCAAAATTTATTCTCCTTTAAAATGATGCAATGTCTGTAATGAGGGGAACATTTCTGCAGGCATATTCTGCATATCATTAGTAAGTAGCGACTCTTATATATAATTTCAGCACTTTTTCAACTAAACCTATGTCAGAGCCGTCCTGCCAGTGTTTCAGTCATATGTCATTGTTAGACCCGAGATATTTGTCCTTATAAAGTGACCTTGGCATACATAGTACACATATTATCCTGTAGATTCTATTGAATATGATAACCCATAACAATAAGTGAAGTGATATTGTTAGAATGCCTTTCATCAATATTTATTATTCTTGAAATACGCCAAACCTTTAAGTAGAAAATGTATATGATTCACATGTGATTGTAGTCCACATTATAGTGTCAGTGTAAACGCAACCAAGGCCGAATCAACATGTGAACTACGGCATGCTGAAGATCAGATTGTTCAGGTGCATTCACACTTGCACACCGTATCAAAATCATGAATTAATTGTGACTAAATCTAGACTAAACTGGGATTAAACCAGGACTAAAACACGATCAAAGCACATCTACAGCAAGACTAAACTGAGCTCAAAGCAGGAGTAATGTGAACATATGCAGATTTGCTTGAAAGGAAAAAAGTTACACAGACAAAATGTTGTATTGAAGCCTCCAAACCAATTTCTTTTTTCATTTTAAAGTTGTGCCAAGAGATTTTTTTCAAATATTTGTGTCTGGCATAACTGTTGCTTCTGCCACCTATTACAAAGGAACAGGTTATTCAAAGAAGGTGTTTTGGTTTTTGAAGGTGTCTTAGCTTTATTTTAGATTTAGATTTTTCAATTCAGGGAAAAAAATCGAATAATAAAAGCAGAGTTTCAAACATAGTACAATACTGTATAGAATAAACTTGACCTCAAAACTAATTTAAATCCAATTACTTTGAAGGCTTGAACATATCCATAATTTACAGCCACAGTATACATGTTGTTTATGTAAGTCTATGGCACTGATTTCGTAGTAGTTTCACATTTTCTCATCTGATTTTTTTTAATGTATCGAACCTATCATCTACAGCATTTTGTTCCTGAAGACTTTCTATGCAAATGCCTCATATTAGTTTAATAGCTTGTAGTACATTGAAACGTCAGCTTGTTGGCTTCATAATTGGCTGGTAGCATGCAGCAACAGTTTCTCCACAATCTCCATCTTTTTTCCAAACATCTCTCTTGGGTACCCTCCCTCCCAACCTCCCTCACTTCAACTATCAAACTCTGTGCGCCATGGGGATTTTGATCTCTTCAATCTGCCACTCTGTTCATCACCTACCATGTTTTTTTCCCCTTCCCTCTAGTGATTCTGGAAACGTCCAAGTGGGAATAGTTAGTCACCGAGGTGCTGACATCCCGGCTACAGATGGCAGAATGTGGGTTTGTTCACTGTACTAATAAGACCAGGTGTTTCGCCACAAGAGACAGCGCATTTTAAACAGCCTTGCAAATCCGATCCATTTAACAGGTAAGAGCATGTAAGGAGCACACACCTTAGCATCTGGCTTGATTTGAATATGCATGTCTTTACCCATTTAAGACATCACATACACGCGTACAGGCATTCAGTGATTTACCAACTTGTTGTCTAATTGTTTAGCAAGGCAAATGCTGAGGAGAACACAGTGTGACGAATAGATTTGCTCCAGGCACTGCATATTCTATTTACATAATGAACAGGGTCAATAGGTGTCCTGATTTATTTGTTATTGTACAAGAGGAGTTAATAGTGGACCAATCCTTGCTGTAAGCCATCATGTAATGCGCCCAACATGGCAACGAGGCACTGTCATTAAGGTGCTCTGCCACTGATGCGCTTGTTAGCAGCCTATTGCTCTGTGTGGGCCTGTAAAAATAGCTAATAGCCAGACTGGGATTCCTGTCACCAGAGACGATGTCATCATGTTACCACTAGTACATCCTTCAGACTTTAAAAAATGATGCCAAATGATATTTGGCATCAGGACTAAATCAGGATGGGCTGGACTAAACCATGTCTAAATGTCAGCCCTAAGCCAGGATTTAATACTGCCACTAGTACTGTTTTCACAATACTAATATATGATACCACAATAATAATATTATATATATATATATATATATATATATATATATATATATATATATATATATATATACAGTACAGGATATATAGTACAGGAACAGCAAAGATACTACATACAGCCCTCAAGCTTCCAGGTCCCGAGCGTGAAAAAGAGGATAAGACCACCCACGGAGAGTGAGGATGAGGTTTTTTTTTTAAATATATATTACTTCTACAGTAAAGTTTATCTTGTGTAGGTATATGAAAATATATATATTTTTTATATGCATTTCACAAAATACAATGATGTCTTTGAATTCAAAAGTCATTGCTACATTTGGAGCTTCCCCTTTCACAGCCGCCCCATAAACAGCAGTTCATTCTGACCACAAGTGCTACTGTCTATATTGGTACACTGGGTAATGTTTCTCTCTGCAATAACCCAAATCATTCTTGGCAACTCCTGGTTTCTGCCCCAAGGCGACAGGAAGTGCAATGTCTTCTTGGGGGTGGACATCTGCCTACATTTGCATCACAATTACCCTACAAATTAATTCTTAATTCCTATTTTGGCATTCTATGGCTTTTATGTTTGTTCAGGATAATGTGATGCAGGACCATTAACAAGGCTCTAATGTGAAGCCTGCCTGTGAATAGGGCCGCTCTGATGTTTTCAAGTCTGATAAAATGAGTCTGCATGTTCTAAAAGCCAGACGACCTGTTTAATGATTCATTCATTTATTGCCACAATGAAATATAGTGCTCATTCCTCCATTTGTATGGTTTTTGAATTTTAACTAGTGGTTATAAAACACAAACAGCTAATGTATAGTGTGTGTGTGTGTGTGTTGGCTGTGAACGTTTCTGGCTGCTAGTTTGTTATTTATTTAGTCTTTTTTTTTTATTTACTATTACCAAAATTCACATCAGCTTATCCACTGGCAGTTTCTGTGAAATATTTGATGAATTACATTATACAAGCTCCAGTTAAAGGCACTGTCCCTGTTGCTTGAGAAACATAATACAAATATAACAATTTTAGTTTTCAGATTAAATAAGTTGCTTTTCATTACTTCATTCATTGCAGTAAACTGTAGTAGCATAGATAAACATATGGTCCACTGAGACTGTTCTGGCCAGAGCATTGTACAAGTGTAATCTGCTGACAATAGTACAGGCATTCACCGCAAAAGACAAGCTTATCAACCCAACTCACAAGATGCTAGGCTCGACTTCAGGACATTCACATAATGTCTTCCACCATTGCTGTTTTTATTCTCCACGACCTTCAAAGAGACTAGCCCATTTTGTACATAATTTCCGTTCAACTGAAGAGTCCATTTAAGAGCATGTCCTTTTAGGTAGAACACAGTTAATACAAGGGTTTCTCTTTCTGTCTTTTTCAATTCAATATAAAAGGGTAAAGTGCTGAGTTTACTTTTCCTCTGTACATGTTGGTCTTTGGACATGTTTCGGAAGATGTTTAAAGATGGGCTGTAGACAAAATGCAGATGTTCTATATGAATATGTAAGAGTGTGCTTGTATTGATTGTACTCGTGAAGGCAATCTATTATAGGAAAAGCAGCCAATTCAGTGCACCCAGTACACTTTATAATAGCAGTGATGAAGTGGAGGACCAGTAAACGGCCCTGAAATGACCTCTTACCAAATAACCACCTGATGAATGTTCTGGGTAGTATGCAGTGTTACGCAGAATTAGAGCAGAATGTGTACAAAATGTGTTATTACAATTAGTGTTGGTAGGTATTTCAGTTTCAAAGTTGATTCAAATTAACCTTTTATTATTTAACCTTATACTAGGGAGTGTTGACGAAAACACTGAATAGTGATTTTATTGCCTGACCAGCCAGTCCCACATCCTGTTTCAGTGTTCTGAAAAAAAGACAGTAAAGGCCGTCCTAACTTGAGACAGTCCCACCACAGACTCCAGTTTGTAGCACTGTCTCTCAAATTCAGAAGACATGTCATCTAGAAAATTCTTGTTACATTTATAAAAACTCCTTTTACTTGAGGTAAATAAGGGTTTAATGCTTTGCTTGTTAATTCAACAGAAAGCCGCTCTGTTTCTCAGTCCTCTGCATCATTTTTTCCTCATTTTCCTCATAAGCCACCATGTTTTGGCACAAAGAAACCATGAATTCCTTTGATTGGTTAATCCGCCTGTCAAACACTGCCACTGGAAATCAGGGAGATAGGATGCTTCCAGACTCACGCGTCTTTGTAAAATACTGTCAAAGCATGAGGTTTTGGCTGACGAAGCAACTGTTTTTATACCACACTCATAATTATAAACATTATTTCATACACAAGGGAATGTAATTTAGCACACAAAATATTGGTGCTTTCTTTAACCTAATGTAATATTAGTTCTGATTTTGACTTGACTTTTATTGACGACCCATTTACACATATATTTAGTGTGTTTATCTGTGTTTATCCAGTACTCATCATCTAATGTTCTTCAATGACTGTTTAGAGCTTTAAGTTATGATGAAAATAAACCATAAATGGACACTTAACAACATAATTGCATCTCTTGCGAGTGGGGCGCTTGGTTTTAATTGTAAGAAAAGTGATTCTGTTTGTTGTTGTGTAATTTATTTGAATTAAGCACAAAATAATATTAAAATGAGTTGACTAAACTGCATGTGGTCTGACTAATAGTTACAGATAATGATGCTTAGGATGTAATTTAATCCGGGTTCCAGCTGCTCAAACTTTTCGGCTTTCTCTCGTCTCACCCACTGTTAACACAAACAATTAGTGATAATCTTCAATGGCTCTGGTTGATTTTTATTAGACCAAACAAAACCTCAAAATATAATTTGTGTTCTACGTTCAACTTTATTTGGTTTTAAGTTAACCTGGATCAGAATCTGTTTTATTGGCAATATGCTGCAACGTAAAACAATGAAGAATAACTCTATAATTGTCAAGATCCCAGTCTGCCTTGTGTTTTGTGCTGTTTTCTTCCTCCTGTCTGTGTCGGCGGAGATTCAGGCTCCTCCCATGCACACTTGCAACTAATCGCTAGTCAAACTGCACCTGGGGCGGGACAAAGGGAACCAGGATCTGACACTTGGCAACAGATCTTCCATGTATCCACAGTGGTACAACTCTGCTTGACTCAGTCTCATGTTTTACATTTGTCACTCTTTTCTAAGCTGGATGTTTTTGCTCCTCGTCAGATCCCGCTCCCTGGACCTGCTCAGCTCCTCTGTCTCCGACCCAGCTCTCTACGACTGGTACAGCTCACCTCGTCTCTGACCCCACTGCCCGCGATCTGCTCAAAGACTACTGCAAACAACCCCGCTCTCAACTATCTGATCAATCTACCTACAATTGCTTTATATTCCTTGTAAATAAACTCTGTTAAACCGTTACCCGTGTTCTGAATGTTTGGTCACCCTGTCAGTCTTTACAACAATAATATAATCCACATCGACAAGGCATGGTTCAAATAATCAGAATCAGAATCAGAAGACTTTTATTGCCATAGTCTGTGAACACAGTTCACAAACTAGGAACTTGATTCGGTGAAAAAGTGCAACATAAACACACTGAATAAATACAAATACAAATAAGGGCATGCACAAAGTTAAAAAGATATGCTTAAAAAAAATCAAATGAAATACTTAAAGAGAGAAAAATATGTACAACAGCAGCATCAGAACAACAGTGCAAACATGGCTTATTAAAGTGACCGGTGTTATTAAGTGTCCAGTTTAGTGCAAATAAGGCAAATAAGGCTCCCCATGAAACATTTACTTTTACTAAATACAAATTTAAACTGATTAAAAGTATGGACAAAACTACAGTGCAAAAGCAAGAGTAGTGCCAGACATTTTTGGTTGGAGGAGCTAAAGGAGTGCTCACTTAAAAAGTTAATTTAGAGCCTTTTAACAATGGAGCGTAACCCCATCGTCCACCATGTTTGCTGTTTTAAATGTAGTTAGCTCCTGTAGTGATTTATAAAAGCTAATATGGATTTTTTTCTTTTCTTGCACTCTTTTTGAACACTGTTGGTGCGATTTGAATATTTTTAGTCGAGATGTGTTATGAAAGTGGGGCGAAAATCTTTGGGGGGAGCTATGGGGGAACATTGGCCATTCCAGGGGAAGCTAGGGCCCCCTCCTTGCGGCGCCACCTCTGTGCAAAAGTGGCGGTGAACATAGAAGTATCGCTCAAGTGAATTATTTAAAGTAAAAGAAACTTAACAAAACTAGCATGACTTCCCAGCTGAAGAAAATAATTGCCTGTATTTTTTTTTAATCTATTCTCACTCAGCCATGTTCTTTAATTATTGTTCATTACAATCTCTGCTACATGTTTGTGAGGATAATACCATGAATCAGACTTGTTTTTGTTGGCTGTTGCAGACTCACTATATCTCTATTAATTACTGCGTCATATTGGTTCCCCCAACCCCCCCCCCCCCCCCCCCCAGGAGCCTCTGATTCCTTGGCTTTTTATTGAGCCAAACTAAAATACCCATTGGGGCTTGTTAATGCTAACTGTCATCAGAGCTGCAGTCTTGTGCTTGTGCTGTGTGCAGACGGCATCTATGTGGGCGACTCCTGCCTGATCGCAAAATCACATATAGGACTCCATGAAATATTCACAATTTAATCAGCATCTCGAACTTGTGTAATTCATATGAAAGCGTGGCCCTTTTGGTTTTCACACCAAAGGCAGGTTGCTGTTCTATAGTTTACATCAGTGCTTTTAAGATGTTCCGCAGTGGCTTTAGGCGGGCCCCAAAGAGCTGCCTGTGATGAGATGGGCTCTTAATTTGAATGCGTGATCAAAGCCAGTACTGCAGGTCAAACACTGAATATCAACACGCTATGCATTTATTATACAGCGATGGAAGCGGAGTCCGTTCAATGACACACAACATGATACAAATGGAAAACAGTTATGTAATAGTTGAATTTGCATTTTATATGAAGTCTGATCAAGTGCTTTCCTGAGCTTGCTGGTTGAAGGAGCATTGTAGTTCAGTTCAGAGTTTGCAATCTCCATTTTAAAGACTTTTTTAAAATGCAAATATCACTGAGTCAATTAACACATGCAGTTATATGATGAGATACTTCGGTTATGATGTTAAGACGAGGTTCTGTAAGTATTTGAAATAATTATGCGTTCATTGATAGCTGAATATATTTCCCTTGTACATCTCATAAGAAGTGATCACACTTGCGTTAGATAAGTCTGTTCTTCCTCCTGTTTAAACTCAACTGAGGCGCGAAGTGAGCAAAGCCTGATTGTATTAAATTACGTGAGTAGAAATGGCTTTAATGTCAGCTACATAATATTGTAACTACGTCTGTTCATCTTGTTTGCAATCAATCGTATTACTCATTTTATCAAGTTTAAAGTGTTTTTTTCATGTAGTGGGGTAAAATATGTTTGCCCAAGTACAGGTATTTTGTAAAAGTAGCTCTTAGGTTCAAAATGAGACAGTTGTGTGGTGTTTGTGTCTAATTATAAGACCATTTTATAGATCGTAAAATGAGCCACAGTTGGTAGAGTGTTTGCGCACTGATCCGAAGGTTGGTGGTTCGAATCCTGCTCTCGAGATAAATATCATCGGTTGAGCGGTCCAACCCACTGACCCACAGGTTGGCGGTGTGATTCCAGCTGCCACAGTTGGATGCTCTCATGGTGCCCTTGGACAAGATACTTAACCCACATTGCCTCTAGCATCTGCAGCACACTGATATATGAATGTGTCTGTGTGAATGGGTGAGTGGTTCCTTGATGTAAAGTGCTTTGAGTGCCTTGAAGGTGGAAAAGGGCTGCATAAAAATGTAACCATTCACCTTTACCATCGTAAATGGTGATGGTGAAGTAACCAAGTAACGTTAGTGTGTTCTCAGCAGCAGCAGCCCCGCGTTTCTGACCAGCATTGAGTTTGAGTTAACAGTTAACAGTTTGAAATGATCATCTAGCTCTGTTTTTCACATTTTAAGATAGTGAAAGTCTGGTATAGTGCCTTAATATTATAAACAGTCTAAACATCTAAAGAGATTTCCCCTATAACCATAAAGAGATACAGTACATTTTCTAGTGTTGCCAACTGTGGGAGTAGTGTATTGTGAAGCAGTGCCTCAATTGAATTGTGTCTATGGGTTGAGCTACGGCGCAGAGGGAAAGGAGACTGAAAACAGTTTAAACTCGCACCTCTATTGATTTATCCTTTATTGCGGGAGATTTATGAATTATTGTAAATCTGATGGTGTCTCTCATAATACTGCCACAGGCTTTTTAAATCAAGCTGACAGTCTTATTATTGGGCCCGGGCAGAGTCAGCGTAGCATGGAGGAGTGTACCATCCCGGGTCGTACAGGAGGAAATATTACCATACCCCTTGGTGCTGGAAGTAGTTGCAGTCGAACAACGTCCCCAAACAATTGCCAGTCAGCTCATCATCACTCACACTGATGAAGCACCGCGTGGACCAGCGAGCCTCCACTCTCTGGGCCTACATAGCCATGAGTCCTGTATGAACACTTCCACATCCCAACTGTGATCTTTAAACCATTTTTTTTTCTTTTTTTTTTTGTGTTGCCATTTTGTTTGTGTTTTCCTTGTTGCATCTAGGCTGATAACTTAATTACTAGTTAATGGCTGCTTGATGTTATTTGAATTGGGAAGGGCTTCAAAATGAGCCTGTCTGCGTAGTTTTGGCTGATACATTTAGAATCTCATTAATCTCACATTCATTTAATTTAATTTCACACATTTCTTAATTTCATTTCCCATAATTTTTCTTCCTTTTTTATTATTTTTTTATTTATTGATAAAAACAAACAAACCGTACAGTACAAAACATAACAGAACTTCACAAGAGATAGAAACATGCAAAGGAGACAAAGAAACAGACAAGAAAATGATGAACCTGGTAGAAAGCATAGAACAAGAAACAGAAATAAAACAATGATCAGAGCTTGGGGTGGGTTGAGGGGGTGGGCTGGGGGCTTACAATGAGCTAATGTTTTATTATTGAGCAGGTAAAATGAATGAATGAATGAGTATAGTTATGAAATTAAAACTAGTTTTGACATTCAGTTTCAGGGTTGAGTCTTCATTCTCTTTTATGAATTGTTTCCTTTTCCTTTCTCCCCCTTTTCCCTTCCTTTCCTTTCTTCCTTTTTTCCTCTTCCTTTCTCTCTTTCCTTTCTTTCCTTTTGTTTTCTTTTTTCTTCCTTCCTCTTGTTTCCCTTCTTCCTTTTTCTTTGAATGAATAATTGGATACCCCTCCCCACATCATTTCTGCCCTATACTCAAGCTAATACTATTTGTGTGCGTGTGCGTGTGCGTGTGCGTGTGCGTGTGGGGCAAGTGACGTCTAAAGTGCATTAAAAGAAGGGCCTTTTGCGAGTATTTCTACTTGAGGAAACCATCTCTCATTTCCTCTAATTTTTCCATATCCAACTAAACTACTAGACATAAGTATCACAAGTTTGTTTTGTTTAGTCTTTGTTTAGTTATAGTTCACTTTTACTTTTGTTTTGTCTTTGTGTATTTTGGTTTCAATACTTCAGTGCGTTTCGATTCAGTTGTGTGAAGAGCTTATGCTGTTTTCTTTAGTTATTTCACCTTTTCAGTCTGGTACAGGACACTTTTTATGTAAGTAAGTCTGCCTCCCGCTTTGACCACATTGGACTTGCTTCCCCGCAAACACAATATTCAAATTTTCCATACCTTCAAAACAACACATACGTATCAGAATATTATCGATATATTGCTCAATGCTCCCCTCTAGAGCAAAAATATAAATAAGACAAAGGCCTTGTATGCTGTCAACTTACCCACTCCTCGATGTATGTAAAAATACTTGTTGATCACAGTTCATCATGTAACACTTGAAGAGCCATGAACATTGTAAGTGGCAGCATTAACATTGAAGCCGCCGCCGCAGCTGCAGGCCTCATGAATAAAATGGAAGTCTTTAAAATGCCCTTTTTCAACTACTCCATGTCCTTCCACTCTGTATTTTATGAAGTATTTTTAAAACTCCCATTACCTTGAAGTATGCCGACTACGTCTCAGGTTTCTAATGCACTACTTGATATACTGTAGCACACATTTATTTCTCGCACTACAAACCACGAAAATGTTTTTATTTTTTTGGCCAGTTTCCATTCACTTTTCGGGTGCACTTCCTGTCCCCTTGCCACGGAGCGAGCTGATGCTTTCTGATAATGCGACATTTTAGTTTTTCTAATCAAGATTTATGAGCCGTGCTTGAGATTAAACAGAAATTGTTCAAGTTTCTTATTCCACTTTGAAGAAGATACGATAAAGCCAAGTCGAAATGATTTGGACACAGTTGAGAGCACTTAGCCATTTGTGCGGGTGATGGCTAATATGACAGGCTTATTAATTTTCAATCTGCTTGGAAAATATATTATCATAAGTTTGAAATGACAAAATGGCAGTTATAAGCACTACTTATAGAAGCATTTGCACAATTCTCTGATGCAGTGTATTTCATAAATGCATTGTGCTGAGGGAGGAGATGAGGTTATGAATGTGTATCTCTTAGGGTCACAGTTGTCCACATGACAGGCTGCAGAGGTGTCAGATGGATAGAGTGGAAATGAATAAAAATATATGCAGCCAACATTTGTCATAGTGATAATGTCACAGGCATCCAAAAGCCTTTTTTATCTCAAACACAAACTGTCTGCTTTAATCACTGTGTCAAGGGAAGTGTTGCTGTTTCAAAGCATAAAATACAGAGAGGCATAGAAAGCTGGCAAAAATAAATACAGTGACAAAGACACGTTTTACACAGGCTTTTTGAACAAGAATTATTGAAAATTTAGAACCTATTCTCTAAGAGAAGAACTCCATGAAATCTTAAAATATAGTAATCCCAAAAGATGACCTTCAGAATGTTGATATTTTCAGGGAAGGTTTTTAAAAATGGTTTACGGGAGTTCAATTTAGATTACTAACTACTTTTCAAAGAGAATGTTTTGTGAGAATCAGTGTTGAAAGTATTAACTAGTGATGCACGATACCAATACCAGTATCAGGTATCAGTCTGATACCAGGTGCCAGTACTCGTACTTGTCAATGTCCCTCTGATACTGAAAGTCGACACCACCGTAACAGAGCTGAGTCTTTTTTGACGCTCACAGTGCTGAGCAGTGAGGAGATGAACATAAACTTGACCTGTTGTGCTCAACTGTAATATGTGACTGTCACATGAACTATGGGTATATTTAAGACTCTTAAAGGTTTTTATATTTTCACAAGGATATTAGCGCAGGGCTTGTGTTTACATTTGTAGCATGCTAACATGCTTAAGTGGTGCAGGCATGCATTGTCTCTATAGTAAATGAAATTAAATCAAATTTAGTGACTGAATAGATTCAGAACAGATTCAGAGCTTTAAAATATGTCCCTACTGGTCAAAGTGTGGCTGTGATAAAAGTAAGATAACGCTCACTGCTAAAAATGATAAAATATTAAAGATACTTGTGTTTGGAAAAAACCCAGCTACAGTGATTTTAGTAGGAATTTCTCAAATAAGTTTACCAGTGAAAAAGTAAGCTATACTACTACTACTAATTAAATTATATATAAATAATATATAATGTTATATTGAATTGGATAATATTAATAATAATAATGTTGGATAATAAGTATCAAATATAAATCGGATTTACCACTGTGTTAGAACCCCATGTAAAATGATATCTGGTATCGGCATTGGTACTTCAAAATGAAGTTATCATACACATACTCGTTTTAGAAGAAGTGGTATCGGTGCATCCCTAGTATTTTTCTTTTTTAATGTGTCTTATATAATATAGTGCTTTTGTAGATGCTCAAAGTTCCGTTCACATCTCTCAACTCTGCTATCGGCCCCTCGGACCACCACCAATTACACACACACAGTTCATATGTTCTAAGTGAAGTATCATGCCAAAGGACACCACAACATTGACCACTAGACCCAGATTAGGGATAATATATTTATCTATAAGTAGAGATGGGAAATGTATCAAAAAAATTGAAAACATGGTGATATGAAATATAAATTCTGGAGATATTAGAATATTGAGTATATTGTTCATAACTAAAATAGTTAAAAATGACATCAAAAAAGGCTGATTAAATCTTAAATGAACATTGTTTAAAGGTAGAATGGTTAATTTCATGGTCCATTCACATTTTGTGTGATACATGAACTTCATCTTAGACGGGCACATGGATAACATTATAAAAGGTATTGATTATTTTTTTTATTTTTTTTTTTAAGTTGAAGTACCAGCTTTAGTTGCTGCATTAGTCTAGCACAACACAAACTTCAATCATGTGCTTATCGTGCCACGGTTTATTGACATTTTTATTAACAAGGCTTTTCTCTGAGGTTTACGCAGCATATTTAAATATGGGGCCAGTAAAAATTCAAATGAGGTCATTTGATCGTTAACATTGAATTAGGCCACATATCAAATACCTTCCAATATCGAGCGGGATTCCGTGTGTGCGTTAGTAATCTCTGGCTTTTGCATGGGTCAGCCACATTGCTGGGGTTTAGCTTAATGCTGATGGGACCAAAGCTGTGGCCACAATCCCATTTGAGCAGTCACTGGTGCTCTCCCTTAAATGCTTTTCAATCTGGTGGAGATCACATTAGCCTGCTCCTTCTTATCGACTCATCCAAAGAGTTTATGTCTTCATCTAATTAAAGACATTGCCTCCTTAATAGCGATGCTTAGGCTGAGTTATTTCATAAGTGTGGCAAAGTGGGCCCAACATGCCTCCAGTGGGATGTTATTGTAATATTTACCTTTGTGCTGCGAAAAGCAGTGACCGAATGAGCAGGTGGTAATGAGAATGACAATGGGCAGTATAACTCTTGTAGTGTAGTTCTGCAAGAATGGGCTTTTTTGTAAATTCAGTTTAGGGCTTCACAGTTTTGAGAAAATCTTAATGCAACTTTTTGATTTGTGATTATGTTTACAGTGCACATCATGGAGCTTTGACATTTGAAATAATAGGAAAGTATGAACTGGTCCATACATACAGTACAACACAACAAAAATGACAACATGATAATCATTATTCAGACAACATGAGAGTAAATTAACAAACTAAAAACTAAACTAAACTAAACTAAAATAATATTTTTTCACTTCTGTGCATAATTTTGCTACTGTGCTTTCACATTTGTTTGATACTTTAACCTTGACAAATATATTCACAAACATATTTTAGCACATTTGTGTTAGTCAAACAGAACTTTTTTCTGAGTATTAAAATTAGGATACTCCCAAAAATATTTTGTCAGAAGTTTCTCACCAAAATGACACATTTTTGATTGTATTTATTCTTTTGTTAGAAACCACATCTGCTCTTTTCACCCTCAACTATAAAAGTTAAGTGACAAATTATGCACTGGCTGCTTTCCCAGACCAATATATCCACAAAATTGAATCCAAGAATATTGTGGCAATTGAAAACAAACAACTAGATGTTTTTAGAAAAATAATGAAAGTGTTATTGATGAAAGCCCTTTTAGAAAACTCATCATCCCCAATAAAGATTCTGCTCCTAAAATAAATTGTGAATATTTTTAGTAGAGCCACAAGAAAAACAATGGAAAAATTGCTAAATTTCGCATAATGTAGGGCCTTTAAAGTACTGGCTTGTCAAAGCCTGATCTCAGAAGCTAAGCAAGGCCGGGCCTGGTAAGTAATCAGACAGTAGACCGCTGGGAAAATCAGGCGCCACAGTGTGGTGCCAGTGGCAAAAACTGACTTTGAGTCCTTAGGCAAGACACTTGTCCCACCTTGCCTAGCATGAAAGTGGTGTATGTGTGAGTGTTGGTGGTGGTCAAAGGGCCCGATGGCGCAGATTGGCAGCCTTGCTTCTGTCAGTCTACACAAATGGCAATATCAACCACAAACATAACATACTTCAAATATTCTGATGACTCTGCTGTCCTTGCCTTGCTCAAAGACATGAACTACAACAACACAATCATCATGGTACAATGATCATCTACACCTGTATGTCAGGAAAACAAAGAAACATAGACAACTCATTTTAACAATAATAGTAATAATAATAATCATCTTTTTTTTTTACTGTTGTACCAGTTCATCATCCAGCCAATCATGTTGCATTGTTTCACCTCCTTTTTTCAATATGCAAAAAATGGTCTAACACACACAGCTGATAAAATCATAGGACTCCTCACACCCAACTGTGCAGATCTTAACGACAGGACCATTGGCCTCTCCATAGAACAGGACTCCACTCACCCACTACAGGAACACCTCCCACTTTCCTCTGGATTTCCCCTCAGGGACAAGTTATTAAGTCTAAAAGGTTACTCATGTGAGGAAAATTAATTCTCTGCATTTGACCCATTTTTCAAACAGTGACGTTGGGGCAACCCAACTGAACTTTTTTTTTTCTTTTTAAATTTGCATATGACATAAATTTTAAATTAGAGAAAGAACATTACTTGGCTGTGATAGTCTACTCAAGGAATACACAATTTATTAAAAACCCCACAGACTTTCATTCCTCTTCTATCTCACATCATGTGTCAAATGAAATGTTTTGGTTTTACTTCTCTGGTTTTGTCTGAAGTGCAGTGGGCTTGGATCTTCCCAGCACTCCTCTGGCAGTATGTGGCGACAGGATCACAGCTGTGGCAGGTGTGGGGCAGGTCCAAGGTGTCGCCTGCCAGTGCCGCGCCAGCTCGCCCTGTTTGTGCTCCGCTCTGTGTGTCAGCGCACTGGGCTCTTATTTAGACAGGCGAATGAAAGATGAGACTGCAAATGTTTTATGCATGTGTGGACGCAGCAGTGGCAGAAGGCGCACTAACCAGACAAGCCCTGCACACATCAGCACTGGCCTGCCTTCTATCTCAATACAGAAAACACACAAACAAATATTTTTAAACACATTTTATTATGAAATACTTTAATTAACATGAATAAAAACAATATTTAAACCATTATATATTTTCAGGGAAATGTTTGTATTTCTGTAGAAACACAAAAGGCTGCACAACTTTTCATTTTCATTTTTTTTTGTTTTTGTTTGATACATTTTAATTTTTGGTATGATTCTATACATCCAGTGATTGTGTGGCCATGCTTAGTACTTGGATGGGAGACCACTGGGAACACCAGGTGCCACAGTGGTACAAACTGTTGTTGTGCCCTTATGCAAGGCACTTCACTTGCATTGCCTGTTATGAATTTGGTGTGTGTGTGAGTGTTGGTGATGATCAGAGGGGCTGATGATGCAGCTTGGGAGCCTTGCTTCTGTCAGTCTATTCCAGGGCAGCTGTGGCTACATTAGTGGCTTACCAACAAAATGTAAGGAGTGAATGAATAATGAAGTGTAAAGTGCTTTGGGTGTCTGGAAAGGTGCTATGTAAATCCAATGGTTCATTAATTAATTAAAACCTCACTTACTAGAAACTTTTACCTGCACAAATGTAGATGCTTAGTTCTACCATAAAACGCTAGTGTTGCATTTCCGTAGTTTAATTTTTAAACTGTATGATTAAGTTACATAAAATGGCAGACACTGCAAAAATGCATGAAAGAAACACAGTTCTTTATGAGAGGTGGTTAAATGTTTTACTTCGCCTGCAATCTAATCAAAGTGCTAATATGTGTTTTGTTTTTTATTTTACCTAATGTCTATGATGCTCACAAGCCACTGCTTTTTCTTTGATATATAACTATGTACATACTGTATACTTTTGGGGCACCTTATGCCCCCATTGCAAAATCACAAGTTCTGTTCCCAATCAACCTCCTGTTTCTCTCCTGACGTTTTAGAGACATGAAAGTTTGACACAGCTGTGTATGGCTCATGATTACACATGTTAAATTGTGTGACAGACATGTGAGTGTACAGATGTGCTTACATATAGTATGTGTTACGACATTCTTTGCCCTAAATCTTTACTTATATTAATATGTATTGTCATCTATTTGTTTGACCTAATTCCTAAATCCTTACATGTATCGGTAATGTTATCTCTCTCTTTGACCTAATTTTCGTGATACTATCTGTTTTTACGCACGGGCATATGTCTTGTTTGTTAGCGTCCAAGACGATGTGTCCAGCAGCATGAAGTCACTTGGACTAGATAAAAGCTGGTTCGATTATTTTGATGGTATAAATACACTGTGTGTATGTTCATTTGGAGGCTGAAAGTGAGACAACACTATTAGGGACAACAGCTCTTTGACAACTGTGCACAATTGATTCAATAAATGTGACTTTTTGACTCAAAACAACTTCTCTATTGATTTTATAGATATTTTTATGGTGTTTACTATTAGAAATTCCACAACAACAATAAAAATGGAAATATGTTGATCTGGCGTTACAGTTTTATATTTATTTAATAAATAATCCATCTTTATTTAGAGAGAACTTTTACAAAGGTTTACAAATTACTGCACACTCATCATAGAACAATACTAAAAGTATAACAAACAAACAAAGCAAGCAAAAGGAGATGAATCACAAATATTTGTTATTCTGAAATTAATACAATTCTGCTTGTTTTCCACAAAATATTGCTTACTGTCGCAGTAATGGAAAAACATACACTGTGCTTTACATAGAGCACACTGCTCCTTGTTTCCATTAATCATTGAGCACTTACAAATAATGTCTTCAAAACAGCTGACAGCCTGATGAAAGTCGAGACAATCTGCGACACATCAAAAATGTATAATGAATATTTACTTAAGAAAATCACATTCATTTTCTGTCAATCAATTTGAAAATGCAATTCCTCCCAGCGTCATGTTAAAACAACAACGTGGGTCTGGCCCTTCATTTGTGTGTATTGTACCAAGATAATGAGATGTCTTCATATATTTGAAGTGGATTCTCTCTTCTCTGGCTGTGAATAAATTATGATTCGCTGATGATTGGATTTCTGTCAAGAGATGGAACAGGAAATGAAACCCATGGGCAGGGGTTTCAGTGGGAGAGAGGCCTGTGATTAATAGTTTGGGCAGCCATTTTCCTTGACTTTGACGCACAAAGGAAGTAAACAGGGCTTTGGAGGGGAGCGGCTAACCCTCGGCTTCGTACGCTCTTTGGTATCTGTCTGAAAGGGTCAGTGATTGACTCTGATTTGGCCTGGTCCCGGCTCAGAGGAAATGAATAGATGCCAATCACACTCCTCCTGTTCTGACAGCAGGACTGCCCCATGATGAACGACACACCGCTGCACTGCATTTATTTCAGCACACAGAAATAATTACATGATATATAGTAGATTTGTGCTGCATGTGCAAGCCCTGCTCCGTAATGTACAATACTACATTTGAATAAAGTGCAAGGTAAAGCTTTTCAATTATTTTCTTCCAGTTACATGCACACATCCTACTAACAATCATAGTCTGGTTTACTAAATGAATGTAAAGCTATATGGGAGATGAAATAACTAATTATAATATGCACTCTGGTAAAAGTACTGGTGTTTTGGCCCAGCTTTTTCTTTTCTATGAGGATAGATTCTTGTTTCCACTGAGCTCGGCGTTCCAGTGGGCAGACCGAGAGGCAGATTATCCAATCAGAGAAATGCTGACTTGTATCAAAACAAACATGGCGGCTTTACAGACAATAAATATAGAGATGTATAAATAATTGAAATGGGAAGAAAAATAATGCTAACACATATCGGTTTTAACAATTATGCAACTACACAGTTATTTTGTGTACAAGTCTTTCCATGGCCTAGCACCAAAGTACATCTCCGACATGTTAGTGCCATCAGGACTAAACATGGGAATCAGCGTTTCAGTTTTCTGCAGCTAAAACCTGGAACAGTCTTCCTGTAGATGTGAGACAGGCCTCTACTTTGACAATGTTTAAATCCAGGATCAAAACAGTTCTGTTTAGCTGTGCATATGACTGAAAGGTTTTTAAATCTGCACTCTTCTCTTTTAATGTTAATTTTATAATGATTATTTATGTTTTGATTTGTTGTATTGTGACTTTAATGTCTTTCTTATACTGTAAAGCACTTTGAATTACTTTGTGTATGAATTGTGCTGTACAAATAAACTTGCCTTGCCTTGTTTTGTGGTTGCGTGATATGTGGCTGTATTAATCACAAACTTTTTTCAAATAAATCAGTGAAATACATATTAGATATTACAAATACACATGACTGTGCTGTACACCTTACTCCCTTGAATTGTTGAGTTAAACTTACTCAGGGTTTAATCATAAAAATCATTGAGAAGGTGACCACTACACTTTAAATAGCCTTAATAAAACATGAACAAAGGCGTCATAGTGATTCAGCCTAAGGAACTACTTAATTAATATAACAGCTAAACCCTTAATTAAGTAGTTACTAAGCCTGAATCATTTGTAATAAACTATGGGTTTGTTATGAATGAAGTCTTTGTTCATTAAGACTAATTAAGATGTAGTTATTGTAGTAAGTAGTACTGGCTTGTTTGCCAGTTTGCCAGAGTGCCATTGCGTTTCTACCATGGCAATCTTTCCCAGGTCTTATCAAATCGTATCATGACTTTTTGAGTATAGGAACTCTCTAAGCCCCCCCACACACACAGTGCTCCCACACTCGCACACAGCTCCACAGTGAGTTAGTGCCAGTGGCTTAGGGGACGTTTGCCCAATTTGCAGAACAGATGGGGCAACAACCTTCCTGTGTCATTTTACAGCGCGCGCCGGGCCTTTTGGGAGAGGTTAACTGAACACTGACCTTTCATCAAGGCTGCAGTAATACCCCAAAAGCCTCTGTACATCAGGATTATGCCCCACCTGTGCCACTGCGCTCCCCTTTCTGGATATAGGAATACTACAATCATTGCAGGATTGATCTACTGCTATTACAACGTGCCTGGATAGAGATGGTGCTTGCAGATTTTTGTTTTCTCCCATAACATTAGGGCTTGAAGCACACATTTGGTAACACAAAGATGTTTGAACTGTTGACTTTTCTTATACTAATCCAAACAATGCATATGAGTTACTCTTCCAGGTTTGATATGGGGAATTACAATGGTTATAAAGAAAAACATGAATTACAATGTTTTGTTCACTGGATAGTTGTGTGAATGTTTTAAGTAGAAAAAATCTTAAATCCTAATAACATGAGTCCTAAAGGTACGGGCACTATCTCACAATGATGTAGATGCTGTATCATATATATATATATATATATATATATATATATATATATATATATATATATATATATATATATATATATATATATATATATATATATATATATATATATATATATATATATATATATATGCATGTATGTATGTGCGATATGGCCCTAAAGAACCCCACATTCTCAGAAAAAGCAGAGGCAGTTGATCATTACAACTTGTTTATTGTTAAAATGCAACACTTTGTAAAAATACAAAATGCTGGACCATGCAGCAGTCAGGAGTTCACTCCGGTAAACAAGTATATAGGAGCATATTATTCAAATGGAGTGTGCTATTTAAAAGTAGCAGTGGCACTTTTCCACCGTTTCAACTTTCACATTCATGAATAATTCTTTTCTCTTGTGGCAGACATCACCTTTTGAATTAAGAGTTGACTTCTTTGGGAAAAAACGAGATGTGATTTGTGAGATAAAGTGGAGGAAGATTAAAATAGTGTTTGAGAAAATCAGCTTGTTTATTTAATGCCAGAGCCACTCTGTCTTATCGGCCCATATCTCTGCAGTGACTGCTCTGACTTCATACTGGCCTTTATTAGAAATCTCAACATGTTCTGCTACAACTGCTCAATCCTCCAGTTTTTTTTTTTTTTTTTTTCTCACTGTGTCTACTCCAAATATTACAATATTTCACATTCATGAGCAGCAGACCCCATGCAAACATTATGGAATTGTTGGCAGGAAACTTTGAGGTAATATTGAGTCGAAGGTTATTATCTGGTGTTTGTGTTTTCTATTTTTTACGATACTTTGATTGGAGTTATGTATTGCTGCCAGCTTTCCTCAAGTCCATTTCAGTAGCTTAAATGGACTCAAGCCAACCGTATTACCAGTGTTGTTGTGTGTGTAAACTTAGAAGCAAAATTAAGTCAATCTACCCAAATAGTAAAACAAAGAATATAAAGCTCTTTATACCTGGATGTTTATATTACATTTACTTTATTATTCAGATAGTTATCGTGGTTATCGTGTCAATAATCCAGAATAATTGTAAAATCATAATATTTCAACAATGATTATAACAGTGTAATAGCTCCCAGCTATGCATGTCATGTTATTTGTGCGTATTTGAGGTTTTTTTTTAGCTATATGTGTTTGGAGTGATCACATGATAAAGCAAAGGAAACATTTCTGTGGTCCAGTGTTGTTCTCCATCAGTCCTTATTCACTCCAGTATCTGTTGCTCTGCTGTATGATCTTTAGAGCTGTGGCCTACTGAATCGAAGTGAGGATTGTCTAAAAAAATCATTTATGTCCTCGCTCAGCCTGCCTTCTCCCCTTCATTATCCCACACTGTAATGAGTCCAAATTTAATGAGAGCCAGATAATGATCAAGTCACCGCCCCAGTCCCCTTTTAAGCATTACTATTTCTAATTTTCTTATGTAACGTTGTATTTAATGCATATAAGACTAACAAGATCTCTAAAAAGTAGTCTAACTCTTTGTCCGCTTCAAGAGAAATACTGTGTGACTTCAGTTCAGATTCAATTATTGTTGCGTTAATTCATTTTTTTTTATTTTTTTTTTGAGAAAACAAGTGTAATAGTATGTCAAAATTGGATATCATTTGTAAGAAATAGAATACTACAGTGTTATTGTAGTCGTATAATAATTTAGGTAAGGTTATTTAATTTGCTAGGATTTAACTACTAACTAAATAACTACTAGATCTATAAATTACTTTTCAGGATAATGAAAGTTATGTGCATTTTTCAGTCTCCACACTTTGTAGTAAGCGATTTCTTTAGTCACAGATGCCTTGGGGTAGGTGTAATGGAAGTGAGTCATGAGTCAAGTGACTGTCATTAACCACCACCGACCACAAATCACTCATTCTCTCTTTCACCATGTTCTTACACAGACATTGTTTTGCCTAAGAACCTTCTAGCCACTGCGTTCCAATTAGGAAGTGATCATGGGCAAACTTCCGGCTCCGTCGACTCACTTTACATTGAAAAATTGTCACCTCTTCCTTTGTAACTGCTGCAGTGACCCTAGCAACAGGTTTGATTGACAGCGTTACTAAGCATCTGCTCCCTGCTAAACCAGCGATGTGGGCGGGAAGGGGTGTTACCTTCAAAAGCCTCACTCCGGATTGGCTTTTTGGTTGCTATGATACTCGCGGTAGGGAATCCAAATATGGAACTCGGCTCCAAATTCACCCCTGTAACCGCTGGCCTCGATGAGCTTCATTTGACTGAAGGTGAGCGCTACAGGTGACGTCACACCCACTTAGTCCACCTCTTTATACAGTCTATGCCTCAGACGTTGACTGGATTTCAGTGTGGAGTGTATTGGCTGTTTGAATTGCTATAATTTTAACTACTTGTGTATTCCGGCAGCTGCACTTATCAAAGAGTGCTAATCCTAGTATAGCTCTAGCCAAAGGGCATGTAGACACTCCAGCACTTTGGTTTTCCTTGGTATAAAATCCTCAGAAATCCCGTACAACATGTGCGCTGGGCAAACCTAACATGAGGCTGGTGTGAATGCTAAGATCTACCTTTATAAACACATACCACCTTTGTTCATTTTCACCTTTACCTGACATTTCTGTGCCATTTCAAAGCATTGTCATGTGGATCTATGTGGGTAAAATTCAAATGTAGAAATACTGAAATGTTGAATTTAAACATGGAGATGCAGTATATGTGTGGGGTTATATATGGGGTTATATATTTTACTAAATCAAAAACTCAACCTAAGCCAGCGAGAATTAGATAACTACAGGTAGAAGTCCCATTAGAAGTATCAGTATTTGTTTCTTGGTTTGACAGGATTCAAACATAGCCTTGAACGTCTGCTGGATTCAATTGTCAGTTTCACACAAAAATCTATTTATCTACTTTTGGATTTAATCAAAACAACAATTGAATCAAATGATCAAACCTTGAGGTTTTCATATTAGTACAGAAAGTACCTGTGATTAGTACTGACTTCACTGTACATGTATTATTTGACTGAATATTAGCGACACAATAGCATTCACTTATTCTTCAAGGGGCCCACAAAAATGGACAACACAGTTGCAAAATAAAGCTCAGGACATACGGTACAAGCATAAAGCATAAGCGTAGAATGCACGGGAGTTGATTTTATCTTCAGTTTTCTTGCCTCAGATTCTAGCTGTCACAGTTACCTGATCTGTAAATGTTGTGTTTATGAAAGCAGCTATTTGCATCATCAGCAGTCTATATTTTGTCTGACAGAAACACAATTCAAAAGGTGGAGGTCACGGGCATTGCGTCTTTTGTTTTGCCTGTTTTTGTTTTTGTTAAATGTATTTTACCTCAGCCAGGAACTGGCATCTGAGCGACAGTAGCTCAGTTGGTAGAGTGTTTGTCCACTGATCCGAAGGTTGGTGGTTCAAATCCCACTCTCGACATAAACATCGGTTCAATCATTGGTTGAGCAGATCCACTGATCCATAGGTTGAATGCTGTCGTTGTGTCCTTGGGCAAGACACTTAACCCACCTGGCCCTCAGTGTCTGCATACACTGGTGTATGAATGTGTTTGAGCACCTTGAAAAGCGCTATAGAAAAATGTGACCATTTACCATTTTTAAAGGTGCTCCATGTAACTTTTTTCTGGTGGAAGGTCTGCCACCTGCTTGTCTCCGTCAAGATGTTGCCTTGTCTGAAATGTTCCTCAGTATGGCATTGAAGGTGAAGTTGGAGGTGGACTCTCTTGTTGATTGTGAGGAGGAGCAAAGTAGACATTTCTATCAAGACAAAGTAAGCGAATGATATAATAATAAAGTATTGTCGCTTTTCAGGATGTAAATGAATTGGTGTTTTGTATTTTTTGATGTGACCCAATCCCAAAATGACTTGGATGAAGAAGGAAAGGAGCAAAAGCAGGACATATAGATCCATTTTTCATTCGATCCATTCACTCAGCCATAAGATTATTTTTGCTGTAGCTTTGGTGCCCCACATGTCCAGTTCCTATGGGTCACTAGCTTTACATTATAGAACACAACGCAGGTAAACCTCAGCTCTCTTTGTCCTGTTTGCCCAACTGTGTTTGTGCAGTTTCCCTTCTACTGCGTCTTTCATATTTGTCATCCTTATCTCCCATGGCCAGGCTGCTGCTCACAGACCAACCTCTAGGGAGCGCTGTACTTGAATAGACCAGGGCATCTGAAGAAGACTTGTGCTATAGGTCAGGACTCTAAACTCACAACCTCCTCTGTGACTTTGCTGTTAGTGCAGACTGCATTTTCTATGTCATTGAGCAGCACGTAAAGGTCCCCAATACAAGAGTGAATACCAAATGGAGAACATGCAGAAAAGGCAGATGAAGGATATGACTAGGGCTGGGAATCAAAGGTTCTCCCATGATTTGATATGATAAACAATATTATATCACAATATATAGCTGCCTCTTTTAAAAGTAACAAATAACTGTTTTTCTTTGTTAAACCAGCGCATGCACGCTCCCTTTATGAAACACTTTTGATTTAGTATTCAAAACAGTGACTATGCCGACTTACATAAACATGTTAAATTTTTAAGTAAGCATCACAATTTCCGCCTATTTGTGAAAAGTACCAAAAAATGTTTGTAGCTTTGCATTGATACAGCATCGTGTGATATGAGTACTGTACTATTACACAGTAGTATCACAGTATGTCTCTATATACATTTTTCATCAGCCCCTTAGATATGGGACTATATGCTACTAAAAAACAGTAAAACGCTTTGGCCTGAATTCAAGACAAGTTCATGGGTATTTTTTTAATGTTTTTATTGGGACTATGTTTTGAGCTGCCTTACTAACAGTTGCACTTCATAAACTATAAGACTACCTTTAAATATTGTTCCTTTATGGTCCCTTACGGCAGCAGTTTATTGTTTAGAACAAGCCACAAAGCCAAATGTTTTATTTTCTTGGCAATTACAAAGTTAGTTAATTCCCATTTAGATTCGACGTTACAGTTGATCGTAACTTTTCGTTGGTACCAATCCATAACCATATCTCATACCCAATTTTCAGCGAAAAACTCAACTGATTCAACTGTAAGTCTTGCAAAAGTTGAACAAAGGTCTGATTCAAGCTGTTTTTTTCACTTCATTCTCATTCAGTAACTTCAGAGATTAGATACAGTTGTCTTTTCCGGGCAGTTACTTCCTGGTTCTCATCCAACAAAATAAATTAATCACAAATGGCAAACAGGGCCTTTAACCCATGCCTTTGCTTTGACATTCAGTTCCAGACTCTTAAAACGTATGCAAATATTTGATAGTACTGAGGTCACATAGAGATTAATAGCGCCTTGACAGAACAGTGATCTACATTATTAGTATTCTTACGCTGTGTGCTACAAGAGACAGCACTAAAATGTGACACTGGACACTGAATAAACTGTTAATGTCGGACAGCCATTCAACTCTCTGTCAACTCCGTAGAAAAATGTCATTGGATTTCTGCAGCAAATAAAGAGCATTAAATATTGACCAAACTATGTACATAACGGCGCCCTGTCAGAAGATTACTTTTATTACATTATTTTGGGCATTGCAAGGCAGCCTCTCTATAAGCTCTTTGATGGAAAACAAGTCAACGTTTCCATTTGCAATTTTATTAGTCTGACAAGATGAAAGTGGGAGAAAGCCTTTTCCCTTTGCACTTGGTAAGACATTACAGAGAGCTGTTCAAAGGGTCTTCAAAGGTGCTGTCTTTGTAAGCATTAGTCTGGTTTTATTGCCCGCTTACTAATGTTCAGCACGTTCTAGATACACTATTAATGAAGATGATCCTAACAGGGATATGAAAATGTTAATGGTCTTACTAATATTAGGACTAAAGATTTAAAAACACGAGAAATTCTATAAACCAAGGTCCAGGTAGTTGCACCAAAAAAGAGTATTGTGTCATTAAAATACTCACATGGTTAACGGCCATATTTTTTCCACATTAAAAGCACTCAATTTACATCAAGGAACCACTCGCCCATTCACGCAAACATTCATACACCAGTGTACGCAAACACTAGGGCTAAGGTGGACTATGTGTCTTGCCCAAGGACACAATGACAATATATCTTACCACTTAACCAATGATGTTCATGCTGAGAACAGGGCTCTATCCTGGATGTTCTTTCTGATCTGACATGTAGCAATGTATGTCACTTATTGTTAGTTATTTTAGGTTAGATATACAATTTCATTATATTTCTTTTGCCATTTTGCAAAGCTACCTTGTATATACGTATTACTGTATTGATTTTCAAACTATTCTCCTGGAGTATAGGTCCGTTGCACTCCCGTAGCCGCAGCTGCAAGCATGAACCTGCTCTCCTGGGATGAATGCTCTATTATTTGATGTATTGACTCAAATCTCGGGGGCGGTTTGGGTGGGAGCTTGTCCGCTGAACGTCTGTTGGACACCGCTGCAGCGCCTATTACGATCGCTGCTCAAAGGCTCCGGGCTCAGGACAGGCAAAAAGGGAAAATGTGTCTCTGGGACCGCCTTACTCCCTCACCGCTAGCTCTCTCCTTGTGCATGCTGGGAAAATAAGTGCCTGCGGTAAGGGTTGGCTGGATAAATGCAGATGTTAGAACTGCCAATAAAGGCTCACATTACCACATTAGACTTTTGAAGATATGCCTGGGAACAAGAGGCTGTTAAACAAAGAAATTAATCAAACATTAATCATGATCAGTGTGCCTTGACTAAGCAAACACTGAGGTAGCGTGTCCAAAGGGCTGACTGCACTCTCCCGGATGAAAAATACCCGCGAGCCGAGCCCACTCATCAGGCTGTTCAAAGAAAGCAATATTTTGTAAATGAGCTCTACTCCTCAAACCATTAGGTCCTGGGTAGTTCCTTGAGCGAGGGGCCTTAATAGCCTCCTGCTTGGGACAGGTGCTGTGCAAATTGCCTGTCCTAAATGATTAATGACAGGAGCCCAGTCCGTTTTGAAGACTGAAGCGTCAGACAGTAGGGAGGCAGATTGAGCATCTAAATGATGGGAGAAGAGATCTGAAGGGGAAAAATGACTGTTTTGGCCGCGCTTGTGAAGACAGCAGGTTTATGGATTGTCGCATATGGCACAACCAACCTCTGACTGATCAGTTTTAATTACTCCTGTTTTCTCCCAAACAAGGCATTTGGATACTTTTATAACTGTTGTATCCCAAAGTCTGTTGAATATTGACTTCTACAAACACTGTAAAAGATGCATGGTGCTTAACACAGGCAGGGCCATTTCAGTTCTTGGGTTTTTAACTTTATGCTTATGGGTATTTATAAATAATCATACCAAAATGCTCTGCTCTGCATAATAATTTGGCTTGTTCCCCATATCCTTGCTGACAAAACCAGGACTACAATAGAATCAAAACAAGTCTAAATCAGGACCAAACTCACTTAAACCAAAACTAAATCAAAGACCAAACCTGTAAGTCCGCATCTGTCTTTAAGCTATAAACAGAAAAACAAAGAGAAGCCCAGCACTTTCTAGATCTGCTAAACAACTGGAAATGTAATCTCCTGCTGTGGAAAAATACTGCTACAAGGTATTCAAAGTAATGACAGTTTTCTGAAACAAAATACTTTGATACTCCTCTGACAAGAATGACTTCTTCTATCCTCGGCTTCAGCTCACCTGCCTCCGAGTGGATTGTGATTTAACATTTAAGATGCCTTTCTTGACACAACCCCTCATCGATTTATCCAGATTTGGGACTGGCATAATAGTATGGCTGTGGCAACATCCACTCATAAGGGTCACACATATGTAGGTTACAGCATCCATTTCTCACAAGAAACAGCCATACATTTTTTCATTTGCATAATGTTTGCATCCAAAGTCTCCATCCACTGCCTCAGATGTATAAACTAGAAGGGTTCTTTTCTGCTGTACATTTGTAGTCTCTCATTATTGAGGCATCGTCTGCCGTCAAGAATCTGTCACCTCATGCTGTTTTCGGCACCTCTATCGCCACGGTAACAAGAGGGCACACTCCTCCCATTACCCCCTTTCTCTGTGTGTCCTCTCAAATCGGAGCTCTTTATAGACACTGCAGCGTCTGGGCAGCTGTGTTGCTCTCTGTGCAGCTTGGACACTTGCAGCAATTCGGTTGGTGAGCTGTAAACACAATCTTTATTTGGTGTTTTTCAATATGGGAAGAACTGTGTTTTACAGAGGTTAAATACATAGTAATCCTAAAATAGATTTAAATAAGCTTTTCAGTAATATGAACTTCATCAAGTGTGTTTCCTGTATTCATCACTAGTACCAAGAAATTGTCCAAAAATGTTATACACAAAAGCATCAACTTCCATAAAGACATAATAATATAAATATATACATTAATAAAATAGAAATGGAATAGCTGCTGCCATATGAAGATAATAAACAGAAATGATTTATCTGTGTGGTAAATGCCAGTCCCATAACACATCTGAAACATCTAACAAGCAGACACGAGCAGGAAGTACACGGATACAAGTTCACTTTGGTCCCAGCCTGGAATCGCCTTGTCATCTTCCTACAATATATTTTTAAAAATACGTTGTTTTTCTTCATTGGAAAGGGTGCAGCTTTCTAAAGTAATAATCCCCAAAAGTTTCTTGTCAAAGCCAATAAATCACATCTGTAAGGCTTTGGGCTTTCATCGAGGCACTGTAGACCGATGACCCTCACCTACATGGGGAATGTCACTCCACAGACAGTCTGAGGCTATGAGATGACAACACCATTTTTATTAAACCCATAAAAGAGCTGTATCAAGTACACATTGCTTAACCCTAGCGTCTCACAGTGTGTTATTTATGGCTACGTGTAGTAAAGGTTTTACTATTTTGGCTCTTGGGTAAACATCGTCTTTTCAAAGTCCATTAATTTGAAAGCATTTAAACACTTGCTGCGGAGGATCTGCTGAGTGGTGAGACAGTCCACCTCAGCAGCGGCGTCCCAACTGTGAGCCAAATTGCACATCCAGTTAAAGCTATACGCTGTTACGATCATCACCATCATCACCTTGGTTGCTGTCTGCATTTTTCACATATAGATTCACCCTAGTGCTATGGGCTGAGCCTGTACAATAGTCACAGTCTGTTCTGTTAAACTAGGCCAGGAATAGCAGATGCTCAGGGGCAGGGAGAAGTGTTAGGCTCATGTCAGACACGGACATGATGCTTTCCATGCCACTAATAATCACCGTTCAGTGTGCTCCACTCGGCTTGGCGTTTCTGTGACCTGCTATATGTTTTTAAATTTTTTTCCCCGGGCTGGTAATCACAGGGTAATGAGTGGCAGGCTCCATCAGCTCTGGATTGGTGCTTCCCTCGGGAAATTGCCTCTCTGAGTCACTGCTCAACAATAGGTGATATATGAGTTACAGGCGTGCTGTCTCATGCCAATAAGGGGGGCACTGAGGCTGGAGCTTATGGTGAGTGAATGCAGTCTTTCCATCCAAACAGTGACGTCACTGTTTGGATGGAAACACTTGTGTCAAAGATAATAATTAGCAATGCTGTTCATGAATTACACATTAATAGCTCCGTATATAGATAAGCCATCTGTTTGAATGTAAAATGCGTATCATCAGATAGCTTGAACGTCTATACAATTTGCACATTCATCCGAACAAGGGGCAAATGCTTTATCTGAATACTGAATGCTTAAACTCGAGACGGTGGGCTTAAAGACGTATTACCTGTTTTATCGGATTTTTAAACCATGACCCAAGATTATATAGTTGTGCTTTGATCTGTTATTCATGGTCATAACTTGTTCCTATCTCTCACAAACACTCCACGTTCTCAATCTTCACAAGCATGAATTTGTTTGCATGTTTCAAACGTGTACACCATGCCCCGTCAAAGCGATATTTTCCTTCGCATCACACTCATTTAAATGCTTCAGAATAAGATGGAGATGATATGCAGTATGGGTAAACAATGCGAGATTCTTCCTGTTTACGCAAAACAGTGTCTCACATAAACTCTTTGAAGGCTCTCGTTCTCCCTGATGTAAACATACCTGATCACTGTGTTCTGCTTGTGCACAGTGAGGTATTGGAGGTACCACAAAACTATTCTAACTCATTTCAAAGTGACATAACTAGTATCAGTATTGTTACACCAAGTTATTCTCACATAAGACGCTACAAGACAAAACCGAATTGAAAAAGAGTGAGCAACGCTGCATAGACTCTGTTCTTGTCATACAGGGAATCATGACTACATATGAACACTGGTACATTGAGAAAGGTATTAAGTAAGTGCTGAGATGGCGAGATAAGAAAGATCTCTTCAGAAACCCACAGCTCCTCGGACATCCCAGGTGACAAAATCCAGCCAGTCTAGCAACTTTATGAGCAGCTTTTCCTCGGTGATATATTTCTCACATCCAGCCTTAGCCGCGTCTGGTGTTGTGCATACTAGAGCCTCGGGGGTGGGATCTGATCGGATCTCAAATCTGACCACGAATGTCATTTTCTCTCAGTCCATGTGAGAATTGTTCTTTTGCAGGATTTTGACGAGACACATAGTCAAGTCTGATGGTGGATTGGTTTATTAAGTGATAATCATACAATAATGCAGATCCCCATTGAAAAAAATCCAACGTCACCACAATAAGGTTTTTATTCTGCACTCTTCTGTTTTAATGTTAATTTCATGATGATTATTTGTGATTATTTATGTTTTCATTTGTGTGTTTTTAATGTCCTTCTTATTCTGTAAAGCACTTTGAATTACTTTGTGTACGAATTGTGCTATACAAATAAACTTGCCTTTTTTTTCTGTTGTTTTTTTGTTGCAGTTATAGGTTTAGTAATCAAGCAAGAAATACACAACTCTACAGAAGACATTACCACATTCCTAGACTGATAGACAAATATAATGATACAAAATTTCACCCTAATCTTACAAACCACCATTAAGATTATGAATCAATCAACTCAAAATAGGCAATTGCCTAAAGGGATAAACGGTACTCATTTTAATAAATAAAACCAAAAAAATCTATATTGTCCCTTTGCCTTAATAATTTTTGCCATGTTCAGATGCATCATATTTAACTACCAGTAAGATTTATTCCGCTTGCATCCAATCACTAAAAAAAAAAAAAAAAAGCTAATTACAATTCATGTTAATGTATCAATTGTGCTTGTCTCTTAAAATGCTTTAGATCATGCTAGCTCTGTTGAAGCAAAGGGTGATTTTTCTTTTGCACATGTATATACTTTTTCATTAAAAGTCTTGTACTTGACTTCTCAAATCTAGACAGACATCAGGATTGTTAAGTTTAAACTGATAGCCCCAGTCCATTCTCATTCTTCCCTTTACTAACACATTGATCATGTTATTCTGTGCAGGCACTGTTTTGAACACTTCCAAGGGAATTTGTAATCGGTAAAAATAGCTTATAATTAAATGTAAACAATGAGCTGAGGTCTAATCCATATCATCTATTACACTGGTGGTAAAGCATAATATGAAAACATTGCTGCATTTATCATGTTTTCCTTCCTACTTAGTTACAGCTTGTCTCTTTATAATCAGCCTCATTAAGTGTTACGGTAGGAGTTCAGGGTCTTCATATTTTCACCTATTAACCTTTTAAATGTAATCTCTGTAACCTTCCTGTACAAACAATAACAATATATTAAAATTCATTGTACCAATTCCAGCTATTATTACTGGTTGTTTATCACAAAGACCTTAAGGTCGTCTAACTCCCACCCACAAAATGCGTGATCATTCATTATTTCTGCAAGATAACAATCTCAAAATTCTATTGTTATGTGTTTCTTTGTCTCCTCCAGTATCTCATGTCGATAATTGCTTCATTTACAGTCATCATCACCACTCCTCCTCTCCCAAGAGTCTCTGGGTAGCCTATATTTAAAGGCTATTATGAAAAATCTACTTTTTAGAGCTTTTAACCATATTATAGCTGTTTCATCTTCTCATTTTCCCTCTCGAAGCTGTATTTGGTGTGATATGTGCATGTTTGAGCAATTTCTAATCATTTTCAAGATGCCAAATTACTGATCAACCTCCATGTTCACCACCACTGGCATACGGCTTATGTCATTCTCCAATTTTATTTTCTTAATTGGTGATACAGGTAGGATTCAACACCGTTGGGTACTGTATTTTCCGACTATAATTCACACTTTTTTTCATAGACTGGCCGGGGGTGCGACTTATACTCAGATGCAACTTATATGTGAAATTATTAAAATATATAATTTCACATCTTCGTTATTGTCACACTGACAACTGTGCGAGGTCACTCTAGGCTTGTGTACCAGTATGACAGCCACACAAAAGCGGCGCTTCATCTACTTCTGGAGTTGACGAAGTTTGGAAGTGACACCGAGGATGAAGAATTCAATGGATTTAATGATTTGGAGTAAGATCGAGAATAAACTTGTTAGCTTGTTTTTTATCTGATTAACTGTTAATATCTTACGTTAACATACCGGACACATATTCAGTTTGTTGTCTTTGCTTCATGTAACTGAATAAATATAAATGTGTTACATTAGCGTGCTGTAAAATTGGAGAACGACATAAACCATATGCAAGTGGTGGTGAACACGGAGGTTGATTCAGCCTGTTGTTGTCTAGTTTATATCTTGCCTTTAAAGATAAAAATGTCTGTTCTTGGTCTCGGATTTATTTCCCCAAAAAATGCAACCTGTAGTTCAGTGTGATGTATCGTCCGAATAATATGGTAGTTATTTTGGTACAAATTTTTAAATCTGCTTCTCGCTTGTGTGATCTGCTTCTATCCGTAGGAGGTGCTGATTCTTTGTTGTGATGACATCTGCTCCCATCGAGCAACACAGTTTTCTAACATGGAAGTCAGCGGAGTCAGTTTTTTTTTTTGTTTTTTTTTTATTAAGTCATTTTACATAAATACTTACATAAATTAAATGTGCAAATCATAACATAATGAACTAAACAATCACTCAGAAAACGTCAACTATAGGTTTACCACGGTTTAAAACTTCCCCAGTGCCTTTGCTTTTAATTGTATGTCTTCACTTTGAAAAATATGTGAGCATCGCAAAGTCTCTCAGGTAGAGTTTTGTTGAAAGTTAAGCTGTCCTACATTCAGAAACACAGCTGGTTTCACCTTTAATTAAACACCATATTTGCAGAAAATGTGCACAATTTAGGAAGCATTATCATGTTAGTTCTGAGAAGAAAAAAACCCATGGCGTTCCTTGTATTTCGGATAGGGAAGTTGCAAATGTGCCTAAATGGGCCAACAGCAGTAAATCTACTCAGCAGGAAGTGGCTAATAAACCCAAATTGGCGGGTCTGGGACTTGCACATGCACAGGCCCAAAGGGATTTAACAGTATTATCGGGGGTACAAGGCTCACACTGACTTGGACACGTGTAAATGTCCTAATCGACTTGAATTCATGTGAAGCCAACAAACTCAAGAGGTATATTTGGTGTTTAGTATGCAGCAGCGCGTGTGCCCATTTACCAAGTCATTCTTTAAGATATGCAGGTTCATCGCTGCATACATTGTACTATACAGGATATGGATGGCATATACTCGGCTCTCAAGATGTGTCCTGAATTTATACTATGTACTAAGTAGAAGCAAGACACAGTGCCGTAGCTATTTTTTGGCACATTTGAGACACAATTGCACTTGTGGTAAAACTATAACCCAAAATGAACATCAGCATGTTTTTGCTATCCAGGCAAACACAAGAAAAAGCACATTATGTTCTTGGTATGTCTTATGCAAGTACTGACTTCATACTGTTTTATTTTATGTCAAGAACCCTTAACTTGTGTTTCATTCTCAGAGAACACTGTTACTCAATCTAGTTACAAATATAAACAACATTTATTTCATTTGACCTTCTTTTTTTAATATGAAAACAAGTCCTCATGCAAATTGCCCACATAGTATTAGGGTTACTGGCAAGGTCCCATCACCCCTGATTGAGAAACACTGCTGCGTAGAACTGGCGCACAAACAAACTGCTGAACCCACGCTCTTTTCTAATGCTCTCTGAACACTTTTGTGATTAATACAGCAGTATGTGAATACCTTAATGCAATTATAGAGCCGTGCAGTTATTCATAATTCATAGTGGAATGCTAATAAGACTTTTGTACACAGGGTTTCATACAAAAGAGGCCAGATTGTGGAACTAACAAGAGAGCGCAAACCTGAGCGGCACTGAACAAAAAATAACACAACTGTGGGCCTTATAGCACTGTATAGATCATGTTAGAACTTCAAAGTGGGACATTTGTGTGAGGTTGTTTGAGTTTTTGTATCTCCTGTATTGAGTCAACCGATTATATGCAAATCAGCCCATCCTCCCGCTACAAAACAAAAGACAAACAGATGTTGCTAGACTGATTTGGCCACTCTTATTCTCAGCTTGTAATTTCACATTTTTAATTGTGATTTGTGTTTCATTAGGTTCACTAAATTCTGGTGTTTGAACAAGGTAGAAAACACTACTTTTCAAACCCCACCCCTGTGCTTACTCCCCACAATCATAAATAAAAATCTTTTTCCATTCGCAGCTGTAGCCACGCAAATCTCGCATCCTTTACTTAAATTTGTTGTCACATTTCTGACTTTTCCTGAAATTGTTTGGGGTTTTTGACCAGCTACCACTGATAGAACCAACATCCAATCAGTGCAAAAGATGAGATGAGGACTAAAGATATTTTCTTCAGAGATAAATTGATAACACGTCTTTTCTATTGCATCCACAAGTGTCCTGTCACTCACCATAATGTTTCCTCTTGTTTGTGGCCCAGCGTGTGTTATGACAGATGCTTAAGCTCACAGTTGAAATATGCCTGGTCCATAATGCTGTGTGATTGCACCTGCCCCTCCCTGGCAGCTGTTCCCGTCCCACACAGGCGGCTGCCAGCACTTATGTGATTTCGATCAACACTGCTTGTTTTGCTTGGAGCAGGCGAGAGCGAAATGAGAATGCGCACATCCTTAATTCAGAGCAGATGGAATCTAAATGGATGCGCCGTGGACTGTACCGGGTCACAGTGAAAAACTCAATCTGAGCGTTAGGCCTTTTCAATTACAGGTTTCCTAAGTCTTGTGCAAAATGTTCAGGTGATTTGAAGCCCACAGCCAGCACTGCTCAGCATCAGAACAGAAAGATGCTTTGATCATTTTTCGCTGTTTTGTTTTTTGTAAACAATGCATTTTTTTTTTCTTGAGAGTGGAAGGATGCTTAATTCAGTGTAGAATTCTGCCAAAACATATGCTAATGCTAAGTGGTTGGCACCTTTTTCGCAAAACAAAGATGTCCCGGATTTGAACTCTGTTACGTCTGCCTTTCTCCTTGTGGTTAAGTGTTTTTTATGGGTTCTTCACTTTCCTGTATAATCAAAACACACAGTAGGCATGACGTAAACGCCCTGTACTTAATTATTTCCTATATGTATATGAGCAAAATTTGTCTTGCCCCAGTACAGATACATTGCATAAGCAGCTCTTGAGGCCAAAATAAGTCCATTACCTGCTGTCTGCACCCAGTTATAGAGTATTTTATTGTCCAGTCATCAGGAAGTGTGTGTTAGCATGCTAGTTGTTATTAGATTTATAATGACTCCACTCTGTACCCAATTATTTCTTGTCTTGCCCCTGTACAGATATATTGTATGAGCAGCTCTTGAGGTCAAAATAAGTCCGCTAACTGCTGTCTGCATCCAGTTATAAAGTATTTATTGTCCAGTAATCAGTAAGTGTTTGTTAGCATGCTAGTTGTTGTTAGATTTATCATGACTCCACTCTGAAAAGTTCTGAAAAGCACTTATAAATTCATCGCAGTGAATAATTAGCATGCTCGGAATTCAAAAAGTAAGTGAGTCAAACCGTTTGAAATGACCTAGTTTTGTTTTTCACATTTTAAGACAGTAGAAATTACAGCGCCTTTACAGTGTAGAGAAGAGCCCTGGATCTACAGCAGAGAACATTTTTCCAAAGAGGACAAACTGAACCTTAAATGCAAGTGTAATAGTCTGTAAGCAGAGTAGTATGGGGGCCATGACCTACATTTCCAATCATCCCTTTTATCCTCTATAATGTTTAGTGCCTTCTTAGCAATGAATGAATGCAGGAAATACAGTTACTACTTTTATAACTGTTGAAATTTGATTCACCTTCGGCCATGTTATGAATGTTGTAAAATTGAAAAATATTTCTGTGGTTACACCTCTACAGTTTTCTTTCCAAATTATAACGCACGATGAGATTGCAGATAAATTGTTGCAGCACTCCCCTATTATTCTGCAGATCTGACATTCTGTTAGTATTACATTATGATTGATAAGCTCACATTGGCCGTGTGTGTCAGCCTCCTGTCTCCTGTCTTCCCCTGAAATGAAATCACAAGTCCATTAACTCTAAACTCCGCATTTTAATTGCTCAGAATGAGGATTGTAACATGAAAGCATAAAACGCTTTTGCAGTTAGTTTATTGCTTATGAGGCCTCACAAATTATTTATTGCAGCCAGAAGGAACAGCTTAACTTTAAACTTTTTTTTTTTTTTTTTTTACAGACATTTAAAAGCTTGCGGGCTGTAACAGAAAACAAAAGCAGCTCTTAAATGCAATACTTCACATTACAACATATTGGGACATTTATTTACTGACAATAAATCTGACCACTAATTTCATCAGTGTGTCTGTGCACTTAGCATTATGGGTTTGTTAGTCTAATCCAGTTTTTCATTTGATGTTATAACATTTTAAGCATCATAAAAATGGCATATAATTCTCTCTGTATTTGAGGATACCTTAAGACAGCTGCAGTACATCCAGAACGCTGCTGCTTGGATCCTGACTAGAACCAGGAAGTACAACCACATAACTCTTGTACTCTGGTCTCTGCACTGGCTCCTGTGGCTCAGAGAATAGACTTTAAAGCAGCTCTGCTTGTGTACAAATCTCTCCATGGCCTAGCATCAAAGTACATCTCCCACATGTTAGTGCCATAAGAACCATCTAAGAACTTCAGGGACCGGCCTCCTGCTGATGCTGAGAGTCAGGTCTAAACATGGAGAATCAGCGTTTCAGTTTTATGCAGCTAAAACCTGGAACAATCTTCCTGAAGATGTCAGACAGGTTCAAAACAGTTCTGTGCATATGACTTCAAGGTTTTTATTCTTCTTTTCTTTTAATGTTAATTTTATGATGATTATTTGTTTTTGATTTGTTTGCATTGTGATTTTTATGTCTTTCTTGTTCTGTAAAGTACTTTGTATTACTTTGTGTACAAATAAACTTGCCTTGCCTTGCACCAAAACACATAGTATTATACAGTTATCCACTGACCTGATTCTGGTCTTAATAATAACAGCAGTGTCTTTGATTTCCCAAACATTTTCTGTAATTCCATAAATGTAATTAGAACAAAAATTCAGCATGTCTTAATGTATGCAGAGTGCTCCTGCATGCTAAAGACTTATGAGAGCTGCTGCTGGAGATGATGGGGAGGAAGGCTATAGGAAGCTTAGGTCAGCAGCTTAAGTTGATTTCTTTGCCCTGCTCTTCTCTGCTCTTCTCTCTCAGCAAAACCGGACTGAATTGGCTTTGAGGACACTAAAGAGGGTAGACCACTTAGACTGTCCTCGGCTGCAGTGGGCTCTAGGATACTATGGAAAATGGTTCAGAGGGAAAATAAGGAACTCAAGTGACAGTTTTTTGTTCAAACTGGGGCTGACATTGACATCCTCAAAACTAGTTGACATATAGAGTAGAGTTGAGAGCTGTTGAAACTGAATGGATGAGAGATGTAAAATATTGCAGTGGTCCACTACTGTATAGCGAAAGAGTTTTTGAGCCACTATATAAAATTCCATTATTAATGTGTAGGAGCCATGGTGGTGCATTGGTCTCTCAGCAGGGATTTTGGGTTTATTCTCTTGCCCATTGGTTGTCAATTTGCGGGTTGGGCCCATAGACGGGTTGCAGTTTTTCAGTAGGTTTGGTGTGTTCCATAAATGCTGCTAAAGTGTTCAGTCCACACTATGGTCAAACAGAAATGTTGTAATTTATGTTATGCTATGACAGGGTCAAAGGGCAAAATGTTTTTATTTTATTATTTATTATGAATTATTATTTTGACAGCTTCAAGGTTAACCCTGAAGCCACATACAAAAAGGTGTTGTACCCTACTAATTCTAACCCTTACTGGGTGAAATTGCATGTTGTCATGTTAACATGAAGCAGATGGGGAGTTATTTGTCAGATATGTAACTTGACTGTCTAGGTTGATAACAAAGCCTTTTATCAAGAATATAATAAAATAATAAAATATTTAAAATAATAAAATAACATACCCGCACTTACTAAATATATGTATATATTTATATATTTATTATTTGCATGAGATTGTGTAATTAGGTGGGATGTATGAATGTATGATGTATGTGTGATGTGTTTTCCTAGCACCTTATCTCTTAAAAAATAATGGTCATTTTGTCTATGTTATTTTGTAATGTCATTATAATGTATTTTTTTTCCCCCTCCTATTGTTTATGTCAGATGTTCTTTTCAGTTTTTGTATGACATATGTCAAACTAATTACATTAACATCTGACTCCATAGATTTAACACATCTGTCATCATAAATACATCACATCTGAAAATAATCCTTTTACATCTATATTAATTGCCTTCACAAAACGCCCATCTAAATGGACATGACATGAGTACATGAGCACCATGAACGCCCTTAGACATGGATATGTAAGGCTGCGGATGAGAAAGCCTGCACTTGTTCCAGCACACATCAGAATACTACCTATCAGACAGACAAAACATCTTTATTTATACAGGGAGAGGCCCAATGAGAGTACCAGACTCTTTCATGAGCGCTCTGTTACAACATCATTACCCTCTGGATATACAGTTTAAATTACAGCTCACAGCATAACTCTGAATCCAGGATAAAAGAGAGATGTGTCTTTTTAAGCCTTTCTATATCATTATGCACAGCAAATCAATTATCAAGACAGGCCTGGGTGAAAAGAAGGAAGAATGAGAATGACAACGCTTTGAATGGAACCTGGCTTCTTACTGTATGAAGACATCTTCCAGTAAAATATGAACCATGTGTATCTATACTATATACACATCCATGAAGATGTTTCCTAATGGCAACTTCAAATGTGATGATCCGCAGGTTTATTTTGAAGCTACACTAAATCTTCTTTGGTAAATGTTCATTCTGTCTTCAGGTTTAAACTTAATTATTCTTTTTGTGAGACAACAGCACTTGCTTATCTGCCTTACATGTTTTGGCTACTGTCTGTAGCCTTCCTTAGAAGCGTCTTGTGTTTCCCAGACAGTAGGGCCAGGTCTCTCTGCACCAGCCCCTTACAGTTCCTCCTGCAGGTGGTGGGTCAATGGCATTCGGCTGGGCCCATTGGGGGAAGGCCCAGGCACCCCAGGCCCCTGGGACTTGCCGTATTTTCTGGACGTCGCGCCGAAGTATAAGTTACACGATAAAAAATGCGTGATAATGAAGGAAATTTTTTTTTTTTTTTAATGGAAAATTTATTTAACAAAATCCGAGACCAAGAACAGACATTTTATCTTTAAAGGCAAGTTATAATAATAACAATAAAGTAGACAACAACAGGCTGAATAGCAGTACAGCACGCTAATGTAACACATAGACAGTAAACTGAATACGTGTCAGGTATTTAATGTAAGATGTTAATGGTTAATCAGACATGCTACGCTAACATATGCTGGTTTGTTCACAAACACGAGAGACATGAGAGTTCTTTTCACTGATGTTTACAGTGGTCTTACTTCTTCATCACAGTTCACACCATAGAACTAGCAAACACATAAAATATAACATAAACTCTGGCTCATATTACACATACACACAAAATTATGTATGAACGCATGGAAAATATACAGACCACTTTGGCCTGCTAGAAAACAAACCGGTGAAAACTTCTCAATTGTTTCTTAGTGCTCTGTCGAGTAAAACTTAAAAGGCTGAATTGGAAAACAGGAAGTAGTTTTCGTGACCTTTAACTAGACTTATGATAAACTAAACATTTACAATATTGTTCCAAACGAAAAATGATCACCTTTATGGTCTCATAAATGAAGGGGAAATAAATAAGCGGAAATTAAATATGAAATGTATAAAAGAAAACGAGTCAAGTAAAAATTTCTTTATTACAAACAGTAATAACAGTCGGTATTACAAACACACCAGCACCGTCTAGTGGTCAGTGAACTGTGACATGTATAATCAACAGTTGCATAACACATATTTATTCAGCTACATGAAGCATAGACGAACTGAATGCATATCTGGTATGTTAACATAAGATATTAACAGTTAATAAGATAACTAACACATAAAAAACAAGCTAACAAGTTTACTCTCAAATCGCTAAATCCATTGAATTCTTTAACCTTGGTGTCGCTTTTGAACAACCCCGCCTACTCTGGAAGTAGATGAAGTGCCACTTCCGCGTGGCTACCATACTGGTACACAAGCCTAGAGTGCCCTCACACAGTTGTCAGTGTGACAATAACGAATATGTGAAATTAATAATACTAATTAATTAATAATTTCACATATAAGTTGCACCCCTGGCCTATGAAAAAAAATGCGACAGGATCATTCGGGTGCTCAAGCCCCTCCACCACATTAGGGTGGCGGCTCAAGGAGGAGACAGGCAATTCTTGTTTGTATCAATTTATGTAATACATCTTTTGGAGTAAACATGCCACTTGCTGCCACTATTTTTTATTTGTTCTTTTGGAACAATATTGGTAGTTGTCTAACATGTCTATTGTCTGCAGACAGTAAGGTCAATAGATTGTAGAGGATACTTTTATAGACAACCAAAGAAATGCTTAGCTGTAGTGTGGGATTCTCTTGATTTAGGAAAGGCAGTTTGGACTCACCTGAGCTACACCCTGGTCCAAAATGTCTCTTGTTCATCTAAGGTGGTCCTGATGAAGCCAAGCTCAAGATCTGGAGATGGACCCTGAGTGCTGTACTTGGGTGATGTGATTTGCTCATGAAAGTTTTTGTTTTAGATACCACTGCCTCAGCAAAGAAAAATAACTTTTTCCAAAAGATGTTCTCCTGGTTGAAGTGGTTAAACTGTTTCTGCTGTGACACAGAGAAATAAGCAAAGTTTTCCTTTGTTCCATTTTTTCTCTTGACTTTCTTTCATTAAGTGGCTCTAAAATTCATAGAATTAAAATTGGCTCTAGAAATCATTTAATTGATTGTAAAATTCTTTGGGAATAAATGATAAATGAAACATTAAAGCTGCAAGCTGCAGCAAGTGACCTCCTCTTAATCGTGACCACCCCTGAACCACAACCTCCCCTGAATCGTGCCCGCCTCTGTATGCAATTGCCCAATGTGCCATTCTCACTTCCTCACAGCCACCCAGGCCACTATTTGCTCTTCATCCTATTTTCATAGTGAATTGTACAAATTGACTTATACTAGTTTGGTCCAGGGCACTGAACCACCAGCCTCATGCATAATACACGAAGTTTCAATGGTGTAATTGACTTTTTTGACTGGAGCGACCTAAGCTATGTTTGTGTCAGTAAGTTTACATAAAGTCATTTCTGTCTCTGTATACAGATTTGGAATGTCCAGTATGAAATAGTGGATGTTTATGCTCCCACAGTCCAAGCGATAAAGAATGTGATGTTCGTCTAATTGATTGCATGTTATGGTGAATCCAATTAATCCTCCAGGTTTCGTGATAATTTGATAATTTTACTCTGCTGTATTCAGGCTTTGATTTTGCACTGCTGGTTAAAATTTTAGCTCTATAGGCTGATGCATGTAGCCATGAGCAGGTATCAAAGAAACATGAAATACAGACTTTTTTGTTGGCGTGTTACACAAAAACTATATTATTGTTGTTATTGCAGTAAGCTGATTCACTCTAACCAACTTTGGCACCTTTCTCTCCAAACTGTATAAAATAGTGCATGGGTTTATTTGTTTTTTCTGATCAGGGACATGTAAATTGGAGCGTTCCCATAGATGTTGCTCTAGCATTGATGATTGTGTTTGACATATCAATGTTATCAGTGACAGCCAGTGTATAAGTGATTCAAATTTCAACAAGTGTGTGTAAGATTTTTTTAAATGTTTTTTTAAGAGTCTTTGTGCCCCTGTGGAGCCATGAAAAAATGTCCCATATCTATGATGTCATTTTTTGAATCTTCTCATTCATAGATTTTAATCCCCAAATTTGTACACATCAAATAATATTGACATTTTATACCTCTAGTGTACACTTTTCATGTGCTCCATTATATTCAGGCCAAGATCACACATTAGTAATTCAAAGTTAAGAAGTGAGGAGTTAGCAAAGAAACAGCAAAATTAAGGTGTTTTTCACAGGCGTGCTGCACAAAAACCAAAAACCAAGGACTAGATAGGTTTCACAGAAAAACAGTAAAAGACAGAAATTCAATCCAATATGGCCGACTTCCTGTTCATCATAGGGCAGTGCTCTACTTCAACTTTAGGCTTGGAGCTCTATCACTATTCTATTCACTGTTATTTTTATGAGCCTACTCCAGAATTTGCAAGTTCCCACACCCAATCCAATTTGTGGTCATGCTGTCGAATCAGTACGCAACGGACAATGTCGTGATGCACATTTTATCTTTTTTTTTGCCAGACCTGTTGATCCTGTACCCCCCATGTGAGACTTTTCATTGATGTTCAAAAATGCAATTATTTTGAGGGAAAAATATAAGACTACTTTGTTACTTGCTCGGGCAAATAGAATATTTTGCCTCAAGAACACACCACAATGAGAATGGAAACATAAAAAAAAAAAAAAAAAACATATACTGCAAACCCACACATGGATCAATGCCTAATATGAACATCTGAACACACAACAGAACACAAATTGTCAGTTGTCAGAGCACTGTACGACCGGGCCACCATCATCACACACAAAAAGGAAGAAAAAGAAGTATTGTGTACTGTATACCAAAAAAAACTGCAATAGTCACACTGCTGGCTCCAGAGAGCGATGGGGAAACACATCAGTATTCCAGTCAAGCCACACACGGGACTCAGACAGTTATTAGTGAAACCAAAGAACAAAACAGAGCCACAACACAACATGTGACATAATATATAAGATACTGTGTGTGTCACGCAACAAACCATTTGTAGGAGAAATTGGAAGGCCATTTGGAACACGGGGAAATATCAGAAAGGGTGTGAAAAAGAAATGGTCAACAGACGAACAAGCAATAAAAGAACAAGCAGAGCAGGAAAATCTGAAATCAGCCATATCTGACCATTGCAAGAGACAAAACCACATTATGGACTGGAGTAATGCCAGGTTCATCCGTGGTGAAAGCAACAAATAGTGCTGGATTGGAGAGGCCATTGAGATCTACAAACAAGGTCCAAGAAGAATAAATGTTTGTTTTTTGGCCTGTGTATTTGTTTTTTGTGAAGCACCTTGGGCAGCTGAAATTGTATTTAAATCTGCTACATAAAAAAAAATTAATTTAATAAAACGTGATGAGGGAGTGTACATCTAATCACACAACGATTATGGTCCTTTAAAAGGTGTCAGACAGTAGGGGGCATAAGCTTACCCTACTGTCTGGTAAAACCAAGTAAAGAAGCTACAAGGCACGTCACTACACCCTTACGTGACACTTCTGAGAAAGACTACAGGAAGTAGCCGAAACATGTAAAGCAGGTCAACAAATGCTCCTCTCTGACAAAAAGAATCGCTATTTCTTAGACTAAGCCTTGAATTTAGAGCAACAGCCTGAACACGCAGCAGGTAGCTATTTTGGTCTCTGGAAAACATCATGAGCTAAGCATCTGTACTAGGCCAAGAATATTTAGAGTCACATAGAAAGCACAAACCAGGAGATGACAGAAAGTACCTGGATTTAGGTTTATTTAACCAGTAAAGTGCCACTGCTATGTCATTTTAAGGAGAGTTCTATTCTCCAAGCGTCCTGAAGTGTGATCATCTGTAAGAAGTATCTGTAAGAAGTAGAAGAGATGTATTCTAGCTAGGATTTGAAACCTATAATTTCTGCTCCGAATACGTCCTTCAATCGAATCTCCTAGTCTGCAGTTATCCACATTGATTTGACATGGGCAATAAATGACTTCTACTCCACCATCACTATTACAGACACCAGGGCTGAGTGGTATGGCACAAATGTTCCAAAATGTAATTCCTTACATTGATCTATTGAAATTTTCTATTCAATTCAATTTTTTCTTTATTTCATAAGCATAAACAAGATTGTTTTTAACCAATGCCATTTAAAACGATTTATTCTTCCAAAGTCTAGTCTGCTCCAAAGAACACACTTTAACTAACAGACACAATACAGTTATATATCAAAGTAATATACAAAAACTGTTCCATCTTACCATGGTAAAAAAAAAAAAAAAAAAAAAAAACTTTATATATTTTCCAGACACTATTTCCCCAGTGTTTCATAAAACAACCATAAAAGAACACTCTGCTTTCAAATGTTGAAAGCTATTGTTGGTCCACAGGGCAGATTTTCTTAGTACAGTGGTAGACATTGGGCGTATTACTCGATGCAGAATACTCCAGCTCACTCCGTAGTAGGAGGAGAGGTGACCTAAATATGGTGTCTGTGTTTCAGCTAATGCAATAGCTTTGTGAATACATTATGGGCAACAATAACAATGAACATTTAGTTTTAAGTCTCTATGCAATGTGGCTTTATGACTGCTCTAATACACAGTGGTTCTGCCTAATGACTATACTATTTACTTAAAGGATTTGCGCCATCAACATTGTAATTACATATCTGAGTTGAACATGCAAAACCTAATGGTTCTTATTCAGAGTTCAGTGAATCTAATCTTAAAATGTAATTTGCACACTACTGTATGTGTGTTGCTGTTAATTAATAAGGGCTGTTGTATCTTTAGTGCCTTAAATGTGACTCTATAGTCCATTAAATTTGTTTTTAAGCATTTTAGTGCCTACAGTGTTTACTGGAGCTCTCCCTGACTCAGAATAGCTATAAATAAAGAGATTCTCACTGCTTCTGTTTTTAACCTCACAACTCCGAGTGCACTTTGGGTCACACATCAATATGCACAAGTCTACTTACAGTTGTAACTTAAAATTACTTTCTTTAACTTTGCATTGTTTACAGCTTAGGAAATAAAACATGCCTGCTTTTAAATAGAAACACTAGAAATGATTGGGAACTAAAACGACATGTTGATCCTTAAAAGAAGCTCTGTGTATTGTCTTTGGGTACATGTCTTACAAGTATCTGAAATGGGTGAGATGGTGACACAAAATTGCCCTTGCATTGCTTGACTTGTGCCTCTTCCCTTAGCAATTTGAAGGCAAAATGTTTAAATTATAACCCTAAAGTACTGTACTACAAAAAACCTTAAGCATTTTAGTGCAACATCTTACTTGGTAACCAGACAGTAATGTGATTTGAAAGAAGAGCACGGTGTGTTCAGGTTTGCTAGTTTTTAATCACCTGCTTTTGCAATGCTAAAATGCTATTTTGGTGAATCACTAATAGATGTTAACCTTGCACAGCAATATAAGTGATATTTGTGAGTTCACAAACTCAAGAGAATCCATCTTGGCATGCCCCTGCTGGTGCGGTAGGGCCCAACAGGTGGTTGGCAATCATTGAGGTTTGTGCAGAAGCCAAAGGCGAAGTGCTCAAGCCAAACCAAAACAAACATGGCGACACCGACAGACATACTTCAGCCTATTTTAGCATTAATACGGACCATTTACTCTGTGAAAAAATACGTGCAGAAGGTAATCGCTGAGTGCATTTGTGGGCATGGAAGATGTCTGAGCTTTTCTCTCAACTGGATGTAACAAAAGTTAGATTTTTTGTCTTGTTCTGCTGTTGTGATGTTTTTCGAACAATCAGATTCAAATACTTGTCATCACGTTCTGCATTTTCTGAATGCTTTCAGTGAGAGCCATCCCAGACTGATAATGTGTAAAACTTAATTCAGGATGATACACATATCAATCTGGCGTGAGCCAGGTTAAACAGATGTAGCCTCCTGTTGCTCTGTAGTTTGTCGCCTTTTCTACCTCACTGTGTTTCTGAGCTGTGCTTTCAGCTTTAACAAGGCAGTGCTTTTACTTCCACTTTGTCTTGTGCCATCATTACAGTAGAGATAGTATACTGCATCAGTGTCAGCCTCTGCAAAGTACACTGCAAGAGCTAAAGAATAGTTTATAGGTTTAGCAATGGTGTTTATGTAATTTTTGTTGGTTTTGCATTATAATATGACTAATGAACCTGATGCATCTAAAAAAATGTGCACTGCCTATATTTCAAGCACAAAAACTGTTCTCCCCATTTCCATTACTTTCATTTGTAGATGTTTAAATATTTTATCAACTACTTTCACAAACTTTTAAGCCAAACAAGCCAGTGTCACATATTTGCACCTAAATGTTTCTCGATAGGTCAAAGTTGTGGTACAAAGTTGACTAAAATCATACATCAGAATCAACAATCTCTTCAATGTTATATCTTACAGTGACTACATTTCTTATAAAAAATTTACATACATTAGTATTGCTTTGGGGCATTTTTATAAAATGGTCTATAGTGTAGTGTAAGTATAGTCTATACAGTCTGTAGTAGACAGGGGCAACCACAGCCTTTTGGGCTTATTAATCCGCTCCGCTGAACATGATCAAATTTTATTAAAATAGGTAAGAGTAAACCATTTTTCTGCTGTGTTTATTTAACTGAAATGTAATAAATTCATTCTTAATTTAATTAATGCATTTGGAAAACAGTCTGTAAAATGAGCCTTCCTTACAATGCTTTGCTACATGTTACAGACCAAATCTCTAATATAATATATGCAAATACATATACATATACATATATATCCTGGCCCGGCCTCTCTGTCAAATTTTAGAACCCGTTGTGGCCCATGTGTCAAAAAGTTTGCCCACCCCTGGTCTATAGTGTATAGAATAGTCTATGCTATAGATTATACTACACACTACACTATAGACTCTATAGTGTAGTATATAGTATAGTCTATAGTGTAGTGTATAGTATATTCTATACTCTATAGTGTAGTGTATAGTATAGTCTATAGTCCTTAGTCTGTAGTGGGATTGTTAAAATTTCCAAATCCTGCTGATTGAATTTTGTTTAGTTAAATGTATCTTTCCTCCCTGAATTATTCAAACATGAGAGCGTTTTTACTTGGTGCTTACAGTATAATGGGCCTAATGAATGAGCAGCTGTGTTCATAATTATTTACAACTCACATTTATTAGGGCACTGCTTTATGTGTTTTTATATTGTATGGCACTAATAAAAAGTGCTACTTCTTTGTTTTATGACTTTTAAGGAAGCTATACATTATGGTGTGTAGAGTATTGATCAAAGTTATTTATTCAAATATTAATCAGACTTGTAAAATCCGATTTTATTCAGAACTTTACAATGACTTGTAAAATGAAGCATTATCATAATAGTGCTATATTTCAAAGAATCAAAAAGCTTAAATAGTTGGCTCGTTTCGCAAGTTTTGACTTAAACCTTGTGCGTTCCTCCCAGAAAATCCTCTGGGGTCAATCTGACCCCAATTTACTCCTATAACTCAGCCGTAAAATAACATATTGTTATAATTTTGTGCTCTACTTTTAGCCTGACTTCAGGTGAATGCACTGATACCAAATTAATTATTTTGGCTGTATTTTAGAAAGAAATGTGCATTTTTTAACCTGAAAATATTCTGTAACTCTTAATTTCCTTCGCTGTACTGAACAAACACTATTTGGTCATTGCCAAGTAAGATTTGCCAAAATGTAACTTTAAATGTGGATTTCTCCGGTATTATTGGTTCTATCAACACAAAATAACATCTGTTTCTGTTTTGAGATGAAAATCAAATAAAAAATGAAGATTAAAAAAAAAAATCCATCAAACCAGAAAAAGTGATTGATATGAAGAAAAGGAAAACTTGAACAATAAGACGACTGCTCCTCGGTGCTAATGTTTAAATGGAAATAACCCCAGTAATTTAAAGTGAGACAAGTTGAACTCTCTTGAAAGCATTAGAGGATTAATTATGTAATTATCTTCAAGCACACTGGAATCTCCAGGCCTAATTACAATGGCCCTTCATTTTTCCACTGCAGCCACATCCATCTTTCATAGCCCACTTGTTTTCCAAAAGTTCAAATGACATACAGCCATTGTTAAATATTTCTGCATTATAAAAGTGACCATGCACGACCCGGTGGAAATGAGACGGGTCAGTATTTACTTTTCAATTTTTCTGTTCAGCTCCTCTATTTAGTTTCCATAATGACCTGTAGCATTATGCTTTTATTAAACTCATGATCCAATTTAATCTCTATCTTTGTAGCCATCGCCGGGCCCATCTCAGAGCGATTTAGGGTCGCGTCAGTGGAGAAAAACCAATGCCTAGTGAATATTTTGTGGGAAAGTCAAGCTACCTGCTCATTAACTCCTATTCTCTTTCATCCACAAGCTCCAGGGCTGGCTTCTTTCGACAGTCGGCGCCCCCTGGCTGTCTCCACCTGCTGGCCCAAAGCTTTTGAGTGAGATTTTTCATTGTTGTCACGCACATTTGTAAGAGCCCACGCTGCCACACATGGAGACACAGATGATGATAGTGACACAGTGCATGCTTTGATGAGTAAGCTTTACAAATGATCCTAACCTGTAAAGTAGCGAGTCATTATGTCAAGGTTTAAAATATGGGATACAATGCAAGTTCTGGGATTTTTATAGGTTATGTACCAAGTGTGTCTGTTGTTGTGTAGGTTAATTAACAAAAGTAATAAGGCCAACATGTTGTTGAATCCTTGAGACCTATAACCAACATTCTTTTAGTGGTAAATGCATGATGATAATAGTAAGATGTTTGCTTTATCAGCCTTTCTGGACACTCATTAATAAAAGGCTGTATGTAAATTTGTTTTTTAATTAACTTTTGCACAGCCTGAGAAAACAACAAGTTTAGAGGAACTTAAATTTGACCTCAGTTTTATTTTACGGCTCCCTTTCCATGCGATAAAAACTGAAGTGCTTCCCAAAAATACTACTTCTGAAATGTGGTTGAGTTGTAACCTCAATAATATTTGACAGCTTTAAGTGGAAGTGGTTTTGTTCAGTCTGCAGAGAAGTGGAAGACAGGCATCGAACCGTGTCTTGGTGAGTTTTGCAGACAATGATCCTGCTACTAAATCATTTTTTAAAGATACAGTTTGGAGGAAAGTAGGTCTCCAAAGCACTGGTACTACAGTTTGAGAGTTTTTAAACTATTGGGACAGGCACTGAATTTAGCATGAAGTTTGCAAGTGTAGAATATATAGCTGCTTTTGTGCTTATAAAAATTTTAGGTTTTCTAATGTTTGTAATAGTTATTAACTTTGGAGAGAAGTTTGGATCATTTGTCTAAAATAAGTAAAATATATACATTTAAAGACTAATGATATGTTAATTTATTTATGTTTTGTAAAGTCTCTTGCAAATTTAGCCAGTTACAGATTGCGGCCATAGGCTGTATATATAAATGGACGTAGCTAACCTGCTAGCCACCGCGTTCCAAATAGGAAGTGATCATGGGTGCACTTTCGGTTCCATCGATCCTGGCTCCAATTCACTTTACATCAGAAAACTGTGACCCCTCTCTCCGTAAATGCTGCTGTCAGACTTGTCATTTTGGTCTTAAAATGTTCATATTGCCCCGCTCTACGTGATCCTGGTATATATATTTTGCTTTTGTGTCCGTAACTCAAGATATGGGCATTCATAAGAGACGAATCAGCTGGTTTTCTTCCCAGAGGTTGGTCCCGCTAGACTTAGCAACAGGTTTAACAGCGTAGCTAAGTACCCGCCCCCTGCTAAACTAGAGGTGCAGGCAGGAAGGGGGCGGTACCTTCCACAGCTTAGCTTCAGATTGGCTCTTTGGTTGCTATGATACTCTCAGTCAGAATTCCAAATATAGAGCCTGGTTCCACATTCGCCCTGTGACCGCTAGACTCGATGAGCTTCACGTGACTGGAGGCGAATGCACTGTGTGACGTCACACTGACTTAGTCCACTTCTTTATACAGTCTATGTTTGAGGCTTATTTTTGTGGAGATTGGGTTGTATATTTCAGGCTTTTTTTCAAAGGCTTGGTCAGTTGTTGCTCTCTGAAAAATTGACAACCCTGGATGTGACCAGTTTTTTCAATTTTTTTTTTGCCAATACCTGTGGCCAATTGCCCTAGAGTGCTTGGGGAATACATATGTGTAAACAACCAATTGTATATTATTCAGACACAGTGGCAGACAGTGTAACATTTTAGATGCTGTATTTGAAAGAGCTCGTTTTTATGAAACTGTTTTCCTTCTATATTTGAAGTATTTCTCTTCATAGCACAGTTCTTTTTGGCCTGAATGGTCAGTGTCATCGTTTCAGTCACCAGGTATTCAGTGCTTTTCCACCAGTGTGACCTTTTCTCAAACTGTGTCACGGCCCTTACTAATTAAAGGTGTGCAGGAGATTGGTATTCTACAGCGTGTTTCACTTGTCTCCGCCCTGCCAAGGTCGCTCCCATTCACCTTCTGACAACCGCAGCATTTTGACCTTTAAGCTACATTTAGCTTCACATCCATGCTTCCTTTTTTCATTAAAGCCTTGACTGACAACCAGAATATCAAACATTAATGAGCCACAGCCTGAGTGGATCTATGTGCCATATAGGTCTGAGGGGTGGGGGTGTGACGAGGGACCGCGTGTTAACACATCTGATGTCCAATTTTCATCAAGTTCAGGACATTACTTGACATAGGTGCATTGATTCTGGTCTACTGTGCCGTTTTTGTATCTTTATAAAGTAGTGTTGTAGTAGAGTCATCAGTTTCTAATCAAGTTTAAGTGTAGGTCCATGTAACTGGAAGCTGAGTACCTGCTTTTCTAACCGTGAAAAACAGGATGTCAGCAGTTTAATTGGCACCCATGACTGTAGGTAACTCTAGGTGGCGCACACAATCCCTTTGGCTCATCACAAGTGTCCATGTGTATCAAGTTTTCAGCTGCATGCAAAGCTTTTTCACAGCACAGTGGACTCGATTGTGTACTCATTTGTTTTAGATATTTCAATACCAGCCAAATAAATACAAAAGCTGTGAAATTACACTTATTTACTTACACTCATTTACATTTTTAAATTTCATATCTAGTATTCACTTTGAAAAAAATACTTGTTAATGTTAATGGAAGTTATCCCTCATATGAATGTTAATAGTTGCAGTTTTGATTACAGCTGCGAATGAAACCTAATTAAATAGCTTAAAACTGTGTGTGTGTGTGGGAGTGCGTGTGCATGTGTGTGTGTGTGTGTGTGTGCATGCGTTTGTGCACACCTGATCCAAGCACTCATTAAGAGGAGAAGGCAGGTAGCTAATAACAGCCACTGAGAGCATGTAAACAAAGCAATCAGCAGAGATGTGATTTCGTAGTGAAAATCTGTTTGTAGAATAAATAAGAAGTGGTGCAAAGATGTGGGTTTGTCTCTAGAAAATTGTTAATTTCACACCTGAGAACGCACTCTTTTGTCATTTGTTTAGCTTGTTTGTCACACACTCAGCAAACACACTCAGTAAGAATGTGCTTCTAAATTTGAAACAAGAATTACATAATTTAAAAGAAGGCTTCAGGGCACCTCAACAGTTCACCAAGTAGAGCGCAACAACAACTGCATGTATGACTTCTCCCTCCCAGTCTGCTTTTAAGTTCATCGTCATTGTGGCGTAAAAATACACAATAAACAGATATAGACTGCCAGGGGGGTCAGCACAAATTAAATGAACAAGTCTTGCTGGGATGTAGTTTACTTTTTTATGTTTAAGCATAAAAATAAAGGAATACATTTTCAAATTTTAATTGCCGGTTTTAATGCTCATATCATCTCATTTTGATTTGTTCTTATAGCTAATTACTTCTTGATCTTATTAATTCAATAAACAATGATAGTATTGTTTAATTTAACAGATAAACTATTGATCCACAAGTGTAATTACTTGGACACTGTAGCTCACAAGATACAATATAATAACAAATAAAATGGTAGTAAAATTCTAAATAAATAACGTAAATAAGGGATGAGTGTTAAATAAGATACTAAATATGTGAATGCACAAGTAAAAAGTGGACATCTAGCCCAGTCATTCTCAGCCTAAGGGTCCGGATCCAAATTTGGCTCCCCAAAGATTCTCAAGGGAGGTCCCCAAGGGTTCTCAGAAAAGAGGTCCAAACTAGATTTTTAATGAAGGGATGGCATCTTAATTGCTCATATAAAGTATTTTATAATCATTAGTGTCAGCGTGGCACCAGACGTTTTTGGTTGGAGGAGCTAAAGGGGTGCTAAGGTCTTCATTGTGAGTGCTCACTTAAAAAGTTAATTTAGAGCCTTTTAACAACAGAGCTTAGGGTGAAGCATTGGTCATTCTAGAGGAGGCTATTGTCCGCTCAAACCCCTTGACCTTAACTTTTCAGGTAGGAGAAGGATGTTGGGGTTGGCAGTGTTATCACAAGCAAAATAGGGGTCACTGGAAGAAAAAGGCTGGGAAACACTGGTCTAGCCTATGGACATGAAACAAAGAGGAAATGCAGTTGAAAGATGAAAATGGAAGCTTTCATAAAACATAAGATTATCTATAACATAAGGATTAGTTGTTGTGCTATTTTCTAGGGAATATAATACTGTTGACTGTTGACTGTAGTAATATTATTCTAATATTACGATTGACCCAAATCTCATACAATGTCAATTTATTTCACAAACCCTGAGCTGTTGGCAGGAAATTATTGAACCAGTTGATGTTTAATATAAATACTGTGTCGCATGTACTATCACACGCCTCCTTTGTATTGCACTGTTAAATTACTTGTAATGGTGTCCAATTGCAAGTTGCTTTTATTTAAAACGGGGCACTCAGAGGAAAGCAAATTAAATGTCACAAGACTCACATTTAGACAGAAGCCATTGCGTGGGTTAGAGAGGGGGCCCTTCCTGTAGACTCACCCAATAAATTAAAATGCTTTTGAATAATCCTGCGGAGCGCTGTCCCCCGGAGCTACTTTACGATCCTTTAACAATCATCATTCTCTTTGCTCCGTCCAGCAAATGATCCATCAGTCAGACAAGAAGACGTATTTGTTAGTGGATAATGAACACTATGGAATCAGATGCTGGTGTAGACTGCGTGTCCCCTGTTACGTATTGTGTTGAAGTTATGGAATGAATTTGTCTCTCAAATGCAAGATGCAGTTGGCAATGTGAAGAATGACATAATTAAATGCCGCAGATTGATTGACCACTCACTCAATATAATCTATAATTCTGCACACTACTCACTGCAGTTCCAATATCGTACGTTATACTGGAGATATGGACAGCCACAGTATGTCACCAAGGTTATAGCCAATATATATTTAGCCTTCCGAGCCTGGTATATAGGTTTCAAAATCAAATCAAATCAAATCAAAAAGACTTTATTTATCCCTATGGGGAAAGTAATTTGATAGGTTTAAAGCTTGTCAAATTAAACTAAAAAACGTTACCAGGGTAAAACAAGAAAACAATAGTCTCAAGTCCATAAAACAGACCAGTAACAGATGAAAAGCGCCTCACATCAACTTGACGGCATAGCAACCAAGTGTCACATTCAAAAGCAGTTACATTAACAACCACAGACTGTATAAAGGAGCGGACTGAGGGAGTGTGATGTCACCCATATAGCGCTCGGCTCCAGTCGAATGAAGCTCATCGATGCTAGCGGTAAGAGCGACGAATTTGGAGCCGAGTTCTATGTTTAGAATTCCAACCATGAGTATCATAGCAACCAAAGAGCCAGTCCGGAGCAAGGCTGTTAACGGTAACACCCCTTCCTACCCGCACCGCTGGTTTTAGCAGGAAGTGGCCACTTAGCAATGCTGTCAGTCAAACCTGTTGCTAACGCTAGCAGGAGCGACCTCGGAGAAAAAATGCGTCTGTCTTGTCTGTTCAATGTAAAGTCAATTGGAGCCAGTCAATGGAGCTGTAAGTGCGCCCATTATCACTTACTATTCGGAACGTGGCGGCTACGTCCAGCTATGTCCAGTCTATTTTAACAACATATAAACAGTTACAAGAACAATAAAGGGTGTCAGCTCTGAACTAAACACAAAATATCAGATCATTACAATATGGTACACAATGTTCAAACATATAAAGTGATTTGAACACATTTTCCATTTATTGTTAGTATTGTATTTTTACAGTATGTCCTGGATGTGTTCAAAATGTTCCAATCGCAAATCTAATTCAAGAATTTGCCTTCGTATTTATCTAAACGACAGGGTTAGGTTAGTGAATTTACTTTTCCCCCATTGAAGGACGAGGTACATTGTTTACAGAAGGCATTCTGTTGCCTAAAAATAACTTCCTCAGATAACTGACTGTACAGATTGTGAGATTGATTACAATAACTTGAGCAGACCTAATGTGCTGCATCCTCTCTTAAAAGTATGATATGGTTTTTAGTGAGTACAGTAATGGCTGATATTAAAACAGCTGGCAAAGGAAGATTTAGAATTTAGAAAAGCAAACCTGAAAGGAAGGGGCTATAGACAATGTAATAATAGTTGCTGCAGTAATTAGTGCCCAAGCCAAGCTAATTATCAGAGGAGTAGGGCCGAGTAAAGTCTTTGCTCATTTTTCAAAGGATCTAAAAGTTAAACTGAACTTTTTCTTATACAAGATTGTCCTAAATTGTACAAACCAAGATGCCACAATCTATTATCTCATCGGTCACAGTTACTTTGATCCTCAATTGTTTGAATACTTTAACCAGAATCGTAGCATGAACTGGTTCAGACAGATCCAATGTGATAGTTGCATTTTAAACATCTTAATTTTAGAAGTCCTATATTATGCAAAATGTACTCTTGTGAGCTTTAAGCCATGTTATAATGTTGTTACCTCCTCAAAAGCATATCTAGAGTTGTGTTTTGTTTCATTCACACATTTGCGTAACCCTTTATTATTAGTCTGTCTACATCCCCAAACGTCAAAATGTTCTGCTCCACCTTGTGACGTTATGATGTGGTAGTTTTCAAGTTAACAGCCATCATTTACCTTTAGTTCAGCAGAGATTGGCAATTCCAGGGCTGAAATCATCCAAGTGATTCTAGTGAAGGTGTATGGAGTTTAAAACACCACGGAGCACTTTCTGTATTACATATGGTGAAAGAGAACACGACTCTGGGCACATTTTTAATGAAGAAACAACATTGTAACATAGATCAGTAAAACAGCATAATATGGACCCTTTAATTTTAATTTTAAAATCTCCCCTGCTTTACTCTCACAGACACTGGCATCATTTGCTGAGCTTGAATGGCCTTGGCTCATGTTGGACATAAATAACAATGACTCATCAGCATTAACCTTTGTTTGGTCATATGATTCAGACTATTCAGAGCAGGTCAGGCAAAATGAAGCCAGAAGACATTAGCAACATAGTAAACCTTCTGAATTCATTAAAAGATTATAAATAACTTCTATTAAAATCTCTGTCAGTTTTGCCAGCTCGTAGTTCAGATCTAGGACAGATGCGGAGAAGGAAGGAAAATGTGTAGTTAATTTATCTTGTCGTTGTTAAGCTCTCTGCCTACAGCCTGTTTGTTTACCTATGAGGGAATAGAGGAACAATGACAATTGATTGTGTTCATTTGAAGCAGTGAAAGCTTCAGGCTGCTCCACACATGTATAATAGCTAAAACCATTCGGAGTCAACACTTCAGCTTCAGCCGTCAACATGAAACAGGTAGACTACCTTCCAAATTGAATAACGCTTTAGGTTTTAAAGGTGCTCTATGTAACTTTTCTGTGGACATGTCACTTGTCTTCATGTCCACGGAGATAGGCATAGTTTTGTCTGTTTGTAAGCTCCACTGTATGACATTAAATGTACAGATCCTGCATTTATTACTAATATTTATTTGTTTTTTGTTTGTTTGTTTTTTTTGCTCAAAGTACTGTTAAAATCCATTCTTTCTTTGAGCAGTGTTTCCTCTCTTCATATCTGACTTCTAAGGCATCACATTCTTGTCTACAGGGGTGCAAAATGGTGCATTGCAACCTCAGTTAAACCTCCACCTTCATTTCAGGTGCCTAAAATAATGCCACTTAATGAAAGCTTAAGTTATGTTTGCACCCATGGAGATAAAGAAGTTAAATACCACACAGCAATAACATCTCCATGGAGACAAGCATGATGGACCCTTCACTAGAAAAAAAAACAACACAGTTACATACTTTTACTTTGGATTTTATTACAAAAACATATTTAGAAGCACCGAGTAGCCTATGCTTCAATCATATACTTGTTACTTTTCTCTGTAACTTTTCCTTGACACCAGCTGATGGGGCTGCAAGAGCGGCTCCAGAGTCCTATGGTGTATGTTTAAGTCTCTCGGCCTCCTCATCTCAGACTTTATACTTCTTGGACTCTCCCAGTGCAACATTGGTCTTGTGTAGATTGTGCTTGCTGTACTGCGGGCCCTACGTTCAATCATATGTGCAGTTGGCCCTGTCCCTCTGTATTCTTTCTTAAAAAAAAAAACAAAAAAAAAAAACTAAACAAAAACAAAAATAGAGTAGCCTAGTGAAGAATTTCAAACTTCAGGTTGCTTTTATCATCCATGAGACTCTTTATTGTAGACTGTAAACAAATTATGATTTATTGGGTATAATATTTTGTAGATAATATAACCCTAATATGTTGTTCTGACCAGTCTCTTGAGGCTGTGGGTTTGGCGGGTTACAGTTAGATTTAATATAATGTATTTTCTTGCTGTTTTATTTGCTTAAATAGACCAACACAGCATTACAGTGTACAGCTAGTCTCAACTCAACTCATCTCCACTCTCTCTCTTGCGTTCACCATTACATATTTATCAGCACACTCCCCAAATACGCTGTACTGCAACAATAATAGGAACCAATATTATTATTTAAGTAAATGTAATTTATCCAAACATAATATAATAAATAATATTCATTGTTAATAAAATAAGTACAAAATAATAAACCAAATACTATCAAAGGTTACACTGATTTGGATCCCTGTTTGAACTGAGGTTGAAGTGTTGTGATAGAAATATTTTGGTGCTTATTGAAAGTCACTCAAACTTACAATATCTACAGTTATATCACATATGGCCATTACCTCAGTCTAGCACATTTTTTCATTATTTTATGTATTTTCAATTTACCCCATCTGTTCCACCAATCATACACAGAAAATGTATGTTCACAATATGATTTTAGAGAAGGGCCATGTTTTCTCTTGGATGGTGGTATTCCGTGGGTAGTCCAGGTCTGCTCCTGTGACTGCAGTCTTGGCAGAAGCCATTTGTCTTGTGATAAAAGCGCGACACTATCGCCCAAATCAATAGGGCCAATCAAACGCATTCAATCAGAGCTTTGTGCCATGAAGGGACCCGCATGTCAGCAATATATTCCTCCACATCTCTCAACTTTCTCCAACAATTAGACCCTGATATCCGACTAGTTTCATGCTGCATTGTAAGACTTTAAAGGCAGTATCCATTTTTGGCTTTAGCAGAAACTTACATTTGTCTCATTGTGTAGTATGCTGTGGTAAGATGTTGGGTTTTTTCATGATTGTGGTGTAAACTTGGGAAATGATTAGCATAATGAATTTCTGAGTCTCTGTAAGGGCTCATTTGTACAAGTGTGATAAGAACGTATTGTTGGCACCATCTGATTACAAAACTGTTATATTCCCACTGTGGTTTCAATTCAGACTCTCACAGTTGTTGAGCAATATTTTCTAAAGTACTTTCGTAACAGCTCTTTGCAAAAATGTCTTTCATTATTTTGCTCTTTCCTTGGTTGGACTGTGTCCTTCAAATTGTGTTTTGCCATTCAGTTGCAATGTCCCACTAAAATATTTTCAGTTTGGCATAACTGACAAGTCCAATCATGCAGATTTTGATTAACTTTGGTTCTTTTATACTTTTCCTCTTTGATGGTGGCTGTACACAAGGTAAATTAAACTGTAAAATCACAACAGACCTGCATAAGTTAATAAGCAGAATTTTGAAAAGCAATATTTCCAGAAAGTCATTTAGCAGTTTTGCGTGCTTTAATTTAATCAGTGGCGGAAGAAGTACTCAGTTTTGTTATTTAAGTAAATGTACAGATACTGGAGCAAAAAATAAATAAGTAAATAAATAAATACTCAAGTAAAAGTACCAAAAAATCAATTTAAGTATAAGTATTAACATACCCATTTAAAAATGCCCTTAAGCACTTAAGAGTAAAAAGTAAAAGTATTTTGTGCTGATTTTCAAATCTAATAAAGATACAAATGTAGTGATTTTGATAAAGATTTGTGCTGAATTTTGATTTTTTTTTTCTACTTTTAAAAAATTTATTTTATTTTTATAAAAAATACTTTTACTTTTAATTTCTGTTAAAAAATGCAGTGGAGTAGAAGTACAGATACCTTCACTCAAATGTCGTGAAGTAAAAGTAAAAAGTACCCACTTTAAAATTTACTTAAGTACAATGTTTAGGTATCTGTACTTTACTTAAGTATAGTAATTTACTTTAAGGTTTTCAAAAATGAGTGAGCCACTCATTGCACTGGGTTATGTTGATATCAAGTTATAGTATTAATTAGGCCCGAGCCTGGGACAACGTCCCGGTGAGGGACTCATTAAATCTGCGTTCAGAACCCAGAAAATGGCATAAATCAAGTAGTAAACACACTCCAACATAGCAGTGAGTATCAAAAATTAGAACTCGATGAGCTCTAATTGACACAGAAGGCCCTGAGAAAAAATAACGAAACATGACTCGGTAGCACCACCTCAAACTTTTGATTTTCATTGGGCTAATGGGAGCCCAACCTGGAAAAATGTCAACGTAAAAACCTGAAACTCAAATGAAAAAATAGAACATGTCAGGACATGACAAAAATTATATTATGGCCCCGCCCTAAAATGTACAGGAAGTTGGCCATACTGAATCAATGACAAAAGCGCACATCCTCACATTTCGGACATCTCCTTGCACAGTTTTTATCACTTTAACACTTTATGCAGATTTGCGAGCTCAACGCAATGATATGCAAATCAAGTCTTTATCTCCCAAAATGACTCTTTAGCGCCCACTTCAAATTTCATTTTCAAAAATTTATAGAAAACAATCTTGTTGTGGACTGAAAAAAATTCACAAGGGCCTTATTTGTGATGGGACATAATGTGAAAAAGTCACATGACTCTAGCTTTTACAGTTTACTAGAAAAATAATGGGTGGAAAAAATATATATTATACGTGCCGGATTGAACACTCTTTTGACCCCCTGAACAGTAATGAAAAGTCAATTTTATTATGGCCCACGACTGGGACGAAAACCACGCTGCTCCTCCTGGATCGATCAGATTCCCCTCTCCAGTATCCTGGAAAACCAGGAAGGCTGAGGAGTGTCATTCCCCATAATTGGAACACACCCTCCAGTCCTCCTTCTTATACAGAGGGATGACCACCCCAGTCGGCCAGTCCAGGGGTACCGTCCCCGACCGCCACGCAATTTTGTAGAGACGTGTCAGCCAAGACAGGCCCAAAACATCCACAGACTTGAGGTACTCGGGACGGATCTCATCCACTCCCGGAGCCTTGCCACCGAGGAGCTTGTCAACCACCTTGGTGACTTCAGCCAGGGTGAAGGACGAGTCCGCCCCTGGGTCCCCAGTCTCTGCTTCTTCCTCGGAAGACGTGACAGTGGGATTGAGGAGTATTCCTTCCATCGCCCGACAACATCCCCAGTTGAGGTCAGCAGCTCTCCACCCACACTGTAAACAGTGTTGGTGAAGCACTGTTTCCCTCTCCTGAGGCGTTGGACGGTTTGCGAGAATTTCAATAGTCCTCCTTCGTGGCCTCCCGAACCTCCCAACCTCGAGTTTTTGCCTCCACGACAGCACGAGCCACGGCACGCTTTGGTCCGCCGATACTCATCAGCTGCCTCAGGCATCAAGGCTAAATAGAACTTCTTCAGCCTGACGGCATCCCTTACTTCCGGTGTCCACCACCGGGTTCGGTGGGTTGCTGCCGAGACAAGCATCGCAGACCTTACGACCACAGCTACGAGCAGCCACATCAACAATAGAGGCAGAGAACATGGCCCACTCAGAGTCCATATCCCCAGCCTCCCCTGGAATCAGGGAGAAGCTCTCCCGGAGGTGTGAGTTGAAGACCCCCCTGGCAGAGGGCCTGAGACATAATCTCTCCCCCACCTACAACTCCATCCTCAGACCCAGAACAATGAGAACAATAGCAGCGACGTTAAGGGCTGAATAGGGTAGTCTCAGCTGAAACTGGAAACAATAGCTGTTTACAGTTTCAGTGTGGTTAGCCCCTCCCCTCAGATAGATATAAGGCAGTGTCCACCAGCATTCTGACCAGAACTGAAGAATGAGCGGTGAAACGTCTTCACAACACCAAGAATCTGATGCAATAGTAAAGCTTTCTTTAATTCCTCTGCAGCCTGAGGAGGTTGGTGAGGCTGAACAAAAAGACATGGAGACCTTAGAGGAATCTCAAAAAGAACTAGAACTTTTAGCAGAAGTTGTAGTACTAGAGGAATGAGAAAGCATGGACTCTAGGGCCCAAGATGTACCTGCACCATCTGCAACACCGCTGGTATCTAAAGTTAGGAAGGGCAATTCCAAACCAAAAACGGGGAGGAAGAACAAAAGCCGAAATAAGGTCACCTCCAAACAAACTTCAGCCCAACTTAAAGTTACAGAAAAAGTGGCTGAAGAGGAGATACATATTGCAGAACTTCAAACTGCTCAAGAAGGTGTCTCATGCACCAAAGTCTCCTAAGGTGTCATGATACGCACTGTCCGCTCCTGGTTTTCCTCCCTGTGTGCTCTTCCCCCTCCCTCACCTGCCTGTACCTGGAGCTGGGCGGAGCTCTCGGCTCCTCCCGCGCGCACCTGCTCTCCATCTGGCTAATCACCACACCTGCCATGGATAAGAGGAGATGGGGGAAGACACTCAGTGCGAGATCGTCTGTTTGGACTCACCCTGTCTGTGCTGTGTTTGTCGTCCTCACTTGTTCCTGCCGTGCCCGCGTTCCTGTCGTCCCTGTGTTCCTGTCGTGCTCCGGCCCTGGATGTCTCCTGCTCGCTCTGCCCTATGCCCGTCTGGTCTGCCTGTCTTCCTGTCGTCCCTTCATGTCCCCGGTCCCTGTGTTTCCTGTGTTTGTGCTCCCCTGCTCACCTGCTCACCTCCGGATCACCCACTGTTTGTACCTTGTCCCTTTTCTACAATAAATCCTGTAAATATTCCCAGAGTCTGCATCCCTTGGTCCGCTACACTCACCCGTTACGACATAAGGTCTCCTAAAATGGTCAAAGGTAAGTCTTCTCACTCTAACCCGACAGAGGAAATGAAACCGCTACATGAAACTGAAGAGTCTGACTATGAAGAAGAAAGAAAGCGTCTAAGGTCCAACCCAACCTCACTACAAACAGACAAGCTAAAAAGACAGAGGAGCCTTCAGTAAGATTTAAGATGGAGGTTCAAACACTAAAGCCCACTTGCTCTCAATCAGTAAAGGAGATGAAACCTGCCAAGAAGAACCTGGTTAAACCATTTATAGGTTATGAGCCCAAAGCAGTGATGGGCAGATGCAAGAGGCAGAAAAACCTCAAACTCCCCATAGAACTGAGGAACATGGAGGAACCTGAGGATGAGATGGAGCTCATCCGAAAAAAAACAACAACCCAAAAACATATTTTTAAGGGCTTTAGCCAGCTTCCATGCCAGCTGATGAAGAGCAAAGGAGATGTGGATGCTGATCTGGAATCAGTCCTGCACCAACAGCAAAAGCCTGAGAAGAACAAGAAGAAGAAAAAGAAGAAGTCAGGAATGGGCTCATTTTAAATACTGAGAGCCTCATGCAGAGATTGAACCAGGTTTCAGTCCTGGTTTGAACTGGGTTTAGTCTGAGTTTGGATCTTGATTAGTCCTAGACCTTAAATCTTAATGGGACTAAAGGAGAACTAAGCAAGGTCTAAGCTGGACTAAACAAGGATGCTAATTTTGACACACTGTATTAAAATGAACATCTAATAAATAAACATTTGAGCTGCAGATACCTGTTGTACTGGTGATTTGATTTAGTTACAGGTAGGGCAATTTTTCTCCCAAGCATTAACATTGCAATTTCTGTTTTAATATTAGGATTCTGTTCAAAGTTCACATTTTAAACACTGCCTGGAGAACTGACAAAAGACCAAAATATGAACTGACAAACTAATACAAGAATCACATTTCAGAACATGTGTGTACAGATTTAAACTACAGCGTTAGCAGTTTTTACAAAGAATAAAACCCCATGGAGACACAGGGAGGGCATCTGACATGCAGGGATATTTCAGAACAGGTTTGTACAGAGCTAAACTACAGCATTAGCAGTTTTTATGCAGAATAAGACTGGAGATTGTGTTATTGTGTTATTATGGTACATAATAAATTGGAGCCTTTGTGGTTTGCTAACAAATTGCTTTCAAATTGTCATTTAGATTCTATTGCGATACATTTTGCAGCCCGACAGTTTACAAAAAGTCTGCAGGCCCATGTTAACTTCCTTAACTTTATATTTTTGTGAAAAACTAAACGTTGAGAAAATATGCCAAAATGCCAAAAATAGAGCTGCAATGATTAAGTGACTAATCATGACTAGTCGACTATAAAATAAAATCTCTGTGTAATCCTTCAGTCGCTCAGGTATTATCCATAGTAAAAGAAGAAAAGCAAGGGTTGCAAGGGCCCCTTATCTCTGCTTGCAGTTTTAATTTATTATTATTATTATTATTATTATTATTATTATTATTATTAGAGCAGCCTAAAATGCCCTTGTTACGTCTTTGTCCATTGTTGACAGAAAGATAAGTGTAGTGTAGATAAGTGAAGATAGTGTGATGGTGATGTGTGTTGCTGTTATTTTTGTAATGATGGACTGAGCCCTTCCCTCAGACTAAAATAGCCTAATGGGTTTTTGACATTCTGAGAGAGGCAGCCGGCGACACGCTGATGGTTACAGGCAAATGAATGACTTTGCTGCGAGACACCGAAGACTGACTTTATGTCACTTTGCACCATTTTCCTCCTGTCATTTTTTGATCTGCAGCCAGTTGATTGATAAACAGCTGATCAATCACGGTGGAGTGCAACTATTGTGGAGTGGAGCAGTCCGTGTAACCAAGTTTGGTTAGGAACTTTGGGATAGGTTCAATTTCAGTATCGCTATTACTTAAAAAAAAAAAGAAAAAAAGAAAAGTTTGGCAGTTGTGTTTGGAACACATAAACACAACAACCATAACTTTCTGATTGACGTCAGCTAACCTGCTATCCACTGGGTTCCAAATAAGTGAGCATGGGAGCACTTCTCCCTCCATCGACTCTGGCTCCAATTAATTTTCTATTGAAAAACTGGCATCCCCTCTATATATATGCTCCTGTTAGGCTTGTCATTTTGGTCTTAAATGTTTGTATTAATTTGTGCTACATGATTCTAGTGTTATTGTTTATTTATTTTGTCTGTAAATCAAGATATGAACAATAATAACAGACCAATCAGGTGCTTTCTTTCCCCGCTGTTGTACATCAGCATTTTAAGTCATGAAATTGTCATCCCAGTAGAAATGACAACAGTATGAGATTAGCCTGGCCTGCCAAGATTACAATATTTTACTATACTTTGCTTATAGTCTGGGCCTTTTTCTCATCTCCCAGTAATCTGATGGCTGACTGACAGGTGGATTAGCCGTTCAGAGAAACACATGGTCGACCTGTACCAAAAGAAATATGGCAGTAAACAAGTACAAAGTAAGATTTTGCATAAATGAAATAAACACTCCTGATTGCACGGCTTGTAGTTTGGCCTGAGATGTGAGGGAGTGCATGGTTACCAAATTGAGATCCTCTTTTTATAGACTATGAAGATTGCACCAGTCTGGCTGCCAGGCTATAAAACATAACAGGGTATTGCATATTTTGAGCTGCAATATTTTTTTCTGTGTAAATGCTCTGTAAAGTAATCTGTAATCCAATTTGGGATCTAGGATGTTGGTACAGCTGAGAGGATCATTGTTGTGTTAGATATTGGCTCTTCAGATTTTCCTGAGAGGTAGCCATGTGCCAGACAACCAAACGGCCCACGCTCTGCTTACTTTGTGTGATTTGATTTAGCATCATGGTGTTGGTGAAGGTGAAAATGACTCATGAACTATTACAGTGGCCTTGTGTAGCTGGGCCGACGAGAAGAGCAATATTTGTTTGATTTATTTTTTTATTTACACGGGGAGATGCAATGAGAGCACTTAGACTCTTTTTCGTGGGAGCCCAGTTCAAAATACATAAAAAATACAAACAAAAACAAACAAAACAAATAAGTACATAAATCAATGAAAATCCATTTGTCAGTGCTTACAATGTCGTAGTATCGTAGACTGTATATAAAAGTAGATGTAGCTAACCTGCGTCCTGAGTCCCAAATAGGAAGTGAGCATGGACGCCCTTCCACCTCCACTGACTCTGGCTCCAATTCACTTTCTATTGGAAAACTGTCGCCCCTCTCTCTGTAACTGCTACTGTCAGTCTCATTATTTTCGTCTTAAAATGTTTGTATTAATCCACTCTTCATGATCCTTGTATTGTTATTTGGCTATTTTGTCCGTAAATCAAGATATAAACATTAATAACAGACAAATCAGGCTCTCTCTTTCCCCAACGTTAGCAACAGGTTTGATTGACAGCGTTGCTAAGCGCTTCACTCCTGCCCGTGGTAAATTAAATTGTAAAATCACAACAGACCAGTGTGGATTAATGAGCAAAATTTTAACATGCAATATTTCCAGAAAGCCATTTAGACGTTTTCTGAGATTATTAAATTGTGTTTGTGGCACCAATGTATCCAGTTTTGCTTGATAACATCATTACAAACAATACAATCGATGCAAACGTATCACAATAAGGCTGTTACTGTACTTGTACAAGTTTCTGCATGTAAGTATTGAGAAGCAAGTGCCTTTTTCATTCTTTCTGCGATATATTTTTATATTATGTTTTTCTTGGTAATAGGTGCTCTACAAAGTTAGCCCACTATGTTTAAAGTGAATAGGAGAGTTTTACCCACTGTGTGAGCTCTGCAAGAATTCACACATGTGCACACCGCGTGAACAGGTTTTCAATTGGGTCGACTTCTACCTTCATTCACTCAACAGTGGGAGGTCCCATTTTTAGAGTGAGATAAGTTGAGAAGACCAGCTGCACGCAAGTCTTCCTCTGTAATTTGGAGACATGTTGGGAACCGCAGAATTACAGCAAGCTTCGTCCCGAAAAAGAACTATAACCTGTATTTTATCTTGAATGGCAGATTTTTTCTTTTTATTTTTGAAGAGAACCTACTCCATAGTTAATCTGTCTGTTGCCACTGAAATATATACTCCCTCCCAGCTGGTGCGGTACTGTTCAAAACAAATTTATCAACAGTTTTACTTCTTTGTTTGGCGTCTTCCAAAGAGGCAGGGATGTGGATCAAATTCAAAGAGAATTCTTCATTTTGTTGAAACAGTGAACATGTATTTGTAATAACATTCTTAATATTTGTGCATTGCAAAATTGTAATATTACAAGCTTGTTTGTTAAATAATAATAATTTAGTTTTTATTAATATAATTTTTTTCTTATTTATAGTTAACTTTTTTGTCACCGCTTACAATGCCATGCTCTTTTGTATATACCATAGACTTTATCTATAAATGGACATAGCTAACCTGCTAGCCACTGTGTTCCAGATAGGAAGTGAGCATGGGCACGCTTCTGCCTCCATCGACTCTGGCTCCAATTCATTTTCTATTGAAAAATTGTCACTCCTCTCACTGTAACTGCTGCTGTCAGGCTCATCATTTTGGTCTTATATGTTTGTATTAATGCGCCCTACATGATCCTAATGATTTTATTTGGCTACTTTGTCTGTAAATCAAGATATGAACATAATAACAGACCAATCAGGTGCCTTCTTTCCCAAGTTTGTACACATTAATGTGAGCAACAAGTTTTACTGACAGCTTTGCTAAGCGCCTGCCTCCTGTTAAGCCAGTGGTGCAGTTGAGAAGGTGTGTTACCTTCAACAGCCTCGCTCCGGATTGGCTCCTTTGTTGCTCACAGTCAGAATTCCAAATATGAAATAACATCACACACCCTTAGTCCACGATGTAACGATGTGCACAATATGAAAAATAATGTCAGAAAGCTATTTTTGTTCATAGTTGTTCATAGGAAAAGATGAAACGGCAACTTTTCAGTATATATTGTTGTATGCTTTTAGGCTTTGTGTTTGCTGTCATAACTGGACAAAGGCTGCAGTTTTGCCTTTTATTCTACATTATCCTGTCACACAGCACATTTATTGTAAACGTATATGTGCCTTTTCTCAGCCAACACTGAACATTTTCCTTCTGCAAAATTAGATTATTCAGCATTCATTTTGAATAACTTATCTGGCAACACCCTGCATTAGATCTTCTTGGACATTTGGCCCAGGCAGGAAGCGGGGCCACCCCTTTAACAAATCTTCACTCATTAATCATTTAGAGGAAGCAATTTGTGGAGCACCTGTCCCAAGGAGAGGCCCATTACGGCTGTGACTGCGAGCTGCACCGTAGGTCTAATGGCTTTTCACTGCAACTTATTGGAAGACATATTGGATTCGGTGCCACTAGTAGCCAGTAAATTTCATAGTTGTTGCTAAAGTAAAAATCACTGTTTAAGGAATAAAAAGCTTTCCTCAATAGTATGCATTATTATCAGTGAAGGGATCTATAATTTTGATTTAAATAATTGTCCTAAGTGGTCTTTATTGATCTGTTTTAGGGTGCAGTGGTAGACCCGGTTCTGTCCCAGTGTTACTCAAAGTGGAGTCTTCAGTGGGTTTGTTTGTGGGTTCAGTCTGCTCTAAATCATTTTCAAGGACATCTAAATTCCTTTATGGAGAAGATTTCAGAGAGCATAATTGTCTTCCTTCTCATAATTTCGTTTAAACCCTACAAGCGACTGGGGATGCGCCCAGCTGCTTATTCTCCAAAATATTTACTCAACAAATAAGATGACTATAAAACTAGAACAAACTAGAAAGTAAATTGCTGGCTTACACTGGAGTGTGCGGGCGTCATGAACTAAACTAAAACTGAACTAGCTTCCTTTTGGCAAACAAGGTCAAGCTGAATCCTCATCCAATAAAACATGATCTTATTTATTATTTCATTGGTTACCTTTTAATATGTGATTTGGCTTGGACTGGATAGTGTACCATCACATTCATTTTACGTGGTGCCTTTTTCTGATCAGTATGACCAACGATATTAATGAATAAAGTTAAATGTGTTGTAATGCCATGGGCTTACCTCCAGGGGCAGCCTTTTTGGAGTTTTGTACTTTCTTCATATATGTTCAGCTTTATCGGTTTGATACAGTCTGATCCAATGCCAGTAGAAATATGTACACAGCAGAATAATTCTAAGTCTGGATCATAGAGATTTATTCGAAATGTTAATCCAAAGTTTACAAAAAAAATAAGAAGAAGATTTCCAAACATTGCAAAGCCTGCTCTGTCTGTCACTGATAATTCTGGTAAACATCACTATGATAAAAGTTTTTCATTTCTGTGGCAATTCCTCTTTGACATCTACCACATCCTTGGACCTGATCAGCTAGAAGAGCAGTTTGTCAATAGGGGACAAAATTGCCTGAGAATACAACCAGACATATCCTTGGTTAGTTTTTTATTAGTAATTCTAGAGTGTCCCTGGCTGGTAGTTTTATCCACCTGGAGCGGCCGGCTGTCATTCTGATTGCCCCAAAGCCAGAGAAAGACCCAGGGGAGCACGGTGCCTCTCTGAAAATGGTACAGTATCAGCCTTAGCAAGGACAAGACCCATCAATATTAGTCTGTCATCTTATCTGATAGAGACAAGCGCAGTGCTGAATCACTAAGGCCTCAAGAATGGGGTCCATGTTTTGTAATGCGCCTGCCATCTCTGGGCTTTATGAATATGAATGGCATACACCCACTTGAGTAACTTCAACCAACTTTTTTTTCCTTGTACTCTGCAAAATTGAAGAGGTGCAGCCAACGAAGCAAACAAAGACAAGTAAACAGCGGCAATACTGAGAAGAAAGATGAAACGCTAAGAAAAGTGGATCACAACAAGAGCTGATGATTTGTGAAAGCACGTTTGTAGAAATGATCATCAGACCTTTGACCTCATAGGAGCAGACCCCAAGCTCAGATGTTTCTTTGTTATTTTTCCTCGACATAGACTTTTTATTTTTATGTATCCACTTCAGTCCATGATGCTGTTGTGACCTTAAACAATACAGTTAATCTACCTTACCGATTTGGGAATGTTGTGTGTGAGTGTGAACAGCAGTCTTGCTATTATTATTACTAATATACTGATGATTGCCTGTATCGCAAAACCTTGATAAAATCACATTGTCAGCCATGTTTGTGTATTGTATTGTATTGTATTGTATTGTATTGTATTGTATTGCATTGAATTGTAATGGACCCTGTCATTCCCAGCTATATTTTTGACACACAAATGTACACTACTTTCACACAAACACCAGCAAAGACAAAAGGCAGAAAGTGCCTATAGGCTCTTAAGTCCCCGTTCAATTATTTTCCTCTTATTCTGCTACTCCGGTGTCTTTGTGTGCTTCTTAATATTAGAGGCTGCATAGGTGAGCTTCACAATTAACATGCAAAGCTAATGCTGTTATTGAACTTTCGCTTGCTTCACTTTTGCTCCACTCCATGATTAAACACTTTACGTCCCCAACTTTTCACCCCCATTAGAGAACACGTCCCTCACACAGACACGCTGCCCCGGACACTCAACTTTGTGAAAGGCGGGTCCAGCATGCCGGTGTCATCCATCTTGTTTCTTGTTAAACACTATTAATTGTGCAGACATGTACTGTGGGGCATTGTTTATTAATTCCCATCCCGTGCCCATTAGGGGCTATCAAGCATCTCCAGACAAATGGCCACCCATTAGACAGAGCAGCCTACTAATGAGGCAGCAGAGCGTGTGGATCCAAACACAGAAGAGGGCACATGTCATGTGAAAGTACTGGGGACTCAAGTCACTATGATACAACTGATCAAAATGTGTTCAGTTATGCCTGGTTCAGCTATGGTGCGAGACAAGTCATTGTCGAGATGAATTAATAACTAATTCATTGCTATCAAAATTTTACCAGAACCATATGTGGGTCTGGAACTATATCCTGTCTCCCCAATTTGAGTTTGTAAAGATTGACAGGTGGGCTAACCAATCAGAGAACTGCATGATCCATTTGTGTCAAAATAAACATGATGGCCTACATGCACTCAGCCTGGCCAATCCGGGGCCCACCTTCAGCCGCCTCTGTCCATTTAAAAAGATTCGGGACATCTGTTCGGGGCTGCTGGCCTGCGTGTGGCCAGTGTGTCTCTTTTGTCATGTCACTACAGTGGAAGTGACTGTGTTTTGAGACACATGGCCGTCAGTACTGACTCTGTGTTTGTTCAACAAGATTTTGTTATCATACTGTAAAATTTGTGTTGTAGCTAACTTTAACTTTGTTTTTGTTTGAACCTTGCAAGGTACTGTCTGTTTCAATATTTTAGACCTCTTTTGTTTAGTTTACCCTTAACTTCCCTGTTCATTAAATCACTTCTTACTTTTTCCATCATGGTTTCCTATGTTGCTTCCCTGTCTCCACTCGAGCTGGGTCGTAACAACGCCAAAAAAAAAAACAACAACCAAAAAACCAAAAAAAACAAAAAAAAAACTCTGAATGCCAAATCAACAAGCTCAACTTTTATTCATCTTAGGTAAAAACAGATGGGCTGATATAGTTTATTATGAATGTTATGAGAATTTTGGGATGCTTCCTGCATTTGAGAGACACATGATACAAATTAGCAGCTGTGGTTTAATCTCCCCCGGTTAGGTTTTCATGCTCTATGGTCAAATTCTAGACCCAGTCCCTTCCACAACTGACTGGTCTGGCAAATGAAAAGTTCTAATACTCCTTATCATTATACTTCTACCACCTAAGATGATTTATGTGTAATGAGTCATTGCAATCGGTTAAATCCACCTGTCACTCACTCATAACATGTGAAAGCTGGAAGGAAGAAAAAGAGTGGGTGGGGAAAAGGTCTGTGTTTGAAGTATAAAGTAGCATTAAACAGCACTGAATCCCGATAACACGAAAAAAGCATCTGTATCACCATATCGCCCATCCCTAATCCCCTCCTATCATTTATATGTTTATACATCTTTTCACAGTGTCAAGCCATGCAATACAGCAAGAGATTTACCATGTTTGCTATTTTTATATGAATCAGAATAAAATATCAAATAAAAACATGCCCAATCTTTCAGTGAACTAGTAAAGCCTCGCCCCCAATGTGGCAGTTCCATCATTTTAAAAATGGGAAGAAAGGCTACTTTATAACCCACACTGCAGGAGCAATTTCAGTTGTAATGACGCTGGGGCAATTTAGCCATCCATCTTCTCCCCAAGAAAAAATAAACAAGGACTGGCACAAGTGTAAGCAAAGGGAATAATAGAGTTTTACACAATAATGTTTTGATGGATTATTTGTAAAGTTTTGTAAGATTGAAGAATGTCTCTAAAAAATGAGGATAAGAATTTTACTCATTAAATATAGTTTTGTTTGTCTTGTTTTTTTCCCAAGATTGATCTGTTTTGTAATGATGTTATAAATGGAGAGATTCAAGTCTAACGTAACTGTAACTGTTATAAGTACCACGTTTTAAAACTTTAGCCCTATATAAGCATAGAGGCTAGTTGGTAGAGATACATTGGATACATTTATACCTCTGCATGGATTAAAATTGTAGAAGTACAAGCAGAGTGAAGAGAAGAACCACACTACTGTCACATTAAAACTGCAAAGAGATGTCCATGTTTTATGTATGTGCTACAGACCTGAACTCTACTGAGGGTCATTGTGTGTCTTCTCTCAACCATCCTTCATGTTTATCAATTTTCCTTTTCACATAAACTACAGCCACAGAAGTTCACCCGCAATGTGGGTGAACTGACATACCTAAGGACACAATTATAGCTGAATGAATTGACCTACCAACCTTCCACTTATATGGCGACTAGCTCTACCAACTTCCACTCCTACTTACCCCTAAAATCAGCTGCAAATATTATTGTAGATGTGCTGTGTAACTGGTGGAGACCTGCTTGTCTTTATGTAGATGCTATTAATTTGCATGCATATTCCACAGTATGGCCTTGAATTTATCTATCTCCATGGAGACAAGCATGTGGTGCCACCAGGCCAAGTTACAGATCAGATCTATAGATACTAGGGAAACTTACTTACAGTTAGAATGCATGTTTGTCACTGCATTTTGAACAATAAAAAGCTAAAATTGAATACATACTAAAATGATGAGTTTAATGCCATACTGTGGGATATTCCAGGTAAAGCAATACAATACCCACAGAGACAAGCAGGTGACACCGGAGTACATTATAACTTAAAGTAAAGAAGGCAATGATGTACTAGCATGACATTTGTTGAAATAAAGTAGTAAGGCATTGTCAGATTATGTTTATTTTTACTCTGCATAAACAGTGTATTGTCTGTGTAGAGATTGGATGTATAAATCAACATTGCATCAATATTGTGGCCCTGGGAGTGACCCTTTCATTCCTCTGCAAGTGGGGAGCTGACTTAGATTAATGGTGGACATTATAGACAGAGAAACTGGATGTTCATTTGCTGACCAACATCCTGCACTCAGCTCAGCCCATTCATTACACTTAGACTCACTTTAATTATGATCAACACACATTTATTCAGCCTGGCCCTTTGTCATTAGTGTGACTTCACATTGTCACAACTCATATATTTGAACAAGCAGGAGGGTACGGCAATCGTATCTAGAGAGTGCACTCTCTATTATATTTGTACATTACCTAAAGTATCAAGTATACTTGACCAAATTAAAGCTAAAGCAGCCAAAATTAAACCTGGTCTAAAACAAAGTCTCTTAAGGGTCTGTTCACACTTGCCATCCATCCATCCATCAATTTTCGTATGCTTCTCAGGAACTAGGTCCCAGGGGCAGCAGTCTAAGCAGGGACACCCAGACTTTCCTCAGCCCAGACACTTCCTCCAGCTTCTTCAGTCCGACCCCAAGGTGTTCCAGGCCAGCCGAGAGACATAGTTCCTCCAATGTCTCCCCCAGGGCCTCCTCCCGGTGAGACATGCCTGGAACACCTCCCAGGAGACTCCTCTCGACATGAAGATGCAACGACTCTACTCTGAGGTCCTCCTGTGTGACTGAACTCCCTATCTCCGCAAAGGAAACTCATTAGGACTGCCTGTGTCCGCACTTTTGTCCTTTTAGTCATTACTCAAAGCTCATGACTATAGGGGAGGGTAGGAACATAGATTGTAATTTAGACAGGTAAATTGAGAGCTTTGCCTTTCGGCCCAACTCCTTTTTCACCAGAACAGTCCAATACAGTGACTGCATCACAACAGACACTGCACTGGTCCGCCTGTCAGTCTCACACTCTATTCTTCTCTCACTCATGAACAAGATCCCAGAGATACTTGAGCTACTCCACTTGAGGCAGGGATTCTTTACCCACCTGGAGAGGGCAAGCCAATCGAGAACCATGGCCTCAGATTTGGGGCAGCTGATTTTCATCCCAGCCTATTCACACTCGGTTGTAAACTGGCCCAGCCCTGGCAGAGTCCAACATTCACTGGGTCTGACGGCAATACGAAAACAGCTCCTGCTCCATACTCCCCATAGTGCCCCCCGAAGGATATGATGAAGGACACTGTTGAATACCTTGTCCAGATCCATGAAGCAACATGTGGACTGCTGGGTAAACTCCCATGAACCCTCAAGAACCCAGTGGAGGGTATAGAGCTGGTCCAATGTTCCATGACAAGGACAAAAACCACAATGTTCTTCTTGAATCCGAGAGTGTTGGTCTCCTCTCCAGTACCCTGGAATAGAGCTTACCTTGGTGGCTGAGGAGTGTAATTCCCCTGTAGTTGGAACACACCATCCAGCTGCCTCAGGAGTCCCACAAGTCAACAAGGCTCGATAGTATTCTTTCTTCAACCTAACAGCATCCCTTACTTCCAGTGTCCACCACTGGGTTCGAGGATTGCTGCCACGACAGGCACTAGACCTCATGACTGCAGCTACAAGTGGCTGCATCAACAATAGAGGCAGAGAACATGATCCTCTTGGACTATGTGTTCCCAGCCTCTACTGGGCTCTGGGAGAAGCTCTCCCAGATGTCTGAGTTGAAGGCCCTGCTGACAGAGGTTCTCTACCAGCTGTTCCCAACAGACCCTCACGATACGCTTGGGTCTGCCAAGTCTGTCCAGCTTCCTTGGCCAGCAGATCCAACTCAGCACCAGAGGGTGATCGGTTGACAGCTTTGACCCTCTCTTCACTTGAGTGTCCAAGAAATGCAGCTGGAGGTCAGATGGCACGACAACAAAGTCGATCATTGACCTTCAGCCTAAGGTGTCCTGGTGCCATGCGCACTGATGACACCCTTGTGCTTGAACATGGTGTTTGTGGACAAACTGTAACTCCATGTGTCAGTCGTTGTCCATGTGGGTGTTGAAGGCCCTCAGTAAAACAACGGAGTTCCCTCCACCACGTCAAGGTGGGGGTTCAAGGAGGGGATTTTCTCACTTGCACACCACATAAAAATTGCGACTAAACAGAGAACTAAACCTGAACTACACAATTACCAAACCAATACTTGAACAAAGCCTAACCAAGTCTACACATCCATAAGTATCATCCTAACTCCTACCAAGTTTAGTGAATACAAAAATAAACAAAATGAATACAATTTATGTTAACATTTTAGTTAATTGCTAACTAGCATAACTAGCTAGCTAGTAGTTATTCAGCTGTTAGTTATTAGCTTATTCAGCTATTAGGATGAGACACATTTCTCATCCCATCCCTACTTATTAATGCTTACTACAAAAATAGTGCTTGTACAAAAGCATTTGATAATGCTTATGATCAGTAACTAGTGGAGATGCACTGATACCAAGTACCAGTACTTGTACTCATCAGTATTCTGCTGATATTAAAAGTCTTATTTGATGCTCACAGCTTGCCTCTCAGATGAGCAGAGCTCTCTGAGGAGTGAGGGGGTCAACATAAGTAAGCACATCAAATACCGACTGCACATTAAGCTATACTTTAATCATATGTCATAAACTATGTAAATATTTCAGACTCTTAAAGGTTTTTATAGTTAACAAAGGATATTAGCACAGTGCTTGTGTTTACATAGCAGGTTAACATGGCTAAGTGGTGCTGGCGATTCTTTACTAGGGCATTTTCCATTATAACTTATTGTAAATGACAAACAAATGAGAACTTTTAAAATATCCTAGTCCATACTGGTCAAAGTGTGGCAGTGGTGAAAGTAAGATTATACTCACACTAAATGTCTCCTTAGCAGTTAGTGCAGAGCTCAGTCTGCAAAAGACAAAGTAGTATTAAAAGTACTTCTCTGAATTATATCCAACTACAGTGATTTTAGGAGAAATTTAAAACAGTGGCTCAAATAAGTATTCTAGTGGAAAAAGTAGGCTATGCTATAAAAATCCTATGAAATGAATTTGATTTACCACTATAATAAAACCCCTGTAAAATAATGTCTGGTATCAGTACTTAGTATAGGCAACTACTCAAAATGGTTTTGGAAAAAGTGATATTGGTGCATCCCTAGTAACTAGAGGATTTATGGAAATAAAATAGCCACTGAATACTTGAATACTATGGCCACAGACAAAGTACAAGTATCGCACCTATTAACAAGAACTTATTATTCTTGTTAATTTATTTTTTGTTTTTACATTTTTTTAATACAAATTAGCCATTATTAAGTGTTGGCAAACTCACAGTAATCCCTATAACATACTCAGAATCCCGTTGCCCTCAGTTTGATAACCTCTGTGTAATTGGGCGTTTGTGCTTAAGTCATAACTGTATAAGAACACAGTTGTAACCGGTGGCTATCTATCAGTATGCCATCTCTTGGGAATTATTTTGAGAGTTGCTGTAAATGCATCAGTGGGTCCCTTTAAATTTTACGGCCTTCATTATGCTACAAGGCAACTTCACTTATTCTCGTGCCCTTTTCTGGTGACACGGCCTATCAGTCATGAAGAAAACTTGCCATTACAACAAAGTACTAGCCGGAACTGAGGAGACTGTGGAGTTTTGTACATCGTGCTTACAGCTAAAATAAATCAGTAAGATAGAAGGTTGTTTTGGGGTGGTGCTAAAGTTGTAAACAAGAAAGTTGGACAAGTCAGCGTGCTGTGTGATGTAGCTAAGTACTGAATACGTTATATATTTTTGCCACATTATTTGACCTCATAGTACCTACTGGAGTTGTCAAAATGGATACCCAGATGTTCATTGATATTAAAACAGGTGTCAAAACTAAATAATTTTTTGACGTTGGCGAAAAAAAATCAGAAAGTGGATTTTTTTTTTCTCCTGAATAATCTGATATGGTTGATTGGTCTGGGTGATATGACAAAAAATAATCTACATATATTCCTCAACTCGATTTGTTTCTTTCATGTTTCAAAGTACAGTACTGTAAAATGAAGTGTGACCTGTTTTTTGAACATGTGCAAATGCAGTGAAAAAACAAAACAAACCTACACCTTTTTTTGTTTTAGGTGCCTGTGTATACTTGGGTTTCCTCCTGAGATTCTAAGACATGCATGTTCTGTATAAGGACGACACTAGATTGTCCCCTTTAAGTGAATGTGAAAGAGATTGAAAGTGTAACTAGCCTATTGTCATTGGAATCCAATAACTCTTCAAACTCTATCTTTCTAAAATTTAAAATACATACACATACACTTCAAATTTTTTAGTACGTGAGCCGGCTTTCAGGTTTTAGAATGTGATGTTATACTCCCAGATATAGAATCACTTTTCCAATTCATGACATTCCACCACTCTCGAATCTAAATGCTACTAAACCACACTTTCTTTGTGGTGGAACTTTTGATTAAGTAGGAATCCCATTCGTTTCAAAGGAGAATTTGAGAAAAGACACTAAAATATGACATAAAGTAAGTAAGTAACTTCCACAATAAAATGAATAATGGAATAGACCCAAGAGTTTACTATATTTCAACCAATATCTGCATTAAAACAACATGAATTTGAACTGCCCCCATCTGTATTAAATATTACTGGCCTGTAATACTGTGATGTCATTTGAACCCTGCAATAGCAAAAACATTATAACCTACAACAACCAGTGAAGCTTTCTACTTTCAACATTGAGCACCTCCGGCCCTGTGGTATTTGATCTGCTTCTAAACGCCCTGTGATTGTCCTTGGTGCATGTCCTACCATTCTCTGTAAAGGTCATGAAGAGAAAAAGATGCTTTGTGATACTTCAGAGCAGCAGAGCGCACTCGCCTATATAATTACATTGTCATTGACCGCCTGGAGACCTTTCCTCTATTACCTTTATATTTCTTCCAAGCACACAGCTTTGGTATGATGTTCAGATCTAGTATAAATTATTATTATTCCTGTTCTGTCTTGTTGCTCCCCTGCTCACTCGCTGCTTGTGCGATAATACACTGATGCAGATTACTTGTATGTGGCCGTGATTAATCAGGCGGCTCTAAACACCTGCATATTAAACAAGAGGCACATAGCTGAGTCATATGAAAACAGCAGAATGGATTAACATGAGTAAGCAGACTGCCTGGCCCACACTACTCCTACTCCACCTCCTATGGGCTCGTACTATAGAAAGTACCAAGACATCAGAAATAAAGTGATGACATTGCTGGTAGCGGTTTTGCATGGATCATTGGGCTGTGTCATGTTTTAATGATTCAGACAGTAGAAACCTTTCAATGCGCCTTCAAGAAAGAGGTGCCCTTTTCCTCTAATGACAAATGATATGTTATTTTTGAGCAGCGATATATAGACATCACGGGTACATGGTGTTACTGTGCTGTACTATATTTTTAATGTATTTATTTATCTTTTTATTTATACAGTGAAAGCCCAAGCTCCTTTTCACAGGCGCCATGTTCAAATATAGAAAAATGCAAACAAGAAAAACAAAACATAATAAGTACATGCATCTGTTTAAAACATTAAAAATAGGTGCAGGTGTGAGTATAAATGTTTATCACCAGATTATTAAAATGCATTTGTGGCACCAAGGCAAGGCAAGTTTATTTGTGTAACACAATTCATACACAAAGTAATCTGAAGTGCTTCACAGAATAAGAAACACATTAAAAACACAATACAAGCAAATCAAAACAGAAATAATCATCATAAAATTCCCACTAAAAGAGAAAAGTGCAAAATAAAACCTTTCAGTCATTTGCACAGCTAAACAGAACTGTTTTGAGCCTGGATTTAAACATTGCCAAAGTAGAGGCTTGTCTCACATCTTCAGGAAGACACCAGCAGGAGGCTGGTCCCTGAAGTCCTCAGAGTGTGAGTGTGCGTGGTTCATATGACACAAACATGTTGGAGATGTACTTTGGCGCTAGGCCATAGAGACTTGTTCACAAGCAGAGCTGCTTTAAAGTCTATTCTCTGAGCCACAGGAGCCAGTGCAGAGACCTGAGCACAGGACTTATGTGCTTGTACTTCTTGGTTCTAGTCTAGTTACCGAAGTATCCAGTTTTGCATGTCCTTGAAATATGTTCTATTTTTGGGAAGCAAAACAGCCAAAAGCCCTTTGTCCCATCTCGATTCTGGTGCAGTACTTATACAATCATGAGATCTTGTATTAAAAGTTCCCATATCAAAGTTCAACAAACAAGTGAGTTATTCTGGCAGTCTATCGAATAGTCCCTATAAACACATTTTATACAGTGTTGTTCTCTTCTGACAGATAGCGATGGCCAGCTTGCTTTTTCATAGAGTGTAAAGTGATGGGTTTTAAATTCATCACCTGTTATGAAACGAAGGGCTGAGTGAAAGAGTGCATCTAAAGGCTTCAAAGTAGAGGCTGAAGTCTGCATCTATATTATATCTCCATAATATAATGCAGAAAGACAGATTGCTTATATTACAACTCTATACATAATTGAATGTATATTTTGTTCTTTGGGTGTTTGTCTGTATTAGGTAACCACATTTCCATGACAGATTAGCTTTAACCATTAAATAAATCACTGAAATAATAGGATTTTGTGAGCTCCTGGACTCGCTGCATTAGTATGTTGTTTACAGTTCATGCTAATTTGGATTCTGTGCTAACTACAATTAATTCAATTGAAATTGCACAAGCACATATTCAAAACAGAGTACGGCAGAAGTGATTCTGTCCTAGGGTCAATAGAGGTAAAAAAAGGAGGAAACAATCAGACATGTTAAGGATTTAGCATCTTATAATCCTCATTAGTTTAACAATAGACTATCTGAAAATTCTAAGGTCCCGAGCTCTAAAGTAAAGGTCTACAAAAGTCACATTATGATCTTGCTAGTATGATTATTGTACTGAACTAGCACTGAAATAATAGAACACCTCTGTTGTCTTGTTGCATTTCTGGATGTGGAGGAGGAGGCCATCTATTGTTCATGCATTCTAGCCATCTGCTCATGTCACTTCATCTTGTATGATAATGCCTTCTCCTATCGCTCGGGGAAACGGGCCTTCTGATTTGATTTGTGTTTTATAAGCATATCGGCCGTGCTGTATCACTTACTTCATGCGTGTTCGAGATGGCCTTTGATGTGCTGATTTTTGCTTGGGAAGTCTCCTGGCGGTTGTCTTGTCTGTTGTGATGTTTGCGTTTGAGAAAGTTCCCTATAGCCTCCTACTGTGTTGAGCTGACAGTCCTCATCCCCTCCCTTTCAATTTGTGTTATGTTAATATACCTTGGGACACATTGTCAGTCGCCCTGTGTCTCAATAATGCACTGTATATTTTGTGCAGTGTATACTCTACATTAATACAGTTATTTACAGCGCATATTACACACATGGGCATGCATTTACTTATCTAGAAATATAACACTCAACTGTATTTGGTCTTGTACTGACAGTGAGCTATAAAATGAGTAGCTGGTGCCAGAATCCCTCACCTGTTTGTTAATCATTGATACCAGAACATTTAATACCAAATCATATGACAGGACAACGCTAAGGACTATAGCTGCTGCAAAACTGAGACGGGAAAGAGGACTTTTAGCTGTTTTGCTTCACAAAAATGGAATACACTCCAAGGAAAAGCAAAATTGGATACATTAGTGACACAATAGCAATTTAAAAATCTGGTAATAAACTTTTATACACACACCTGCTCCTGTTTTTAATGTTTTATATGGACTTGTATACTTGTTTGTTTTTCTGTTTGTATTGTATTTGAAATAGGACGCCCATGAAAAAAAACAGTTTAAGTGCTCTCATTGGGTTCCCTTGTGTAAATAAAGATAAAGAAGAAAAGAAAGCTGCAAAAGTATTAAAGCTATTAGTAGTAGCGGCAGTAACAAAGCTTTGGCCTACCGAGCTATAGACCATCTAAGTATGTGATGTAAACATAATAATAACAATATAATAATAATAATAATAATAATAATAATAATAATAATAATAATAATAATAATAATAATAATAATAATAATAATAATAATAATAATAATTTGCTATGCATCCTTATTTTAGATTATTTAAGAATATATTTCAAATTCTATAAGTTTCTCAATATAGTAGTTGTAGTAAAAACACAAACAAACAAAAAAAACAAAACAACAGATGATCAAGCTTATATAATTGTATAATAAGTTCATACAACTATACAATACATCGCATTCATTATAAAAAATAAATAAATTTTTTTTAAAAGTTAAAAGGTGCACATAGTAAATCTCTTTATAACAAACCAGCAAACACTCTATAGTGGTGCATTTTCAGTCCGTGTGTCCTCATGCTCTATTCACCTGCATGTGTCTGTATTCAAATCTTCCACATGTCCAGGAGCTAAGTGAGCTGTGTCTGGAGTAATGGTGATTGATCAGTGATAAGTAATCAGTGATTTAGTTTATCCACAGCAGCCACTTTGACAGAATAGCTAACAAAAGGATCTGATTGGTCATGACACGAGCCCAGGCAGAGCACAAACATGTCTGTCAAGTAATTAATTGAATTAGCAGGTGAATGCATCAGGGAGTTGTTGTGTTATGTCATGGATGCCTTCATCTCAGTGTACTCACCATCTTGATGTGATATTTAAAGCTGTACGGTCTAACTTTTGTATTGCACTTTGTGGTTTGTTGTTCCACCGTAACAACAAACCACTTCATGGGAAAGATAAACAAAATCAGATGTGACATTTTATCTAACCAAACCACTGTTTTTAACACATCTGATTGTTTGTCTTTACCAGAGGAAACACTGGACAGTTTTGTCCTTGACTTGTTAATGCTGAGAGGCTTGATGAAGTTTTCTCCTCAGTGAGACCCACCACATGTCTTTTTGACCCCATTCCAACACGGTTTTTCAAGTCATTTTATGAATCTTTTAGAGACGAGCTTTTAAACATAATGAACTACTCTCTTCAGACAGGGGTCTTTCCCACTGCTTTTAAAGCTGCAGTGGTGAGGCCCCTGCTGAAGAAGAGCAATTTAGATTTTAATGATTTTAACAATTATAGACCAGTGTTGAACTTACCATTTTTAAGCAAAATTTTAGAAAAACTTGTTTTTACCCATCTTAATTATTTTTTAAACATACAGAACATTCTTGAAGAATGTCAGTCTGGTTTTAGAGTAAACCACAGTACAGAGACAGCCTTGACAAAGATTTTAAATGATTTTAGACTAAATTATGATTCTAAACAGGTGACAGTGTTGGTTCTACTGGATGTAAGCGCTGCCTTTGATACAGTAGACCACACTATTCTTTTAAACAGACTCAAACACCTGGTCGGTCTCTCTGGTACTATGCACAAATGGTTTACTTCCTACCTCACAGACAGAACATTTATGGTAAGTTTAGACACCTACTCCTCTCAGGTTCATAAAATCACATGTGGTGTGGCCCAGGGTTCCATTTTAGGTCCTATACTTTTTAACCTGTACATGCTACCTCTTGGTGATGTCATCAGGAGACATGGAATCAGCTTCCACAGCTATGCAGATGATACACAGCTTTACATCTCCATGTCTCCTGATGACACCAGCCCAATGGATGCTCTTTTTAACTGTATTTTAGACATCACATCCTGGATGGCAGAAAACTTCCTCCAGCTTAACCAGGACAAAACTGAGGTTTTAATCATCGGTCCTGAGGCCCAGAGAGAGAAACTTTTACCCAAATTACAGTCACAGTCTTTTAATCCATCATCACAAGTAAGAAACCCGGGCGTTATTTTTGACTCTGAGCTGACTTTTATTCCACACATTAAAAACATCACAAAAATTGTTTTTTACTATTTGAAAAACATAGCCAGAGTCCATCCCATTATCTCTCAGGCCAACACAGAGACGCTGATGCATGCTTTTATCACCAGTCGTATAGACTACTGTAATGCCCTGCTCTCTGGTCTTCCCAAAAAGGCGATTTCAGGTCTACAATTATTACAAAATTCAGCAGCACGTGTCCTGACTAAGACCAGGGGGCGGGACCACATTACACCGGTTTTAGAATCCCTGCATTGGCTCCCTGTGTGTTTCAGGATCGATTTTAAAGTTCTTTTACTGGTTTTTAAATGTCTTAATGGTCTTGGGCCTTCTTATCTTACAGAACTGCTGTTATCCTTTGAACCCTCGTGGACCCTGCGCTCCTCCAGCAGCAGGCTCCTAGTCATCCCCAAAGTCAGGACACACACTCATAGAGAGGCCTCTTTCCAGTTTTATGGCCCCCGTCTATGGAACAGTCTGCCAGAGGACCTCAGGGCCGCAGAGAACATTCAGGTTTTTAAAAGCAGGCTCAAGACCCATATTTTTAGCATAGCTTTTGACTAGTATTTATCACTTTAGTTTACTTATCTATTCATTTAGGCTTATTTAGGCTGGCTAGTGTGTTTATGTTGATATCCATGTTTTACTTATGTTTTATTGACTTGTTTAGCTTTGACTTATTTTATTATTTTTATTCATTTTAGATTTGCCAGTGTTTCCTCTGAGGAGCCCTCTGCACCGGGAGCTGTGGTTGGCTGTAGCTGCTGGGCCCTGGCTCGTGGGCCCAGGAGGTTTGGTATTGCACTGTAAAGCACTTTGTGTTACATTTTTCTTGTATGAAAAGCGCTTTATAAATAAAGTTTGTTGTTTTTGTTGTTGTATGGTATCACTTTTACACTTATTCAATTACATGTGTTTTATTGCTTAAAATATGATATACTTTTTCACTTTTTTTCATGTACTATTGACACTCAAATTATTATTTATTCAACAGCTTTCTTCCTTATTTTAATTATTTTATTTTTCTGGGGGAAGTGTTTGGCCCAGGGACGCAACAACAGTATCTGCTTGAGCATTCCTTGAACAGTCCTTTATGGCTCGCACTCTCAATAAAAATAATTGGGGTAGAGTTAATACAAAGTCTTTTTTTTTTTTTTTTTTTTTTTAATAGATTCTTTTTGTAAACCAAGGCTTAGGTTGTTTTCTGTCAGGATTTGAATTTTTTGTGTGTTCTGTGCTGTTTTCCCCCCTCTCTTCTGTGTCTTGCCTAGAGCTCGGTGGAGATTCTGGCACCACCCACTACACACCTGGCGATCTGCAATCAAGCCTCAGCCTCTGAAGTACCAAGGGGCTGAGGATTGTTACAGAGGTGGCCAGGTCGCCTTGTCATCTCCCTGTATTTCCACAAGTCATCCTTCATGTCATCCTCCGGTTTATTTGTCAATGTATCCCCCTCGATCCCACTCCTTGGAACTACTCAGCACCTCCGCCTTCGACCCAGCCCTCCACGATCGGTACAAACACCTCAGGCTCTGACCCAGCTCATCTCAACCTGTAGGAACACCTCAGCCTCTGACCCAGCACACCTCAACCAGTACAAACACCCCAGCCTCTGACCTCGCTGCCTATGACCTGTTCAAAGACCACAGCATACGACACCGCTCTCAACTGTCTGCTCTGTCAACCTTCATTTACATTTCCGTGTCTATAAATAAACCTTGTTCAAACTTTTACTCAAATCTGAATCTTTGGTCACTACAACAGTTTTCATACAGTTTCAACTGCTCACTAGCGCTCTTCCTCAGAGTTGTCACATGATATTACTACGACGTGTCCAGTCAGCTGATTTAAACAGGTTTCAAACACAAAACACAACAGGAGCAACGCAAATCGGCCATTTCTGACCGCTGCAAAAGACAGAACTACATTATGGACTGGGACGGAGCAAACATCATTGGGACAGAGGACAACAAACATCGTCGCTGGATGAAGGAGGCAATTACAATATGGAAACATGCCCACTGGACTTTAAACCGGGATAAGGGTTTTTTTTTACTCTCACACACCTGGGATACTATCTTGAAGAAGGCGGACTGCAGATGGCGCTGTTCTCCTGCCTCCGCTGGTAGGAAGACAGCGCCAAAACCGCTAGTAAGCAGTCGAAAGTGAAAGGGTATGAAAACAAACTAAACTTTGGTCTGGAGAAAGAAAGAAATTAACAGAAGACCAGATGAACCTCATCGGACTGCAAAGTAAATAATGTTTAAGGTAGTATTTGGTAGTATATTTGTACTGTGAATTACTGCAATTGTATACTACCTGTTCCTGTTAGTTAAGGCATCTTGCTACTGCCACATATTCCATCAAGAGCCATTTAGTCCGACCAATTCATGTATCCCCTGTATTTAGTTCAGCCTAAGCTCAGTGGAGGAAAGCTGTTGACTTTCAAAGGGCACAGTGGTTATTACAGCTGTATCTTCAAAGGGTTAAATTCTAATTTCCCTTCAGTTATGATATCTTATCTCACAGGTGTCAGCTCTCTCCAACTCCAAATCAGTTTCTTGGCTTTGCGCAAACAGTTGGCCTTTTTCTGCTCAGATAAATTGATCCATCTGAGAAATTGTTAAGTACAGCATTGTCCCCGGCTGCAGACACCATTGGGAAATCATAGGATTGTCCTCAGCAATGACATGAACGACGGCTGGGGCTGCCTCACCCAGAGTTTTAATCAGCTGTGATGACAGGGAGGAGGCCTAGGTGCGCCGAGCGGAATACACAAACGCCGCAGTGACATGGATACACTGTTTATTCTGCCCTATCTCGTGATTTAAAGATAGCCCGGTGGAAAGCATTTGGGCACACTTTAAATTACAGGGATGAGAGGAAACCGCTTCTCCTCGGGCTCTGGGCAAGTCATTTACTTGTTCACTGAGGTAAAAATAAAAAGTAAAAACGTTCCTTTTGGGGATTTGCAGATATACTGAGGTCATTGGCTGCAGAGCATTGATTAAAAAGTTTTGGTCCCTGCGGTCATCAATATGGAAGGTGCCAGGGAAGTTTGTTTATTGAGGAAGTGTTTGAAATGATGATTCTATTATGGCAAGAATGTGATACAGGTAATTTCAATCAATTTATGTCAACTGGACACCTTACTGTTTTTTTGTTGTTGTGATTGACAGGGGGATTAGCCAATTGGAGATGGGTGATATTGGAAAAAATGAAGGAAAAAATATCACTGAGGGCTGAAAAACACAGCGGATTTTTGCAGAATCAATGAGAGAAGCACTAAACTCTATTAATCTGAGGTGATGAACGAAGGACGTGTGGACTGATGATACACCGAGATATCATTCTGGATGGAAAACCCTAAAATACCACAAAAAGACACATACACGCACACAATAATAGTAGTAGTGCAGCATAGCCAATGTGCTTTTTATTCTTTGTACATGGCTTTAAGACTAGAGTGTGAAAATATTCTCTAACAACTGCAAAACGGTTTAAAATTGAGTTACTAAAATGTGTCACTGTCAGTCCCTTGATGAATGCCTGCAGGCTGATTTACGACTTGTATACAGCAAAACTGACATAAAGAGGATTGTATAGTTTGACTGAGTTTGTCACTGTCACAGCAATAACACTTCTATTTTACACATTTTACCCCTCCCATTTGTATTTACTTATGTTATTTGCATTTAACCAGTGGTCTCAACATTCTGTATTTAAAGAAATCTATGTTATAATGTTGTTTCCTCATGAAAAAACAAACCTGGAGTTGTGTTTTGTTTCATTCACACATGTTTAACACACAAGCCTTGCATATTTAGGCTGAGTTCTTCTCTCAAACTGAAAAAACTCTGTTCCACCTTGTGATGTCATGTGGTAATACAGGAAGTGCTCCACTGTGTTTTTAAACTCCATACACATACACTACAATCTGTTAGATAATTTCAACCCTGGAATTGCCAATCTTTACTGACCAAAAGGTAAAAAAGTAGCTGTTAATCTGAAAACTATCACTTCATTACATCACAAGGTGGAACATAGTATTTTGAGCTTTGGAGATGTAGAGAGACTAATTATACAGGGCTATGAAAACGTGTGTGAATGAAACAAAACACAACCCCATGTATGTTTTTAACAACATTTTAAAATGGCTTAAGGCTCGCAAAAGTCAATTTGTTTAATATAGTACCTTTAACTTAATATGGTCACTTTTGTTCTGATAAAACAATAATGGACTGAGTGGAAATGGAAAGTGAGCACTTCCACCCACACAAACACATGACCTTGAATCCTTCTTGTAATCTGAGAGCTATTACACTTTTTTGAAGCCTGTCTATCCACAAAAGGCTGGCTGCCAACGTTTACATTGTTAAATACATGCTTAAGACAGACTGACACCGAGCTGTTCGATTTAGCTGTCAGAACACAGACAACCATGACAGCAAATAGCTTAGCCATGCTAAGTCTTAAAGGGGACAAAAAGAGGTGAGATAAAGGGGGCTAGAGGAAATCGGGGTTTGAAGCTTAAGCCCCAGAAAGTGATGTCCTTTAAGTGTGGGCTGGTCGCACAGTGTGACTGAGGCAGGCACCGTGGAAAGCGGCTTACAACTATTGTGGTGCCCTCAGCTGTAAAAGTTGTACAAAAGCCGAGCAAAAGGGAACTCAGGAGTGATATGGTATCCCTGTGCCTCTGTTCCACTGGATCAGCTTTGTTGTCCGATCCGAAATGTGATGTTGACATTTAGGCAAAGAACCCAGTTTGAATACTAAAAGTGTCTCACTGTGTTGTGACATTAAAGCAACTTCTGAGGTTTTTTCATGTGGTAAAGAACAGGTTTACTGTAAACAAATATTTACTACTTTCTGTTTTTCATACCAGATTTAGCCTTTTTAAGATAAGCAATTTTCAATTTAGATTTAGAAATATATATAGAATTAGAAAAAAATGTTTTCTGTGTGTGCATGACTTCTGCACATCCTTCCTTTTGAGGTAGTAAATTCCCTGATACAAGCCCTCCCTCCTCCCTCCTCCCTTCTCTTTATTATAGTGGACATAAGGAGTGCACTGCCCTATCACAGCTAGCAAGTGGATTTTGTTTATTTGTGCCAGTTTAAATAATGAATGAGATTCGTAATACAGAGCTGCAGATGGCAAATATGGTGGCAGCAACATGTCCAAAGCTATTATTCGTTTTTGTAACTTGTTGCTTGAGGCACATGCTGCAGAACGGTCTGTTGAACCAGTGGATTAGCATAAAATGATTAATCAAACATTAGCATTTTTTTGTGCCAAGATCATGTGACACATTGGGGTCACAACTTTAACCAGCTAGCAGGAAACACAGGTGTGCTATTTAGGACAGCCAGTGCACCTGTGCTGTTATGTCAACTGTTTATTAATGAATCAAATGTGGCAAAGGCCTAGAACAGGCTCTGTTTTCGATACAGACTTATATCTCATATTTGCTTGAAGATTTTCCTCCATGTTGTTGGTCAGTTGGCCATTTAACTCACTTTAGACAGAGTCATGCACACATCATTTTGTCAGCTCCTGTTAGTTAGTCAGCTCCTGGGCAGCAGTGAATACAGGGACAGTGGGGAGTGAAAGAATAAGGCAGTAAAAGCAGCAAAAACAAAAAAGTGCAAAAAACATAAATTAGGCGCCTTGTAAATATTATTAAATCAGTATGCACACTGAGACATCATCCCTTAATCTCAATGGAATAGAAAACAAGAGACATAATATGTAACTGCATACATAATAGTCTAGTATCACTCTAGTAACTGTTTAAGCTCTAACTAAAAAAACAACAGTGAAGCATATATTTTATCTGTCCCACTTATGCTGGCTTTTACTGTGTGCCTTCTATGCCATAAATAGTAGCCGCTGTAGCCTCCTCCTGGCCCACACTTGCACATGCATGCTGTGTGTTACTTCAGAACCACTAAGGAGCTCATGTGACCATGGGGAGTAACTGTCAGAGGAGCACCCCTACATGCACCACTGCAGCCTGATGGTCCAGAACCTACATTTCTATAAGTGTTCCCGACTGGGGAGAGGAAGCCGTCTTCGCTCCTCTCCATCCTGTCCTTCTCAGTTAGTGCGGGCTGCTTTTTGCTCGGCGAGTGGCGGAGTGACAAGTTAATTCGATCACCCAGGTACATCAGAGAGACTGGCATATTACTACAATCAAATTACTGCCTGCTGTAACGAACACACGTCTTCTTGAGCTGGGCTTTCCATCAAATGACAAAGTGCACTGAAGCATAGCTACATACATGCACAACAATACAAACTACAAAGAGAACATCCCCAAGAAGGAATCTGAGTCAAATTAAATTCACCATATTGACGTTTCTTACCTACAGGAGATGTGCTTTTGAGCCCAGAATTGCCTACAGAATTGCTTGCCTGTTTACATGCTAGACAAAGACTATATAGCAGCGTAATGCATCTGTTGTTTGATGGATGCAATGGCTCCGGGCTCCAGTCCTCAGAGACCGCATCCCATTTGAAGTGCGCTGATCCGGCCCATCACCATCCTCTTAGCACTCACGGTATAGTGTATGTTCACAAACTATGTAATGTTTGCCTGAAATAGAACGAATAAATTATTGACAGCAGGCTGCGGCGACGGAATAATAGTATAGACAGGAGTTCACCAGAATTGTGATGCCTAGTTGTAAGAAGCAGCTTATTTTTAAAGAGTTTTTGTCATTAAAAATCAAGGTCAAACTAGTTTGGGTACCATTAAAGTTTTATTTTTGTTCTTGCATGAATAAGAGCATCTGCATTCGGGACAGCGCTCCCAATTGTGAAATGAAAAGCTTTTTTCACAAATGTTGGCCTTAATTTGAATATTTATGCCAGTGGTTATGAGGGAAGGGAAGATTAGACACTTTAACAGATGGATACTTTTGATGGCTCCAAGTTAAAATTGTTATGCAGCAAGCGGTGCAAACTGAATTACTTAAAATAGTGCCTTAAGTTGAAATGGGCGACTTGGAAGCTGCGCACTTCATTGTATATGTGTGTATATGTATAGTTATATCATTGTGTTATACTTTTACAATTTAACTGTCCACATTTTAAAGTAAATATATATATCCTGAAAGAACATATTGCTTCTTTGTAATTAACTAGGCTGTGTTCTCTGTTAAAGGTACAGAGTTGCTGGGATTGTCTCTGGTCAAACAAGGATACTTTTACCAAAGTAATATTAAAAGGAACACGTTTGATAATAATTCCTTTTCAATACCTCATTAATAATTAGAAACACTCCTTAAACACAAAAGTATGTAATATTCTCAAATCATGTCACAATACTATATTTTCAAACTATGATTTTCAGGCTCAATACTCAGTACATGATGCCCTGATGATTAAAAAAAAGGGAGGTAAGCTAAATACAATAAAACTAACACACCTTGTAGTTAGCCCCTCCCTTCAGATAGACATAAGGCAGTGTCGACCAGCAATCTGACCAGAACTGAAGAAGCGGTTTGAATGAGGAGCGAAACGTCCTCACTCAAAAACGTTTTATCCAGTTGACCGAATTGAATTTTTCTTTTACGATGGATCATACCTGGACGACTGAGGGATTACACAGACATCTTTACCACGTGGTCATGTGCTTCTACTGTAGAGCGTTCTAAAACAATCCAGACGATGTCCAAGTTTTATACAGATTAGTACATGGATATCTTTTTTTACAGAACTGTATATGGATTAGTGCTCATCAGGTTGGCAAAATCTGAACATAAAAATAAAATCAAAATAACCCCAAAGTTCTCCAGTGTAAACACAAAGCTGTATTGTTATTGAAGTAATTGAAAGTGCTGCGTGCATCTTTTCTGCTTTGGGTGAAATAACCAAAACAAAGGAAATTGTTCAGTCAATTCAGCAGAGTGTGAACAGGCTCGATAAACACTCTCCTATTGTCACCTTTAAATAGCTCAGTGCAGACAATAACCCCGGCCATAATGATCATAATCAACAGAATTATCACAGGGTCCCGCCATCAGAAACGATCAGCTATCTCCAAGTGCGTCTGAATAATGGGCTGAAAAATGACAGTTTGGGGTCAGTCAGTTTGGAGATCAGATAAGCTCACAGAGATATTACTGAAAATACCCAGTCCTCCATCTTTCACTGGATGTAGCACAAAGATAATGGGACAAAATGTCTCCTCAGCTCCAACAATCTCAGACATGCATATTTTCATTTGGGATAACTGCAGAATATAGACTTTGCTCTCTAGATTTCCATTCACACGTAAAAGACAAAGATTTGACAAATGAACAAGTAGATATAGTAAGATTTCTAGTGTGGATCAAAAAATGCAGGGTTTATTGAAAAATTAGGGCAGATAAAAATGAATATTGTTGGCTTTAGGGTCCAGTCACTAACAGAAATGATCAGGTTCAATAAGGTTTAATATTTATTTTTCAGATATTTCAACAAAAAGTACAATGTAATCAATAGAGAAAATTGGCTCCTGAGCCCCGTCATAAATCTCTCTATATTTTCCGCATTCCCTCGCTAACGATATTCAGACAATATTTTAAAAATGCATCAGGAATGTGCAAAAATGTGGCTGTAAATTAAGGTTGTGAAGTGAATGGACCATAAAATGAACCTCGAAAGGGCAGATATATCACTTAATAATCTTGTTTTTGAGGTCATTTTCCAAAGTTTTAATTACAGACAGTACACTCGAGGTTTTATTTTGCGTATCTCGAAAACAACAATTGCTCTACCCATGTGGTCAGTGTTCAGAAAAAGTGCATTAAGTGCTCGAGTACATCAGTGCGGTCCCTGCAGGCACAGTAATTAGATGTCTGCTGACAAACGGAGGAAAGGATAAGATGACCTCCAGACAGGTTTAGAAAGACTGTAATTACAGAATAATTGTAGTCTGTATGAGTATATGGAGACATGTACTTCAGGAACTTTTTTTGGAACTATTTGAATTTGTGCATCATACTTTTCGCCTGACTTGACTAAAATGACTTGAACACATTGTTTACATGTTTTAAAATGATCAGGATGATGACTTTTTAGTTGAAGAGAATGGAACTGTCATGATTTTACATGTTATCACTTCCTGAGCAGGGGGAGTTGTTCAGAGGCAACGCCGAGGATGAAGAATTCAGTGGATTTAGTGATTTGGAGAGAGAAAGTAAACTTTTTAACTTGTTTTTTATGCTTTAGACACCTGATTACCTGTTAATATCTTATGTTAACACACCAGACATGCATTCAGTTTGCTGTTTATGCTTCATGTAGTTGAATAAATATGTGATTATACATGTTACAGTTCACTTGTTTGACCACTAGACAGTGCTGGTGTGTGTAATACCTGTAAGAAAATTTACTTGACTCGTTTTCTTTTATGCCTTTCATATTTAATTTCTCCTTATTTATTTCCCCTTCATTTATAAGACCATAAAGGTCATAATGTTTCATTTGGAACAATATTGTAAATGTTTATTTTATCATAAGTCTAGTTAAAGGTCGCAGAAACTACTTCCTGTTTTCTGGTTCAGCCTTTTACACTAATGTGAAGTCTTACCCAACAGAGCACTATTTAAGAAACAATTGAAAAGTAAAATATAAAGTTTTCGGTTCACCGGTTTGTTTTCTAGCAGGCCAAAGTGGTACGTATATTTTCCATGCTTTCATATTCAATTTTGTGTGTATGTGTAATATGAGCCAGAGCTTATGGTATATTTTATGTGTTTGCTAGTTCTATGGTGTGAACTGTGATGAAGAAGTAAGACCACAGTAAACATCAGTGAAAAGAACTCTCGTGTCTCTCATATTTGTGGACAAGCCGGCATATGTTACGTTAGCGTAGCGTGTCTGATTAACTGTTAATATCTTACGTTAACATACCAGACACGCATTCAGTTTACTGTCTATGTGTTACATTAGCGTGCTGTACTGCTATTCAGCCTGTTGTTCTCTATTTTATTGTTATTATTATAACTTGCCTTTAAAGATAAATGTTTGTTCTTGTTCTCAGATTTTGTAAAATAAATTTCCCCCAAAAATGCATCTTATAGTCCAGTGTGACTTATATATGTTTTTTCTTCTTCATTATTATGCATTTTTTCACTGGTGTGGAAAATACGGTATGCTGTGGTAAATGTGTTGTTTTCTACCTTTGCAGTTAAAACTCAACATCTGTTTCTCCATTAAACCCCCCTCGACGCTTCACCCACATGTCACTTGAAGCGTAGCAGAATATTAAGTTATAATGTAGGTTATAAAGTCTTTAGGAGCCACGCCGATGGGCTGGTGGATGTTGATTCTAATGCCCTTCTTGAGTTTAAAGCAGGCCTAGAGCTAACAGGCTGCAGCCTTTTATAGCACAGTGATGTGTTAAATTATGTCCTAGAGGCCGGAGCAGTCCGTAGCATGTAGTGTGCTTCAGCCTGGGCTCTGATGCCCTGCCGGGGGCGCCTGTCCTACACTGCACCGCAGCCTTTGAATGCATCACTGACAATCAGCTTAGATTGCATATTTAAATGACATACTCCTCACAGTCAAACGCTAACTGTCTGTGTGGTATGAAAGCGATGAGAAATTTTAATTGTTGACAGTACAGCTGTGAAGTTGTGATAGAAATTACTCAATGATGGTGTCGTAAAATGATTTGAATTTTGTACAAGTCAGTTGTGAAAGAAATAAAACATGATAATGCCAATGATTGCCAAACAAATATATGTAACTGTTAGATGCTTTTCTACTATTAGCAAATACTATATAGGAAATTTTGGAAAACTAAGCTAGAAGCTGTTATAAAATCTTCAAAAACAAACAAAAAAAAACATATTGCTCTTAATATTAATACTTGAACTATAAACTATTACTACACACTACTATGGTTCATGTTGACAGATAATACCATTTGAAAGAGCACTACTATATCTAAATGTATCTTTCCGCACAAATATTGAACAACACATTTGTCTTGTTTTCGATGCAGTCCCACTTTGCAGCATATGTTGTCTTACACAACTGTTGGCACGGGCATCCTTTGTTGAGTTATGTTCAGAGTGAGTGAATTAAACTAATGCATCCACTGCCCATATGTTGGAGGACAATATTTATCCCTCTGATCTATATCTATAAATTAGTTTCAGTGTTACTAGTGCCTATTTTATGTTGATTGCTTTAGTTAGCATGTTTATATTATAATTCATTGACAACTTGTTTACGACTTTTTGGATTCCAAACTAAAAGCATTAGTTCAATTTTACTATGTTGATATAATGCCTAGACTTGGACTCCAACCATGAATCTTGCTCTTCAGGCTTTATTGATTTCACCACAAACTCCCAATAGCTCCCAAAGGCTAGGATTCCATTTAAGCTAATCAATGGTTTATTTACTGACCCCTTGTGATTGTAATCTTCTCAAATTTAAAGTAGGATTCTGACCAAAACAAAGTCGTTTTTGTCCTTTTCCAACAAATCTACCAAATGGCAACATGGTTTCTGGAATGTTTATTCATAGTAATAAAAGAAGAATTAATTGGGAAGTAAAAACACAATCGATAAAGCAGTTTAGAATAGAGCGCAGTATTCAATGTAAAAATCTACCATATTTGTTTCAGGCCTGTACAGTTTTAATACAATTGCATTAGCCACGTACCTGAAAAGCTGATGGGTCACTGCTAGTAAATGTATTTATCATAATGTAGTTTTTGAATTAGCGCTAGTATTTGACATTTTAAAATCTCCATTAGTTTATTTTTGGGCTAAACTGAAAATTATAAGAAGAGTGATGACCCAATCTCAATCTGCAAAGTGAAAAGTAGTTGCCCAAGTAAAAGTATGGTCTAAGTATATAATTATTTATGCATATTTACTTTCTAATTTCAGTACTGTGCTTAGACACAGTTGCATTCTTTCAACAGCTTCATTAAAACCATTCACCCATGTAATGTACGGCCCCAGATGTTTGTAGAATCATGGGCAAATTTAAAGCCTTGAAAACAGTCAGGCCAAATATGCTTTCTTTGATGCACAGCAGCAGTGCAATCCCATTATCCGAGCTGGGCCGGCATCAGAGGAGGCTGACTCCAGGGAATATCCCTTTGGACAGGTGCACAAGAACAGACACCCATGTTATTAACCGGCCGTGATGTCGAGACCCCAAACTTTCAAGAGTGTGCAACAACTCCACTCTACAAAGCCTGGTTGAAAGCAGCAGCATGCATCTCATTAACTGCTGGCTAATCTTGACTGAGCTCAAAGCATTAGAAAATCACAGTAGATTTATGATTGGATTTAAAAGGGATCTTCAGGCTTTGGCAGCAACAAACAGCATTTTGTTCAGCCACCAAGAATGATTTATTATTCCACCGGTGTAGCGCTAGTTGTGAAACATGTAATTTTTTATGCTGCCTTCCTTCTATCTGCACATGCAAGCCCGTGCTGTTCACAAATGGATGAATGTGAACATTGGTTTGGCCACAAAATTGATGGGCAACATTAACAAGAGCCAGGTCAGTGGATGTCCAATGCAGCACACATAATGTATGCCTCTTCTGGAGTGAGCTCTCATGCTGCACTGAGCCATTTTGAAACAATACAAGGCTGTTTGTGTCCTTGAGTGAATGGCTAATGTTTTGCTTGCGCACTATCGATATATTTACAAAAATGGGCCACTTGTCTGTTGTAGAGCTTTCTGCAAAATGGACAATTACTTCAACAGCTTATTATTTTGATTTCTTCACAGATCTCCAGACTAACAATTTGAGTTGGGTTCACCGGAGCGTCTAAGATTTTCATTTGGGTGCAGCAGAACATGATTTGGGGGCTGCAAAAAACACTACTTATTTAAGCCATCGTAAATTATTGGCCTTAAATTGCCTCAACAATCAGGGCTAAATAAATATCTTTTATCCAGATACATAATTCACAGTCTAAACTACGCACTTATTAATGAGAAAAACAAAATCATATTTCAATAATGACTAATTTTATCTATTCAAGGTTGTTTATTTGATCTAATAACATTAATAATTTATGTTTATTTTTATTTATTTATTTTAGTTTAACTACAATTAAATAGCAGCTTATAAATTAAATTAATACAAAGCTATAAAAAATAAATATTGGCTTCAAAAAGTGTGAGAGTGAGAGGTCTGTGCTTTTAAGGATCTACAGTTTGCAAGTGCAGAGTGAGACCTCTTACTTTCAACTTCAATATTTATTCTTTGACATACTTTGCCATCTAGTTATATTTACTTCTATCTATCTCCTGAGTAACTAAACACAATGCGGAGGATCTGCCGGTTTGATGCATGTCTCATTCATAAATCGATGAAAACATTCTAACTTATGGGCTTGGTGGTGCATATTAAAGTCTGTGCACCAGAGCGTGACCTGAGCACATCGGCCTCAGCTCATCGGCTGTCGCGGTCTGGTTAGAGTTGAGGGCAGAGCGAGTGAATTAACATTTTCTTTTTTTAGGTGTCAATTGAAACTACAGTTATTTGAGTGTGTTCTATTTTATTACAGGGAAAATTTTTAGCTGCACTCGGCAAAATTTTAGGGCTTTATGGGCTTCGGTCATGAAGAGCAGCTGCAGCACACGCTGATGCATGGTTACATACTGAAATCCTTAGGAGTTGTTGGGCCTCTAACAATGGTTTTACTTTCCAAAAGCCAGAAATGAAAAATAAAACAAATTATTTTTTTGTGGGAGAATGTATTGTTATTGTTAATATGCAAATAATCGTGTTAAATATTGTTAAATTGTTGCTAAGAAGAATGAGGACAAGCACTTTGCCTGTACAAATACATTAGTTTCCCCCACTTAACACTGTCGCCAAAAGCCACAGTTTGCATTTCCATCATCACGGGCTGTTTTCATTTGAACACATCCAAAGTAAATGTCATTTGTTGTCAGAATGTACCAATAAAGTTGTTTTGTGCTAAGGTTGTGTTGCGCCCGAGGGGAACTGTCATCATTTGTATCAAATCACTTTCTGGCTCCTGGCAGCAGCCAATCTTGGATCTGCTTTGACTCTTTTACATTTCTGGTTGTGCATTGTACTTGTGAAGGACAGGAAAGCAGTTGCTCTTGCTGCATGCATAATCACCGAACAAGCATTGCCTCAGCAAAGCAAGGTTAACCCACCTGTCAATGTCAAAATGAAAAAGCTTCTTGATAATGATTGATCAGACTCTCATCGAGCATCAGACATTTTGGGTACCGCGTAGTAGCTCTGGGAGATAAAAGTGCCATGCAAAGTCATCCGGGCCTGTGAAGTTGGTGAAAACTTGGAGTTAGATTTCAAACAAACCAGAAGTTGTGACTACATTTTGATTGACGTTCTGACCTAGCAGCTTTGTTAATCGTCACAAATTCCTGGCGATTAAAATCAGTCGCCAGTGCCTCCTGCTGCGATGATGGCAGCTTTATGGAAATGAGGGCATCATAATCCTGATCAGGTTGTGTCGGCTTATTGTGCGAACAGGGCTCCGCATCGTGCCGCAGTAATTGCCTCTCACAATCATCTAAATCTGGCTTGACATAGCTGCAAATCCTGGCGTCCCTGTTTTTCAGTGGTGACCTTGGTTTGGTGCCGGAGCTTTGGAGTGCGCTGGAGGTGAACGTGGTTGGAATATCGTGACGGATTTAAGATTCCACGTGCATCCTGCCCTCTATTCTCCTGGATTTTCAGCTCAACACATGTAAAAGTGCACGGTCAGTCAGGTAAGAAACAGGGACATTTCAGGTGAAGATGTTAGCAGCAAAGCAGACCTGTAATGCCATATTCTTACAGCCCATGAATGAAGCAAAGGGCGAGTTCGGAGTCCTCAAAAGCCGACTAATTATGCCACAAACACTGATAACACTCAAATCCTTTATTTCCCGCAGGCTATGAAGAATGCTTTATTAACTTTACATAATTGAGTGTAATTAGAAAAGGCTCTTAGATCTTTTGTGTAAGAAAGCACAGCATTTTGCCATAATGGCCTCCTTAATGTCAGATAGTGGACTCTAATTTCCTCTCTACCGTGTCAATATAATTCTTAACTATAAACCACAATAATGTTTTGTCTTTGCTGCAACAAGAAGCAATGTCACAAACAAATTAGGCAGGTTTAATTGTTTGTTTAAAAGGTCATACACAATCAAAATAATACAATTACAATTCTGACTCAAATAATCAGGCTGCTCAAAGCTGGGCGTCTCTTTTGTAATAGCTTTGTACACATAATAACAATTTTTTGGGTGATATTGTTAATTGTTTTTCTTCAGAAAACTTTCTTCAATGAAAAAGAAACAAAATATTCGATTCCCTGTATAACAGGTTAATCCTTCTGGTTAGTCTCACCCACATTGTTAACTCAACTAATAACTTCCCTCAAAATTCCATTTTGCCTGCAGACACAATTTTTTTTTTTTTTTTTTTAATCAAGGCGAGACCCTGCAGTGAATAGGAAACACTCTTAAATGTTGAAATATCAGTTTGAAACTTTTTTAGTTGTTTACTTAAATGTAAAACAAAAATGCATTACACGTGTTTCTTCATGTGATGTTTCCATTTATAAACATATTTATTTAAATCTAACCAGATGAGAGTTTCTTCCAAATATTTTCCAAAGCTACGGGCATCTTATATGTTTGTCATTTTCGTTCTGGACCTATTCTGTTCTATTTAGCTTTGATACAAGGCCTTCACTGGTGTTAAGGACATGAAACAATGCTGGCAACAATGGCGTCTGTTTGACATTATGGATATCAATTCAAGTTGTTTTCTAAATAAAAGGCATTTTGAGGAGCTACAATCAGTGTGTGCACGGCTTCTCAACCATTATGTTCGCAAGGCTCCATTGGCTTCATTTTTGTACTGTGCTCAAACGAGCCAAAAAATCAACACGCCAAATGACTTTCACAGACGATCCCTCATTGTGCAGTGGCTCATATGTGACTCGATTACACAAAGACCAACAAAGGCCACCAGGATGATGTGTTTTGTCTGCTGCAATCATTTTGGATGAGAAATTGAATTAGAGGTGTTTGGGGACGGGGGCAGGTAAAGACGGGCATACAGGGGACCTTTGCTCATCAGGACTAATTGTTTGTGTGAGTGTTATAAAGCCTCAGATTGGGGGAGTCTGGGGTAATCAGGAGCCTGTGTGCTAGTTCAGCCCAAAGCCTTTTTGCACCATTAGCTTCACTGTAGCTAACACAAGGCACAGCTCTGCTTCAATAGCATGGGCCACGCCTATGACCAATGAAACATTTTACCATGAAGGTATCCAAAGTGTAAATATAGTGAGAGAAGAGAGAATGGACCAAGAGTAGATGAAATAAACAATACATTTATGGACAATAACAGTGCAACTACACTTTTTGGAGTTTTTAACCATGTTATAACATTGAGCCTCAGAGAATATGCGGTTTGTATGTTCCAAGGATTGTTGCGTCTTATGTATAAACCCCTCACAGTGGGTGCTTACATTTACAAGACATTAACATTACAAGATGGAGCCCTACAGCATATTGTAGTAATTGTAGTGCCCAAGATGAAAAATAATGTCTAGTTTGATATTATTATAAATCTTAAAACATGAGATACATAAAAAAGGTGCTTAAAAGCAAGGCCAACAGCAATACAAATAATGCATAATATGTCTTCCTTGAGTTAGACCTGTTATGATAATTACTATATCGACTTACTGTTCAGTACATGGTAGAAAGAACAATAATTTTTAGGGCTCAATATTTATTTAGTCTCCCTTTCCTTTGTTGGGGAGCCTAATTATTTTGAAGAGGATTTGAACTAGGTGACCCGTTATCGTCACTGACAACTGTAGTGTTTCATTGCACTAGTGAATTATTACAGTTCAAATTGTGCTTTAGGGTTATTGTGTCTGTGGGAGTATTTTCACTATTATAGTTTATCGTGATATTTTCTGTAGCAAAAATATTGCACTTCAATATGTGTTATTACATTAATTACTCTAATTAATACCACAACTAACTAACTAAGCTCAATCTCTTTTACAGTTCATTACTAAATCTTTCTAAATCTAAATCTTACAAAATCAGATGAATTAGAAATGTATTTGAGTTCAAACAAATACCCCATAAAGCTCTATATTTGAGTGTATATTTCTATTCTCTTGCTCTTGAACTATGTGTTGCAACCACAGATAAAGATAAAGAAGTGGACTAAGTGAGTGTGTCACCCAGAGCATTTAGCTCCAGCCAAATGAAGCTCATCGAGCAGTTATGGGGAGAATTTGGAGCCAAGTTCCATATTTGGAATTCTGACCACAAGTATTATAGCAAACAAAGAGCTAATGTGGAGCGATACTGTTGAAGGTAACGCCCCTTTCTGCTCACACCACTGGTTTAACAGGGAGCGGGGGCTTACCAACGCTGTCAATCAAACCTGTTGCAAGGTGAGCGACCTCGTGGAGAGAAGGCGCCTAATTTGTTTGTTATTAATGTTCACATCTTGATTTATGGACAAAATAGGAAATTAAAACACCAGGATCATGTAGAGCAGGTTAAAGGTAACATTTTAAAACAGGTAACATTTTAAAATCAAAATGACAAGGCTGACAGCTCAAAGTGAATTCGAGCCAACGGAGCTGGAAGTGCACACATAATCACTCCTATGGTTGAAACACGGAAATTCGTGGGACACTGTGGGACAAATTTAAGTCCTCTTATTTTACATATAATTAAATATAGTTATAGTGCATGCTATAAGTTTCAAGTTATTTTTCACTCTTGAACAACAGAGACCTCATCTCATTTTACCACATGAGAAAACAACACCATTTATTTAATCTCACCATGAAGCGAAACAAAGTAATACTGTGTTTGTGTCTGGAGACTTCACACACCCTCTGCTTCAAACCAGGGGATATTTTTAGACATGCTATACTGGTACTCCTGTGTCTTCATGAGTTTGTGTGTTCATATAAGCACTACTCTCTAACAACAAATGAGTTCAAAATGGAGAGTTTTTTGGACATGTTTCAGTCCAAAAAAGTCTAAATTTTAATAGACCGAATGAACCTCTTTGTATTAACAACTTTCTTTATTAATTTAAAGGATTAGTTTTTTTTCTTTTATAGTCTAGAAACAAGTGGTAAAACAATCTCCTCTTGTGCTGTTTGATTTGAGATGAGCCTGTGTGTATTCTTGCCTCACAGCAAAGAGGTCCCCAGTTCAGTATTCAGACTGAAGAGTGACTATGCACGTCATGGGGAATCCTGGCTAAGAACTGGAGATGGGTCCCTGGGCTATCACTCTGAACAATCCAATTATTTTGGATGCCGACTGTCATATCTAATTCAATTAAGCCATTCTTCAAAATGTACTAACAGCAATGGATATAAAAAACAATCTGACCAAATGGCATGTATTTACAACTGCACATACAGGGCGCTTCACTTAATGTAGTGCCACACCAGCTGCTGAGGTCACAAGATCATTTTAGATTTTCTCTCAAGATGTATTTAATTAGAAACATGCCCGTGTGGTCATCAGGGAGGTCAGCAATTCCCCTGACAGCTCAATGTCCATCAGACTAGCCTGGAACTAATCGTATTAGGATCCCAAGCAAGGAGACAGAAATGAGAGCACGCTATCTCAAATGTTGAACAGCGTACTGGTGTATTATGTGGTACTTGTGGAGCTGGTACATGGGAATGACTGTTTTATGTTCAAAATCTCTCCCGTTTATTTTGTGTTTTTTTTTCTATTTTTGCATAGAGCTGTGCCATATGGTGATAAAAATCTAATTGTGATCTTCTTCCTGTAACCATATGCTATTTAAGTCAAATTTACATATCACGCTCCACCATTTTTCCCCTTGAATACAGCTGTATGCTCACACAAAGACACTTTTTGTCACGCACAACCCCTATTGGTCAGCGTCAGCAATGCTCCAAGTGATTGACAGGCGGCTTTAATCAATCACAATGAAATGAAGCGGACAACTTTAGTCATCTCTTCAAGGCAATATAATACTGTTTACATGAATAGTGATAAATCTGGCTCATGATTTGGCATATCGCCCGCCCCTTTATTCGCAGTAAGAGGGACAACTTGCACTTCTAAGGCTGAAAACTGGGATTGCTTTTCATTTTCACCTCAACACTTCTGTACTGTGGATTTTGGCATGCAGTGATTTTGCCTCGCACTTACCACATCAAGCAAACTGAGATGGCATTTTCTTGGACACAATGCAAATTGGGTGTCCATTGATGTGGAGAATTTATGAAATGAATGATCAGAAGCATTTGGCCTTTCTTGAGCCCCCTCCTGCAGCTATAATTATTTGTGATTAAACCTACTGACAGCCTGTAATTTAGACGTCACCAGCGATCGACACACTGGCCTTTAGTGAGAACAAACCACCACTGAACACTTTAACCCAGCGCTGCCTTTACATACTGTATAACTCCTGCATACGTTTGAGTTAAGAGGTTAGTTGATATGAAGAAATAACAAATCAAGATCCTCCTTTTGGCTGCCTGTTGTCTCCCCCTCTCCTCATACCTGAGCTGGCAGTTAGTAGATGTATTTGGCACCACAAGACAAGTTAACGTTTGTCAGAGTTTTTGTACTACACTTGCTTTGTTCTGTGTCCAGGTGCCTCTGTCATTATTTTTGGAAGCCGCCAGACTGTCTCCTTGCCTGTCTATCTACCTGTCTGCTCGCTAGCCAGCCCAACACCTACTTGCACCTACGGACCCCCTAGCCTGATATTTACCACGTTTATTTACCTAATTACTAGCCTGGACCACAGTTAAACTACTTACTAGTTGTGTTCTGCTCTTCGGTCCTAAGTAAAACTGTGACAAAATCTCTTTTTAACCAGTATTGATTGTGCTGTACAAATTAGATGAATGTGTAATAATGGGTTTCAGGTTCCTGTTACGTGCAACATCTGGAACATGTCTTTCTCATTTAAAACATATATTCTGTTTTAAATTGTTACTTGCTATGGCAACAGTCATAAACGGTGGTTTTCAGATTCAAGAAGGCGATGATATCATACTCTCAGATGGCAGCAAGCGTCAGTTTTTCCTATTGATTACACTGTACTTTGCCATGAAATATCCATCCATCCATTTTCTTCCGCTTATCCGAGGCCGGGTCACGTGGGCAGCAGTCTCAGCAGTGACTCCCAGACTTCCCTTACCCTAGACAAGTCCTGCAGCTCCTCTGGTGGGACCCCAAGCCGAGACACTAGCCTGGGAACGCCTGGGAGCCATGAAATACCCAAAAGGAAAATTTACAAATGTTGAAACTGATCATTTCCGTTAGTGACTAGAATCAAAAACCTACATTTTAACAATATTCATTTTAGCTGCCCCCATCTGTGTTATATATTATTGGCCTACAGAATGCTGCGGTGTGTTTTTTTTATTCTAGGGTAAATACGATAATCAGAACACAAGATATTTCAGTGCGACAATTGACAGCCTCAGACATTTTTTTTTCATAAAATATTAAAACCCACATCACCATTACAACATTTGGTTTTTCGTTTAAGAACATTTTAGTTGCACTTGTAAAAAAAAAAAAAAGTCTTTGTAGAGTCGTGTGCTTAATATATCATTATTTCACAATATCTTGGGATGTACACTAAAGGAAGGAATGAACTGAAAATAACTAAGGCCCAAGAGTTTAGAACTAAAAGATTTTACATTTTTAAAAACTTTCATTACTAAAACTTTCAATTCTTCCCTGAAAGTTACATTGACCCAAATCTATCAAGTGCAATGTGAAGTGAATGCCTTTTCAAAAAGACCAAAATGTTAACCTGGAAGTTCAGTCTGGTGTAAATGATACTGATAGATGGATGTCAACCCAAGTAGATGATATTTTCTTCTACCTTTAGAAACGGAAAAGACTGGTTCCCAAAGATGAATGGTGACATTTATTTGATTTGGGAGATATTACTGTTGGTACTGTCAAGAAATATAAATGGATATAGTGCTGCAATCCTATTTTACCACAAGTTCAATACACTGTGGATATAATGCTCCAATGGTGAAGGTGGAACGACAAACAGGTCAATCAGAATATATATCTGGACTTGTACGTTTCAACCCATGGGTTTCAGAGTCACAGTTGCCATAGAAATTAAGAATTCAAAACAAAAATGATATTGATAAGTCCTTGATGTCGCCTGTAACAAGACCAAGTAAACACTGGAATTCGACTATGCACGTTCTATGCTTCAACAACTATACGACAATACACTTTTATGCTAACCATGGCTTTGGCGTTTATATAAACAAACTTCCGTATTCATGATTTGAGAATGTTTTGCTCTTACACTTCTATCAAGGACATAAACAAGCCCATAGTCTATGCGTCATACATCCACTCGAATGCCATATTTCTCACAGCCACCTTCTCGTCTGCAGAGTTTTAAAGTGATGCTACTGCTGGTGAGTTATTAAAAATGAACTGCACAGTCTTTTGTCAGTTCTTCATAACTCTCATGTTTCAGCCCACATTACACTGTGCAGTAAAAGAAGACAATGCTTCAAAAATCCTTTCAAGATTTTCCCAGCTGTATTTTTCTACGCAATGTTTGACTGTACTGTTTCACTAGGTTGGCCATCAGGGCTGAACCAAATATCCAAAATATGAATATCCAAAATACAATAAAAACACACCTCAGTATCAATTATCCATATAAAAATCTAATGAAAGTGCTACTGAGATGTGAAAGTTTAAAATTTACACACATTTTTTTGCTACTAAGAAACACATGGAGTACAAAAGCTATTCATGTTTTATGATTTTCTAAAAGAATCTCATAATTTGATCTGAAAAGCATGTGTCCGTTTGCTTTGGTAATGTGAGAGAAAGAGTATTCCTGTCACGATAACAGCTCATGAAGTTCAATATGTTGCTGATATAACTATAGACGATAAACGATAATGTTGAAACTAATTTATGCTACTAACACAATAATCCATGAGAAGATTTAAACCACAAAAACTATTCTGAACTTATATATAAGCTGCAATAAATACATAGGAGAATGAAACACTTAAGTCAAGCATGCGCAGACCAATTTTTCTTGGCCCTCAAGCTTCCAGGTGAATTGGCCCATGTTACTTTAAACAGTACATTTCTGAAAATCTACTTACTGCCCATCTGAAATTTTGATTGTGTCCCATTGAGGATGTAGGCATAAAAAAAGGTCTAGTGATTCAGTCTAACTTAAAATAATAACACAGATTTTCACTGTATTGGTGACCCTTAATTAGTCCTCAGCTTTGTCTGTGTTTTTATATGTGGCCCTCAATGGGAAAAGTTTGGTTACCCCTGACTTAAGCTGTTAGTTTGCATCTGTAATGAGTCATGGAAGTTATTCATTCAACCTTTTACAGCTTAAATCTTATCATATAACCAAAAACTTCCCAGTAATGCAAAAAAATATATACGCACGATAAATATTGACACCAAATAAATTGGCTACACATTGAGGACACATTGCCAGACGAGCCATTAGCACAGTCGTTTGAGACCCTGAAAAGAAGGTGGGGCTGTGTTGAATTACTGTGACATTCCCTCACCTTAGCCAGCATAACTCAACAAAGGAAGCCACGAAGATGTCTGAATAGGATCCAGAGGACAGCATACAGTTTGATAAGAAGATCTTACTTTACTGGAGCTCTGTGTCAGAAGGCGAACAATCCAATGCTACGATTTACCAACCTGGTAAGGGTCACAGTTGAGCCTGTAAGTCCTGGACTCCCTGGCAGTTTTTTCATGATGGACAATCATCTTGCCAGATGGACTTGCCTTGAACATCAGACCCTAGCCCTACCATAACCCTGCTTTCATGATACAATCATTTTCAGCTCATGGTAGTGGTTTTCTGTTACTTGTGCAGAAGAACAATGGCTTAGCATTGATGTCCTTGCTGCTGCCAGGTGGACTCTATTCATGAGAGAAAGGTAAGTAAACTTGCCGAAACCTGCCTTTGATGGGTGTGAGGCAAAGTTGATGATCACTACACTACACTACATAAACCACATGCAAGAACCTCTTGTAAGCTACTTCACCAGAGTTAATTCTGATGAAATCTTTTGACACAATGGTTAGACTCAACTGTGAACCTTACCAGGTTGGAAAAGTGCAGTTGCACTCCTCGTTGGGGAATCGAACCCCAGTCTTCCGCATGACAGGCAGAGATACTGGCCACTATACTAACGAGGACTGGTACGGCTGGGAAGGACTGGAAATGATTCTAGAGCTTGGAAATCATGGTTCCACTGCTCATGGTAGTGGTTTTCTGTTGCTTGTGAAGAAGAACAAAAGATTAGCATTGATCTAATCATTGCTGCTCCCAGGTGGACACTATTTATGACAGAAAGGTAGGTGAACTTGCCTAAAACATTTGAGGGATGTAAGGCAATCTTAACAACCACTACTGCCAAGTACACAGCAAGGAGTCAACATTCCAGCCTGTGTTTCTGCCTGGTTTCAAACCAGGGACCTTTCGCATGTTAGGCGAATGTGATAACCACTACACTACAGAAACCGCATATGAGTCATTCATGTAAGTAAGTGTAGCACTACCATAATCCAGTTTTCAGGATAAAATCATGTTCAGCTCATGGTAGTGGTTTTCTGTTGCTTGTGAAGAAGAACAATGAATTAGCATTGATCTCAAGGTGCACTCTATTCATGACGGAAAGGTAGGACAACTTGCCAAAAACTGGACAACCACTACTGTCAAGTATTCAGCAAGCAGTCAACATATCAGCCTGTGTTTCTGCCTGGTTTCGAACCAGGTCCCTTTCACGTGTAAGGCGAACATGATAACCACTCCACTACAGCAAGTACAAAGAAGCACATTTATGCAAGTAACTTTAGCCCTACAGTAACCATAACCCTAGTTTTCACACCACCCTCAAGCATGAAATGATTTATCACTGATGCAATGTTGGATGGACTAATCCAACAATCTTACCTTTTGGATCACTCATTTCAGGACACAGAGTAGAGCTTTACGCATATACAGTGAGTACAGTGGGTGATTGGCAGGAGCTGGACTTGTTTATGTTGTGCCTGCAGATGTGACTGTGGCAGCTCTGAAGGGCAGGTCGCTCTCCTGTCTCCATGCGGGTCAGGTAGTGCGCTCCATTTCCTCACCTGTCAGCGCGACAAGCTAAACACAGGGCTTTTTGACATGGGCATTTTACATCGCTCATTCTCACTGACAAGTCCAATCCTATGCAGCTTTGACACGGTGTCACTCCCAGAGGACCCCCCTCTCATACAGGCCCAGTGCTGCGCATACAGGCAGAAAACAGGGTCTTCTGGTCCTGGGGTAGTGGTAGATAGAGTTCCTCCTGTGAATATATAGAGAGAGGAGTGTGTCACAATGATGGTGGTAGCAATGATTGTGTTTTGCAAGTTTGCTGTGAATTTATTGATAATTGCCAGCTTAAAGGCACAGCATGCAACTTTTCAGGTGGAGAGTCTGCTATGAGCTTGTCTCTGTGGAGATGCTCTTGCTTTGCCTGGAAAGATCCACAATATAGCATTAAATCTGCAGAATAGCAAGCCTTCTCACATGCTTGTCCAAGATTTTTTTTTCTTTTTTGGCAATAAAACATGCACGATTTACACATTTTATGCCATGCTGTAGAACATTTCAGGCAAGGAAATAACGCCACTGAAACAAGCAGGTGATGTTACACTGTGCTCCTTTAAGAGAGAATTGTGTCGTCACGTCTAGTGGTTTCAGAATTGCAAATTGTAAACCTAAATGAAGAGAGAGTAGCTTAAACACACAACTACATCAAGTACCCTTAGCAAGGTCCTGCAGTCCCAAAACCAAAATATCTTTTAAATTGGATAAAATCTGAAAAAATATGACATTGGAACATTTTGTCATAATCAGAAGTTTTGATTGCATTCCTGTTAGTTATTTATTTTGCTAGTATTTGGCTCAGTATGTACCTCAACAAGCTGCAGAAATGTTTAGACTTGGCCTTCTTTGCAGTAACATGGATGGAAATATAAATAAATACAATGGGTTTTACATGATAGCCGTCTAAATGCGCTGTGTGCTGGAGGTAAAGGATTTGATGTGAAAATCCAAAAGAATATTGATTTGAGAAAAAGGCCTCAACTCTAGAGACCCCCACAGCCTGATGTGTTTGGAGCAAAGCACGGGGTAAAACATCTGTATGCACACAGGAGCAGAGCAGTGTCTGAGTCACTTTGAGGTGTTTTATCAGCGCTGCTCTGTTCTTCACAACAAAACTCGCTTCTGGTTATAATGCACCTTTAGAAATACTTACTGTGGGCTCTCTTTTTCAGTACAATGGAACAGTTCAAACAGAGCCAAACTGTTGTCAAACTATTGTGAGGCAATTGATTTATGTTTCATACTTGTAACACGCTATAAGTAATTTACAGTGAATAAAAACAGAGACACATAAAGGCTTGATAAACTATACAATGGCTGTACTGTGGGAAATTCTGTTTAGGAAAACCAGTGTACAGTGACTTTGAAAGTTCATAAACTCACAATAGTAAAATAAAGAATAAAATAAAAATTGCATTCATATCAAAATACATAAAGATAGCGTGACTTTTCTGGTAGAGAGAACACCTCCAGGGCAAGTTGCAGGTCAGATCTGTGGATAGATGGCTCTGCTTAGAGTAGACATGCATGTAGAACCATACAACATTCTAGACAAAGAAATGGAATAATATCTCCTTGGAGACGAGAAGGTGCAAACAGTAAACATTCCATAATGCACATTTAATGACATGTGTCTTCTTCAACTACGCAGTCTGTACCCGCGTCTAAACCAATCAAAGACTAGAGTTTCAAGATTAACACAAGAAGCATTTGACTCTAAATTTTGACTATTTAATCTTCGTAACTTTCTTCTGACACTGTTTAGAATCCACTGTAAGATTATAGGCAGGAGCCAGGCTAGGTTATTAACATAGACTGTAAAAAGAAGTGGACTAAGACAGTGCAACATCACCCAAAGCGTTCAACTCCGATCAAATAAAACTCACCGGCTCTAGCAGTTAAAGGGGAGATTTTGGAGCAGAGTTCCATATTTGGAATTCCGACCACGAGTATCATAGCAACAAAAGACCCAATCCAGAGCGAGGCTGTTGACGCCCATTCCTGCCTGTTTCGTTTTTCGCTTTGCAAATGCTAGTATAAGCAACCTCGGCAAAAGAAAGCACCTGATTTGTCTGTCTTTAACGCTCATATCATGATTTACGGACACAATAGCAAAATTAAAATAACATGATCATGTAGAGTGGGTTAAAACAAATATTTTAAGACCAAAATGACAACAGTTATGGCGAGAGACTTTCTATTTGGAACGCAGCAGTTAGCAGGTTAGCTCTGTCCATTTATATATACAGTCTATGGTTGCTATCTACTCCACCATACACCACCACTGATCAGACAACTCAACAAAAAAGTTATGAATAAGGGCACTTTCAAAACCTGCACTTGTGATTTCAGATTTTGAGTAAGAAGCTCTTGTGAATGGAGCACCATAAGGAGAAGTTACATCATCAGAGTGGGAGGATGATGACCAGCCGCCGCGGGGGATCTCTATGTGCCTACATTCACAGTCTCCAATGTATGTGGCACATTTACGCAGAAACCATACATATAGGCAAATTAAAAAGTGTTGCATTGATCTTTAGCTGGTTTGTTTGTTTAATGAGTCACACTGTGCAGCAGAAAGAGCAGAGGGAGTCTGTGGGAGTGTTCCTTTCTCCTCTATAAATGTAGGCCCACTAAAGTTGTCATGGAAAATCAATCATGCATATGTTGAATAGAGAATGTATTCTGCCAATTCCTACAGTAGCAATTTTGGTAGTGCAATAATTAAATTATTTTCAAAGACTTGGACAACAAAAGACTGCAGCTGCCAAATATAAAATTAATCACAAACTATTTTTTCCAGACAGTTTTGTCACAGCATTTTTTTTTTTTTTTTGTAGCACAAAACCTCAGAGAGATTACAGATGCAAGTTTGCCAAATGAAGATAGTATATTTGAGGCGGCTTGTAGAATTGTTCCTATATATTTTAATTAGCAAAATGGCATATTAAAATGAGAACCAATGAACAATGTAAAAGTACTGGTAATGCTGTTAAGAAACCCTGTGTAATTTATTGAAGCCAATGGGAAATACATGATTTGTAACAACAGAAGTGTGAAATAAACATAGACTGTATAAAAAGTGCACTAAAGAAGTGTGATGTCATCCTGTAGTAAAGACTGACAGAGGGACCAAAGATACAGACTCGGGAAACAGTTCAATGGAGTTTATTTGCAGATACATGAATGTGAATGAAGGTAGACAGAGCAGACAGTTGGGAGCGATGTCGTAGGCAGTAGTCTTGAAGCAGGTTGTGGGTCGCAGGGCCAGAGGCTGGGGTGTTCGTACCAGACATGGAGAGCTGGGTCGGAGACGGAGGTGCAGAGTGGCTCCAAGGAATGGGATCACGGTGGATACACACAAAAAATCACATATCCTGCCACACCCATAGCATTCGGCTCCAATCAAATGAAGCTCATCAAGGCTAGCGGTTATTGCGGCGAATTTAGAGCCAAGTTCCATATTTGGAATTCCGACCACGAGTATCATAGCAACCAAAGAACCAATCTGGAGCGAGACCATTGAAGGTAACTGTCATGAGTCCAGTCTGTCCTTGTGTGTTCTGTGCTGTTTTCCCCCCCTCCCTTCTGTGTCTACGCCTGGAGCTGGGTGGAGATTCTGGCACCACCTCCTCACACCTGCGCCTCATCAAGCAATCACGCTTAAGAGGCTGAGGATTCTTACACTCGCCGCCAGATCGTCAGTGTATCCTTGTGGTACTCCCCGCACGGCTCAGTCTCGTTTTTTGTACTATGCTCTTTGTACCCACTTGGACTTTATTGTTTTTTGCCAGACTTTTGCCATCCGTGCACCGCTGCCTCCGATCCAGCTCACCTCATCCTGTGCCAAAACGCCCGCCGCCAACCCAGCCCTCCACCACTTGCTCCGCTAACCACCTTGCACATTTTATATTGTAAATAAACTCTGTTCAACTGTTTTTTCGAATCTGCATCTTTTGGTCTCTCCACCCGCACTGGTTTTGCAGGGAGCGGGTTCTTAGCAATACTGTCAATCAAACTCGTTGCTAACGCTAACGGGAGCAACCTCGGGGAAAAAGGAAGCTAATTTGTCTGTTATTAATGCTCATATCTTGATTTACAAACACGAGAGTGAAATAAAAATACCAGGATCATGTAGAGTGGGTTAATCCAAACATTTTAAGACATAAATGACGAGTCTGACAGCAGCAGTTACAAAGAGAGTGGCAAAAGTTTTCCGATGTAAAGTGAATTGGAGCCAGATTCGATGGAGCCGGATGTGCACCATGATCACTTCCTATTTGGAATGCACGGGTTAACACATTAGCTATGTCCATTTATATATACAGTCTATAGAAATCATAAAAAAAATCATGTTGGGTCATGTCTTGAGTTACGTGTACTGTACATGTAATGCTCTATACTTTGTTTCTCTGATATCTATAGAAACTCTCCTACATACCTCCCTCTTCGTAACACACATTTTTCAGCTCCCACACATTCTGTTTTCAATAAAGCAAATACTATTATTTCAAACAAGCACTATTTTCACAGTACCTAGATCGCAAAACCCAGATCGCAAAACAAACAACTCACAGCAAACAAATGCGTGTAGTACAAGACTGTAGGTAAATACTAATGTTTGAACTTTTAATGGTCTTTCTTTACTCTGCAGGTTTCTGTGGGATAGTGCTATTATGGACCTGACTGGCACTAGAGCCTCCATAACTCACCTCCTATGGGACAGAGGATCACGAAGGCCCCCCAGGTGTCCAGCTGGGGTGAGTGTAATGGCTGCCCGAATGGCACTCTTTGGGGGCATTCTGGGAGGCCTTATGTGTGACTTAGAGGGAGCAAATGGCCCTCTATTCCCCTGGCTAATAGCTGGAGCAGTGCCTGGTGTATGGAGAGAGAGAGGGACTGAAGGAATAAGGGAGAAATCAGTTGCCTTAGACGGAGGCATTAGTGAGGCTAAAACACTCAAGGGAAGATGAAGCTGTGGTAAAGTTTTGCTGCGAAGTTTTGCTGGTTGTTTGTTCACTTTGAGTTTGTGGGGAAAAGTAACCGAGTGTTTTGTTCTTGGCCTGATCTACACCGGCGTTTCTGATCAGGAACTGTGCACTTTGCCTGCAATTTTCTCCTATTACTGACCACTCCGTTCCCCCATTAACGTCCCTTTCAGTAGATACATGTCAGTATCCATCAAAGTGGATCATCATATATAAGCTTTCTGCCTATGTTGTTTGCTCAAGACAATGTGGAGTGACACTTAAAAATAATAGCCAGTGTGAAATTTCAAGATAAAGCCTCAAACATAAATTACATAGCTTTTTATAGATTTGAAATAATCATCTGAAATAATCATGTGAATGAGTCGGCTCTTTTGAAGGGTTCCTTAACGGCTTAAACGACTGGAACCGTATCTAATTTTTGAAAAGAGCCGAATCTTTTTTATACTGATTAACTTTGAAGCAACACAAGAATCAGCACAGAAGCAGTGAGAGATATGTGCACAAAAAACTCATTTGACATCATAATAACAGTTATTTTTTAATTATTATTATTGTGGTGAAATGTTTTATTTTGATTTTTAATAATTTCAAAGGCCAAACACACTCCCACTCTCAGTTTGAACCATTGAACCATAAATGAATCTGGGCCTTGGTGGAATCTCTCTGTCATTAGTTTATAGATAAAATAATTTCTCACATCAGCTTCTGTCATATAAATAAATAATAAAAGAGTGAGTCTTTTGAACACTTCTTTGAAATGAACGAATCCAAGAGATTCGGATCCCATAAAAGAGCCAAAAGTCTTTGCACAAGTGTTGGAACGCAAAGTATATATTTTAGTGCACGTCTATAAAAACTCAGAAATAATGAAAAGGTGAGTTATTCATTCCAGGTAATATTGGATGTTTAAGAATATGCTCACTGCTGTTCATTTATTTTATTTATTTGTATTTATTGGTTTGTTTCAAAGGGGGTAATGCACATTAGCAAATGTTTGTGTAAATGCACCAGCTGCTGTCTCTGTCTGAAGAGATAAATGACCTCTGTCTGAAGAGATAACTTATCTCATACAATGTCTGCTCTCTTATTGTCTGTATGTTTAAGCAGTTCACTTTGATCCATACAGTTACTTAGAAATGTTCATGAGCATATGTTGACTTACATAGTGTAATTTTGTTATGCTAGTGTTTTGTCTATATGTTTTTTAGATTATGGGGTAAATTTTAGACAATTGGCGGTCACCATACACTAGTCTATTCATAGGAAACAGTGATGGTAGAGATTTAAGAAAGTTATTCATCATTTTGGCTCTATTTATTCTCACACTGTAGCATCAGCTAATTTAAAACTTAAATGCACTGTACCAGATTTTTATTGTCTACGGTCCATAGTTATCTTATGCATTCTAATCATTCATTGCAATGAGTTCATAAGCTCCTTTCGCAACTCTCAGAAATCAAAGCTGATCAAAGTAGTTTTGTCGTGATGGTAAAGCCAACAACAACTATAATGTATGTATGCTAGAGTATTCTTCCTGATTATTGAACAGTAATGGTGATTTTACACTTGTCATGATTTAGTTCTGATTTGTCTTTTTCACACATCTGTCTAGACCAGAGGTGTCCAAACTTTTCTCAGTAGCCCTGTAGTGGAGATGCTAGATGCTATCGTCGCCAATAGAGCGCGGTTGTGGACTGTCCATTACTGTAACTCCGCAACCAATTGTGCTATCATTGTGAATTCAAACGGCGTCTCAAAGCAGAGGCATGGGGCTATTTAAATATTTACCGTCATTACGGTAATCTGCCTCCATTATCCCTCAAGGTGACGAATGAGAGCGTAGATACTGGTGGGGATTTTCCCAGTCATTTATTTGATGCGTCAAAGAAAAAATATGAAGGGATATGTAAAATAGAGGTAGTTGTGTGAAAAAATGCAGTACATTCTGATACTTCCTTTAACATGATTTTTATAGCTAAAAAAATAATAAAAGTCTATGCAAGCTATACTGGTCTATAGTGTGTGTCTTTAAAGGGTTAAGGGCCAGTTTGGGCATGCCTGGTCTAGACTGTCCTGAGTTATAAGCTCTTTTCGCAACTCTCAGAAATCAAAGCAGAGTTTTGCCGTGATGGTAAAGCTAACAACAACTGGCGTGCTAACATATACTTCCTGATTATCGGACAATAACGGTGCATTCACACTTGTCATGATTTACTCTTGATTTGAGCCTAGATTAGACTTGGTGTAGACTTGGTTTGCTCCTGTTCGAGTTCTGGGTTTAGTTCCAGTTTATGTGCAAATGTGAATGTACCCTATAATGCTTTATAATTAGATGCAGACTGCACATAAAAGAGCTGCTGACATGATATATCTGTTCTGGGACCTTTAAGTTGTTATTTTTTATTTAAATAAATCACTGGAATAGGTCAAATGTATTATTACCATTGTTTGACGTGAGTTTCACACGTCTGTCTACACTGTGCCTTCAGTGAGCTTTGCTGCAGTATTAACCTCTAAATCTTCCTATATATTAAACTATTCTACATCCTATTTCTGGCACCACATACTGAAAAGAAAACCTTATTCACATGTGCAAATAGACATTCCAGTTAATCTGCGCTCACACCGGATGATGATATTTCTTACACCTGCATGTGTAATGAGGGACGATCTTATTAAAGCAGATAATCCATATTACTGCTGTAATTCCTCTGACTATCAAATCCTATGGTTATTAATTTGTAGGTAATTCTTAGAGGGCAACAGTTTCCCCTAGGCACCGGCTGCACTGTATTAAAAGTATTAAACGTATCGGTGCTTGTCAGGGAGAAAGTGGGTTCTGTGTCACTGGCGGCTATAAGAGTTTTTGTCTGATTAAAAGAGATTCATCTAATATGCCGGAGCAAAGATGGTGAATGGGGAGTGAGGGCTGCTGATGTGCTGAGGCCTGCCTTCTCCCTCTAGCATATACTTCTATATTGGAATAGGCGATGGATCATTAGGCACGGTGTGGGGAAAGCCAAGCTAGATCACCAAATAGGATTTCATTACATTTTCCTCTGTCTTAATTAGATCAGGGGTGGTAGAGACTAATGTTATTTTGAATAATAGAAAATCCTGACAGGAAATTAACTGGTGGGCTAATTTGATGAACATGAGATAGGTGGGAACAGAAAATGTACCTTTGAAAAATAATGGTCAGTAATGAGCTGATAAATTGGTTAAAAATAATCTTGTTAGTTTAATATGTAGCGATATGGTGGGGATTGTGGAGATTTGTTATCAACAGAATTTACGAAAATAGAGTAAGTGAAGACATAGTGTTGTATAGTTCCACCTTCAAGGCACTCAAAGCACACAGACATTCTTACACCGGTGTACGCAAACACTGGGGGTGAGGTGGGCTAAGTGTCTTGCCCAAGGACACAATGATAGTGAGTGGGTCTGACTGCTCTACTCTGATATTTACATCAAGAGTGAGATTCGAACCACCAACTTTCGGATCAATTGACAAACACTCTACCAACTGAGATACTGTTCAAAATTTTTGGACTGGGACGCTCATTTTCATGTTAAGTTGTCTTTTTTTTTTAACAGAGTCTTGACCCAGTGGAGTCATCTGTTTTTTCTCAGTTATAGATACGTTTAATGCCCTACTGTGGAACATTCCAGGCAGAGCAATAATATCTCCATGGAGATTAGTAGATGGCAGACCCTCCCCAGAAAATTCACCTAAAGTGCCATTAAACAATGAAACAAACCTAGGGATGAATGTCTAACAAAGAAATAAAGCATGTTTTAAATGCAAACTACCAAAAGTTGAATAATGTTTTTAATCTTAATTCTTAAAGCAGGCCTATTATGCAAAGTTGACTTTTCAGAGGATTTAACCATGTTGTAGCAGTTTCCTCTTCTCATTTACCCTCTCAAAGTTGTTTTTGGAGTGATTCGTGCATGCCTGAGCAATCTTTAATTGCTTATTTTCAAGACGCCATATTGCAGATCAACCCCCGTTTTCACCGCCACTGGCATGCGCCCATAGGTCTGTACTTACTTTGTTCCCTAACTTTATTTTCTTAATCAGTAATATGCATGTGCTTCAGCAGTATGATGTAGGAATTTTGGTAATTAAAAAAGAAAAAATCCACTGCTCACTAGCATAATGGCTACACGGCTCTTCGTTGTGATGACATTTACGGCGACGTCAGATCCCATTGGACACTGCCATTTTCTTACGTGGGAGACAGCTGACTTATTTCTTGTATTAAGTAGTTTTAGATGAATATTGCAATTTAAAATGTGTAAATTATAATATATTGATGCATGGGTGTCATAGATTATAGCGATATGGCAGACACAAGCACAATAGGCCTTCTTTAAACCTTAGATCTTGTCGAACAGTTGCATATTTAAGCCAGCTGCAGATGAAACACTCCACTTCAGATTTACTTCCTTGATTGTGACACCCGAATAAACGCAGCATAATAAAAGCTTCTGGAGAGCAGTATCTTTTAAAATATAGTACGGCTGGACCTGTGAGCTCATCTGGTTTATTGTGCACTCTGTCACTGCAGCCCTGGGAACGTTTTTATTCCCTCTGTCTCCACTCGGCTCATAAGCACTCAACATGTGCTACTTTGTCATTCCCCTGGTTATATGTGACATCATCAGCATAGGACGATCTTTTAACAAATCAAAATCCCACGTAGCACTTTATTTCTCACCCCAACCAGACCCCAGATTGGATTCCTGTGTACACAGTTTCACTATCTATGAAATATTTTCATTTCAACTGTTTAGTGCATATATACTGTAACACTGTAAGCTGACAGGTGTTGAAGACCCAAAAGTAAACCAAGACATATTTATTAAGGACACAGGAAACAAAGGTAAGAGTTCAGTGCTTTTTTTTAATTTATTTTTTATAACTTTTTAAAACATTCTGGTTCTTCTTTGATGATTTTCTTTTTAAAGATGGGGAAAAATAACCCTTAACAAAAGCCATTCCCAAAAAAATCTATGTAACAAAGAAAAAGATCATGATGAGCTGGTGAATGTAATAAGGATGGCAGCACTGTCCCTACCCTAACCAAAAAACAACCCATAAATTATCCCCACACAAAATAAAGAGTGAAAACAGGACGTCCGGACTCACCAGGTCAAACAAAAAGAAACTAGGCGAACAAAAGCTAAGGATCCAGCATAGATGTGCCAGCAGGGAGCAGTGCTGGGCTCAGACGCACAGGGGAATGAGCTGAAACCGACGGACAGCGGCGACCAGAGAGCTGAGCACACTGGGCTCGTGCTATTTAAAAGCTCCTGAGGATGGAACAAAAAAGATCAGGAGCAAGACTACAAAAAATAATACTTTACTAAATATATACAAAACTGGGCATACATTCTAAGTCAACTAAAATATATATATATGGAGCGGCATCACCAAGTGGCAGGCATAGTGTACAGAAACATCTGTGCACAGTATGGACTGGAAACCCCGAGGTCAAGGTGGGAACCAAAGGTAGTGGAGAATGATCGAGCCAAGATCCTGTGGGACTTCCAGATACAGACTGACAGAATGGTGATGGCGAACCAACCGGACATTGTGTTGGTGGATAAACAACAGAGCAAAGCCGTTGTGATGGACATCTCACCAAGTACCAAGTGATGGGAACATCAGAAAAAAGGAACATGAGAAACTAGAAAAATACCAGGGGCTCAAAGAAGAGCTGGAGAAGGCCTGGAAGGTGAAGGCATCAGTGGTGCCCGTGGTCATCAGTGCACTCGGGGCAGTGATCCCCAAACTGGAGGAGTGGCTACAGCAGATTCCAGGAAAAACATCAGACATCTCAGTCCAGAAAAGTGCAGTACTAGGAACAGCAAAGATACTGCACAGAACCATATATATATATATATATATATATATATATATATATATATATATATATATATATATATATATATATAAACATATACACACACACATACACACACAGTGGAGAAAAAGTGCCCCAACATAAGAACAGGACACACTGTCATGGCTAATGCATTAGGATTTCCAGCCTCCAACTGCTGGGAAATGAAAACAATAAAATGGAGCTTGCAATAAAGTCCAAGTAAGTGATTCCATGGGAGGGCTGCTGATATTTGAACTCAGTATAGGCACAAATAAACACAGCCCTAGTCTTAAGATGCCTCTATATATGCACCCCCTGAACTGAACCTTGTATTAGTGTTCACAAGTAAATGAGTTTGTTTTTCAACACATAGTCATAAGTAATGGACATAATCATAGTGTTTTTAAAGCAGACATTATTTTAAAAAAAAGAGTTTTTAACCATGTTATTGTTGTTTCCTCTTCTCATTTCCCCTTTCAGAGTTGTATTTGGAGTGATTTGTGCATATCTGAGCAATCTTTAATTGCTTATTTTCAAGAAGCCATATTGCTGATCAACTTCTTTTTTCACCATCCCAGTATACGCCCACTTCTCTGTACTTACTTCATTCTCCAATTTTAGTTTCTTAAACGGTGATACACGTAGGATACACAGTGGCGGGAAGTAATTCTGGTACAAATGAAAAAAATAAAAATAAAAATCCACTGCTCTCCAGCATAATCTGCAGCTATCTATCGAAGGTGCCGACTCTTTGATGTGGTGATGTTTGCGGTTACGTCAGCTCCCACTGGGCACCGCAGCATTTTAACACAGAAGTCAGATTATAACTGTATAACAGACACAAGCCCAATATGTCTTCTTTAATTAACTGGGCATATTTGTGTATATTCCTCACTGGTTAGAACAGACATGGATATAAGTGGATATAAGTAAGAACTCAAAAGTGCACATATGTACATTTTATGGTTAGGAATCCACCATCTGCTTGTATCCGTTGCTTTGGCTTTAGTGTTCCACAGTATGACATTAAACTTGTAAACTAACATGTAATTTAACAAACGCAAGGTAGATGTTTTTTATTGCTTTTTTTGTTTATCACAGGTTTGACTTTTAACTTGACCTGGTAGTGTGACCTGTATATATCCATGGATATAAATAAGTTTAATGCCATACTGTGGCAAATTCCAGGCAAAACAACATTGCCATGAGATCAACTGAATGTGTATACCCTCCCCCAGAAAAGTTACATAGTGACATTTTTATTTATTGCGCTGATGTTTTTAATTTTAAAGGGCCCATATTATGTTATATTCTCATCTATGTTATAATGCTGTTTCCTCATCAAAAACATACCCGGAGTTGTGTGTTGATAAAGGGTTACTCAAACATGTCTGAATGAAAGAAAACACAACTCCATTTAAAAAAAAAAAAAAAAATGTCTTTATGTAACTATGCACCAACATGACTGAAAGCTCACAGAGTCCTTTGTGCGTAATACTGGACCTTTAAATAACTCCTACTCTTGCTACTATCAGTCTAACTTAAATAGCTACAACTGCTACTATTACCACTTTGTGAATACACTGAATGCAACATCTATTGACAAGCATTTGGTGTTGAAGGGCAAATCACTGATGCATAGAGCTTTGAGTTCAGCTTATCTTTGCTTTTTAGTTTGAGCATAGAAAAACATAATGTGCAAAAACATGATACTGGGATATCAGAGCGAGCAATCCCTGTTCTGTGAGGCAGAAATGTAGAGAAACAGCCAGCCCATGTTCTCATTTGAAGCGTGCAGTTTATCCTCTCTGTTCACATATCTGAGCATCTCAGCCGCTTTGATGTGGAAAATAAATGTATAAATGTGACATTGTTGTGAAGTTGTGGGCATCTGTAAGCCCTCCTGCTACAGAAGTGGAATCTTATAGTGTTTATCATATCCCCCTGTCATTTGTCACCAAGTTGTTTGAAAATCATAAGAATAAATGTTGACAACTTCTGACACAACAGAGCACGACAGAATTAAATATAACTTATGTGGAAACATCTACAAAGACGAGTTGTAAAAGACAGCCTTCATTGTTTCCAGATACAGATCATTATTAGTGTGCAACCTAACGGCACATCAGAGAAGACTCATTCTCATTTTAACAAGAGCTGACTTTGTTTTTCCTCCTGTGAAGAACATCAGACTTTGAGACAATGTTTAGATCAGTGCTAAGCTTCTGTGTTTTTCTAGTTTATTTGATCACAGTGAAATTCCCTATCCATAATTTCCCACGGAAAATCTTGTTAAAAATATGACCATAACTGCCGGGTGCAAGCTGCTAAACCGGGGTGGGCAAACTACGGCCCGTGGGCCACATACGGCCCGCTGAGCTTATAAATCCGGCCCACCGAACATGACCAAATTATGGTGTGCTTTAGCTACATCAATTTTGTATTATTCTCTTATCAGCCCTTCTGAAAAAAATAAAAATAAAATGCTTATCAAAGAAAAGAAAAGTGAATAATGAGTGCTGAGTGTTTAATACGGCAACAAAATAATTTTTCACCGAAGTTCGATCAAAGTACCAAGGTACGTTTTTTGCTGGCATTCAAATTAGCAAAAGCTAGGAAGCCTTTCTCTAAAGGCGACTTTTTAAAATAATGTATCTGGAAAACAATTTGTACAATGGGCCTTGTATATTCATGCTTTGCTACATGTTACAGGCCAAAACTATATGAAACCCAGTGTGGCCCATTTGTGCAAAAATTTGCCGACTCCTTGCTTAACTCTTAGTCAATACAGTGCTACACATTAGATATATTTTCAACAACTTAAAGCACAAACCTCCATCAAAGCATTGGCCCAAAATTACTGCATTTAGTTCATACCATAGACTGTATAAAGAAGTGGACTAAGTGAGAGTGATGTCACCCATAGCTTTCAGCTCCAGTCAAATGAAGCTCATCAAGGCTAGTAGTTATATGTTATTAATGTTCATATCTTGATGTACAGACACAATAGTGAAATAAAAATACCAGGATCATGTGGAGCGGGTTAATACGAACATTTTAAGACTGAAAGGACGAGCCTGACAGAAGCAGTTACGGAGAGAGAGGACAGTTTTTCAGTGGAATATGAATTGGAGTTGATGGAGCTAGAAGCACGCCCATGCTCACTTCCTCTTTGGCATTCGGCATTTATATATACAGCCTATAGTTCAAACTGAGCTCACAGATTCTTTAGTTGCGCTAGAATTAATCCATTTGATGAACTATAAGGTTAATTTTTAGCTTCTCAAAATGTTTTAACCCACTGTACAATGTTCTGTCAATCTACAATGTAATTACAGCCAACGTTTAATTACACTGATATAGCCAGTACTTGGATTTGATAAGAAACTAAAGAGAACTTACTTTTCCCATAACACTGTCTTGTTCCCTGATAAATTCCCTCAGTCACAATAACTCATAATTGATAGCCAGTGCACTTTCTTTTAATTGTGTGCTGTACTGATAAGCACGCAGGAGGAATTTGCTCCTTGATGAAGTGTGGACATATCGCGCCTTAGAGGAAGCAGAAGTATTAATTTCACAGTCTGCGTCCCCCGTAGGAGCAGTTTATGAACTGTATTTGTGAGAATGGAGAGGAGGGGCAGTCAGGAGAGAGGATAATTACACCTTAGCTCAGTAATAGATACGTGAGTTCAGATAGACAAGATGACGCAGTTTGACAAGTCAAACTCACAAAGATTAGCCGAGGTACTGCAAGTAGAAGAATTGTTGTTTTGTATGTCTAATCACAGAAAGTTACAATAGTGCAAGTGTATAACTTTGGATCCTGAAGAAATAAAAAATTGTCTAGGTAGGTGTCTGTATTAAATATATAAAGGTCCTATATTATGCAAAATTAACTCTTGTGAGCTTTAAGCCATGTTACGATGTTATTACCTCATTAAAACATAACTGAAGTGTTTTGTTTCATTCACACATGTTTGAGTAACCCTTTATTTTTATCGGTCTACATCTCCAAAGCTCAAAATGCTCTGTTCCACATTGTGATGTCATGAGAGGGTTGTTTTCAAGTTAACAGCTACCTTTTACCTTTTGTTTAGTAGAGATCAAGGGCTGAAATAACCCAAATGATTGTAGGTGTATGGAGTTTAAAACACAGTAGAGGACTTCCTGTATTATGCATAAGTCCTATCTAGAAAACAGGGAGTACTTTGTTGAAATTGGAAAATGTGTCTCAGATAAAATGTCCCTGACCTGTGGGATGCCCCGGGGGTCAATTCTAGGACCCCTGTTGTTCAACCTCTACACTCTGCCGTTTGGCCAGTTAATACACAGCAATAATGGTTCCTACAACAACTATGCAGATGACACTCAGATCTATGTCTCACTGGCAGCAGGTGAATATGGACCAGTGAATTCACTCTGCCACTGCATCCAACAGATCACTGTGTGGATGCAAAACAACTTTCTTGAACTTTAACAGCCACATCACTACTGTACTCACTGGTCTCTCCAAACGAGCATCAAGACAGCTGCAGTACATCCAGAACGCTGCTGCTAGGGTCCTGACTAGAACCAGGAAGTATGAGCACATATGTCCTCTCCTCAGGTCTCTGCACTGGCTCCTGTGGCTCAGAGAATAGACTTTAAAGCAGCTTTGCTTGTGTGCATGTCTCTCCATGGCCAAGCACCAAAGTAGATCTCCAACATGTTAGTGCCAACCATCTCGTACTCTGGGGACTTCAGGGACCGGCCTCCTGCTGGTGCAAGACTAAACATGGGGAATCAGCATTTCAGTTTTATGCAGCTAAAACCCAAAACAGTCTTCCTGAAGATGTGAGACAGGCCTCTACTTTGACAAGCCTCAAACCAGTTCTGTTTAGTTGTGCAGACGACTGAAAGGTTTTTATTCTCCACTCTTCTGTTTTAATGGTATTTTTATGATGATTATTTGTGATTATTTATGTTTTGATATGTGTGATTTTAATGTCTTTCATATTCTGTAAAGCACTTTGAATTACTTTGTTACGAATTGTGCTATACAAATAAACTTGCCTTGCCTTAGTACATGACATCACAAGGTGGAACAGAGTATTTGCATTTTTAGGTGTTCTTATCTCAAATAGAAGAGGATTTGTGTGTTAAACATGTGTGAGTGAAACGAAACTCCAAGTATGTTTCTGATAAGGAAACAACATTATAACATAGATTAGAAAATAGTATAACAGAGGCCCTTTAATACTTCAGATTCATACTATCACCATATAAAAGTGTTCATTCAGTCTAATACTTCTTCTATATATTCTTTAGTTTTCTACATCAGTGCCATTGTTTCTAACGCACTGTGACAACCCATTGCCCTCACAGCTGCAATAAATTGATTTTATTCCACACTTCTGGTGAGGTCCTGGTCAATAGTGTTGAAAAGAGGCTGAAAATATATCTTGGCCGATCCTGTACTCTCCCCTCTCTTGTTTCAGTTCCTTTTACTGTTCCTTTAATAATGGCGAGATACAATCATCCAAAGGGCTCTCCACTGCTCTCTATCACTCAGCATGGATTATTAATGGATGCACAGGGGAGGTATGTCATTCCGACAGCCACATATGGGTTTAAGAACACAAGTCTTCCCTCCATTATACTCCCGATGCTAACGATAGCTAAAACTAAACAAACAGGCAAAATGAAGCAACAATAGCAAGCTGTAGGGTAGGACATTATCTCTGCATTATAATGTGCTTTTGTTTCAGATACATTTCTCTTGTACATTGATACATATTAAAACAAAGATTAGCTTTATTTCACTGTATTTTTTCATACATCTAAGGGTTGATGTTCTCATTGTATCCTGACAATTACATCACATTCTGACTCGACTCCTTAGAGAAGAACTAATAATAATAATAATAATAATAATAATAATAATAATAATAATAATAATAATAATAATAATAATAATAATAATAATAATAATAATAATAATAATAATAATAATGCATAGGATTTATATTTGAACAGGGAAAAAGAGAGTGAAAAATGAGAGTCTGGCTGCTCTCACTAGGCCTGTATAAATAAAGATAAATAAAAATGAAAAATAAATATAGCACTCTTTGGACACCCTAAGCCACTTTACACTGCATCATCTATTATCTGTATCTTGTCCTGCAACTTTTCTTGAATGACAGAGGCTATCATTGTGAATTGTGGCTTATTTACTTGGCATTTATAAAGATTCCTTTTTTGCACTGTCCAATAATGACTATAATTATGCCTTTGATTTATATAGTGGCTTTCAAGACCCACTTCACATCACATCAGCACTTGCTTCCATCTATATTCCATAAATGATGAAAGAACTAGCAGGGACTAGACATTTAAAAGCTCATTTATGTCACAGCCTACTTTGTCTATTGAACTGTTCTATAAAACAAGGGTGTAAATGGGGTTCTAGGGATGCAGCTTCAGACTGGAATACGGCGTAACCATCCAATCCTGCTGGCTGGTGGGCGCCTGTGTCACCCTGTAAAGGTCAATGAATCAGATTGAAACTCTAATAGCCCTTATCATGAACAGTGACTCGCAGCTCGTCCAGCTCTGGCCCAGAATGAAAAATGATATCTATATTATAGGAAAAAGGTCGGGATAATGAAGCCTCACTGTTCAGTGCAAGTGTGTAACCACAGTGACACAGTCCCTGTAAAGGACAGACGTGTATCTGTCATGAGTGAGTGTGATTATGCCACACAGTACTATAGCAGTGATCCGCAGTGTGGGACAAGATAGAGGCACAAAGGTTGTACTTTACAGTGCAGCAATGTACTTCCTTTAACTACTATCAAATATTGGAACTAAATGACACCATTGAGGTTGGGACCTTTTCACAAAAGTTTCGGTTTAATCATTGTCGCTAAATCCCCTTTTTAAAGTTAAGGTACACTTTATTGTCCCCATGGGAAAATTGGTCCTCAGCATTTGAGTCCTTCGTAAAAGCCATTAGGTTGCAGTGGGCAGCTGCCGACACCACCTGGGGACCCATTTCCAGATTTTGGCACTACCTTACCTGGAGGACTGTGCATGGTTTGGGGGAACAGGAGTGTCAGAGGAAATCACCCAGACACTGGAAGAATCATGTAAACTCCAGCGGCCTGGCCTCCGAGTGTCAAACACAACCTTCTTACTGTGAAGCATAAGTGCTAGTCACTCAGCCACTTCTCTTAGACAAAAATACACAGGTTGGTGGTTTGGTCCCAGCTGCCACAGAATAATGCTGCTGTTGTGTCCTTGGGCTAGGCACTTAATCCACCGTCTGCATACACTGGCATATGAATGTGCGTGTGAATAGGTAAATGGTTCTGTGATATAAAGCTTTGAGAGTCTTTAAGGTAGAAAAGCCCTATACAAATGTCCATTTAGTATGTGTCTCCAGAATGTCCAAGCTTTCCCTGGGTTTTTTCTATACCTGTCAAATACCCATTTAGGTCGATGTCAGAACCTTGAGAATGTATATGCACCCATACTTTAACTAACAATGGTCAAACATGAGCCACATGGTTCACACATTATTACAGTGTACATGACCTCCTTCACCTACAGCACTCCTCAAACCTGTCGTCTTCCATTTCCCTTTATACACCAATTGATCTTGTTCTTTTGTCTCGTTTTCTCACAGCTGCCACTGCTCTGCCACGAGACTGTGTTTAATTAGAATGACTGACGAATTGTCTTCTGTCCCGAAACAGAAAAGACCCATACAGTGTGAGAAAATGTAGTGGCAGGAGAGCGGAGGACAGGGCAGAGAGAGAGGGAACTGGACCAGTGGAACAGTGTGTATATTTGGACTGCAGACCGCTTGAAACACTCCAGAATCCTGATTTGTTATGAAGTGCATCTGTTGTGCTACAGTGCATGTGGATTTGGGAAGACTGCTCATTTTCGCTGACTTTTACAGTGCTAAAGGTCAATTTGATGACTCATTGGAAAGCAGCCATATTTATATAAGCCTTAGAAGAGATTTAAATAAGCGACCAAGCGCTTTACTGCTGTGTTATTAAAATGTCAACAAATACATTTGCAGTATCACAGAAATGTATATATAAAACATCACAACATCTCATTCCAAGATGACTGTGATTAAATGGGTACTATAATCATAATGCTTGTGTTGAAGGGCAGTATTATAGGAAATCTCACTTTCACAGTTTTAATGTTTCAGCACTATTTATTTATAATATATTTGAAATTGGACATTAGACAGACAAAAGTCGACATCTTCTTGATATAGGGCTAATTATCTATACATTTAATGAAAAAAGACACAATGATCACAAATGTGCAACCTCTATACAAATTTGCATTTGAGATTAACCCTTTCATTAAAAAAACAAAAAAATAAAAATAAAATCAAACTTCACTTTGTTTAAATGCCTATTCCAAACTTCGCAGTCTCTCTTATGTCTAAGCTACATGCTAACACTGCCAACTGCTATCGTCTGCTTACATCTGTCCTGTGTCATCAGCCCCATACACTCTAAACATGTTTTTCTTAACAAACTGCTAAAATGACAATGTGCAAGAAAGTGTAATCCAGAGTTTATAGCCCATTGATTAAACATGATTCAACCCAGTGTGCATTTGACAATTCACATCCCTTTGAAAATATTGATGATTTATGAATGTGGTTTGTTTCAATAGTCACCAGATGCTCCATACCACTGAGTGTGCTTTGCTTTTAATCACTGTCATACATAATAGGTCTCATGATAAGCTACAATAGGCTTGAATGCTTAATTACAATTTCTAATCACAGGAGAGAAATGACAACATCTATCGAGTATTGAACCAGTACAAAGCCCCAAAAGCAGGAAAAACATGCCACATGTCACTTATTCGACCCAGTCACTTCCTCACCCATAAACTAATATCCTCTTCATGCAACATGTTTGGTTTGCCCAGGTATCAGTAACAGTTAACACTTTCACGTCCTTTATGAGCAGCAAAAATTACCTCTATTTTAATATGCACCAATAATTTCTTCTCCACTTGACCACCGGCTGACATTTGAACATAAGCACTCTCATCAAAAGTGTTGTGCTAAAATGGATTTAATTTGTCATCATTAGGATGGAATTCTCCAGTGGGGGGATATGCTCACTTCTATTTTGTTTGTGCAGCTGAGTGATATAAGTGCAGTTAGAGGTAGGTGTCTGTGTAATCCCTCAGTCGTCCAGGTATAATCCGTACTGTTGTCCTCTTGACTGAATTGCACTTTTTTTTTTGCGTTAGAGGTAGATACGAATATTATGTCACGGCCACTCTCACAAAAGTCCTGTTTGCACTGATCACCTTATAATAGTACATATCGCCTCAACATCTGTCTGGCATTAAACTTATCTATGACCATGGAGACAAACAGGTATCACCATCAGACCAAGTCAGATCTTTGAATGAAATGTTATTGAACAAATGTGAAATAGGAGAGTTTAATGCCATACTGTGGAACATTATAAAAAAGCAGAGCATCCAACAGAAAAGGTACGTTGCATTCTTACGATGAAATAAATATGTTTCATTTCAAATCTATAACAGTGAAACTATGGAAAAGAAGAAAAAATGCTTAAAAATTTACAATATTGACATTTGTGTAATACTCAACTTAAACCGATACATTTACAGGTTTAAAAATGGATGGCAAATATATGATCTGGTCCTTTACTGAGAGAATAAAAAGACAAAAGAAACCAACAAACAAAAAGATATTCATTTTTGTCAATATAGTTTTGAAATCCCCTCTGTTTACATAAAATCATATCATTTGTTACTAGCACAGACCTGCATAGTCTGCAGCCAGCAGCACAGCTGTGGAAAGGCCTGCCTCCCGGGGTGATTGAAATGAATGGTCAGGGCTGGGAGCATGAGCCGGAGCCAGCCCGGAAGATTTACTCTCCTCTGAGCAGCCGTAAGTCCTGGGCTCTCAGTGCAATCTCTGGAGCTGCAGCAATGAAGGCAAAGGAGGAAGAGGAGGAAGAGGAGGAAGAGGAGGAAGAGGATCGCTCCCCCATCAGCACTGCATCGCCCCCAGCCCTCTCTGCTGCCATAAAGCCTGCCTGTAGGCCGTTCACTCTAAATGACTGTCAGCTCTTGATTTATTCAGAGGCTTTGCTCCAGCAATTCAAATGCACTGCTTATGGGAAATTATTTTAGATTTACAAACCCTCTTTGGATCATCGGTAGGATATTTTCAAAAATCACATACTCTGATACTAATCGGCACTACACTATAACTAGTAGCGGTACTAGATACTCAGTTATCAGTTTTTCTGTATAGTATTGTGATTTGTGACAACAGTAGCTCATAATAATATAGATTTATTTACCTCATTTCATCTTTGAACTTTTGTAACCTTATTTTTTTCATGTCTTTGGCTCATTTTGGGATGGGAGCTCCTTGTACTTCCAAACAACATTTAAATATTCCTAAGTCCAGTTGACCATTGCATTTCTGTAGTAAAAGAAGAAAATAAGTTCTGTCATCAAAAAGTTGTAGGAGTGAAAACGTTTTGCAGCTCATTCAAGCCACTTCTTCAGGTCTTGAGATTACTGCTGGACACTGCCTTGTATCTGTCTGAAGGGAGGAGCTAACTACTCTGAAAGTAACACACCTATTGTTTACACTTTCTGTTTGTAGGCTAGGTCTAATGAGCTATACTAAGTGTGAACTGTGCTTGAGAGTCATACTTAGCATAATCATTCAGGTGCCTAATGGTTACTCTCAGACCTATTAGCATACTGGCTAGTCCTATTGTTTCCCTTGTTTTGATTTAGGTCTGAGGATGGAGTTATAAATAGGAGATGGATGCGTTATTGTTCATTTCTTCATGCTTTCTCATGAGACCGGAGACATCGTGCCACTGTGTCGGCCGCGCTCACACACACATATACTTGCAGTTGGACCACAGATGGCCAACTGACAGCACCCCATTTACACTTCATTATAATCCAACAGACTGTTAATGTATCAAAAACTGCCCTACCCCTTTATTCACTGGATTGAGATATGTAATTTGTATTCAGAGTCAGTGCGTCTTCCTCTTTGGTACGTTTGACGACAGTGTTGGTGGCGTGGCTCGGTCGTCCTCCGCGCTGACAGAGAGGTGAGGCTGGGTGCGTTGCCAGGTCTGACAGCTGTCTGCTCCCTGGCACCTCGCAGCAGCCGCCTCTCCCTTAGGAACCTGCAGGTGCCAAGGATGCACTCTGCACATCTGTCTATCACCCAGACGCAGGGGTGCAGCAGCGAATGGCACCCGCAGCACGTTCAACCGCAGGAATAATTAATGAAATGTTGGAGTATTTAAACTTTTTTAAGGTCAAGGATTAGGCCTGCACAATATATCACAATCAAATCGAAACTGCAATTTGAAACTGCAGTTATTTATATAATAGAATGTCCTCTGCAAGACCCAGATATTTGTATAGAAATACTTCTTGTACCTGATTTGTGGTTTAGACCTCTACAAACTGTTCTGAAATACATGGAATAATTGCATTAGTTTAGTAGTCCATGTCTACTCCGCTCCGCTCTTGAAGCTGTTTACAATGTGCACTCTGAACAGTATCCTGCTTTTTTGTATTTTGTATTGCTAATGTATCACTTTTTCCAAAATGATACAGACCTAATTAGTATTTAAACCATAGAAAAAGATCTTTGAAATAGTAATCCCTACACATGGCACTGAAATGTACATTAAACAGTACTAATTTGAAAGCATGGTTTTGTATTGCCATTTAAATGTACTAGTTTTGGTTGTGTAACGCTTCATTTCCACTTGCAGGGTTCGCTTGTGGCCATATTGCTGTGGAACAGTTGGGGAGGGGGCATCCCAGCCGGAGAGTGTTTCGATTACACATGTCCCAGGCCGCTTTTGGGCGGGACACAGGTCAAGCGAGACACACCCACAGGCGTGGCATAGGTCAACTATAACAGACCAAGTGCTACAGAAGCATCAACACAGATCAACAGCGGCACAACAATGAGCTCGCTGGGATTGAACCTCCATGCAGTCATTGGAGGACCAGAGCTACTCCAGTAATGGCGTGCGTGACATTTCTTGGAAAAACATTCATTATTATTCTCACCAGACGCTGACTTGATCTTGAGAAAAACCTCCATATATTCATTAATGGCAGCTTATATGTTGACACGATATACTCTGCAAAACTGATCGCATTTTCAGTGCATTATGCAACTAGCACTAGCAAATCCAAGTGCATTAAATAAAGACGGGTTAAAACGCGGTGTAGAGGTGCAGATGCATGAAATATATGCAAAAAACTGACGATAAACCGGAATTAGTTTAGGGTTTACGCTAGCTTTAGCTTTAGCCTCATCTCACTGCACCACAAACTTGAAATACTAATGTCTTTTTTGTGATTTGCAGAGATCAGCCTTATGAGAGTATAATTCAGGTATGAGTGCGTGGCACTAGCACCGCCCTCACGATCCCCTATGGAAACAAAGCTTAAGGTATTGATGAAAATGATATAAAGTTTGTCCTCCCTCTTGCTATTATTCAAATTTACTCCAAAGTTTGTTTAAATAAAACATTAAATTGTCTCTAAATCTTGCACTGAAATAATACTATTAATATTGCATCACATTTGTTTTGGAATAAGCTTCAGTTACTATCTTTCTCATATTTTTTCGGCCATCTCGCCTTCTTCTCTAAACGTTAAATCATTGAAGCGTCGACTAGGTGCGGCTGATCATCCTCGCGTGGAGAGCGGCCTGTCAAAGCTCAAACATCTTGTCTTATCTGTCAGCATTTGTAAGTGTGATGCAGCATGTTAGGAGACACATTCGCTATATTGTGGAAGTTGAAAGATCGCCTTGCCAAAAGCCCTTTTAGATCTTTTATATGTTGTCGGTGTGCCTGCAAGGAGCTCTGGGATTCTTTTGTTGTGAGAATAAAAAAGTAGAACACAACTAAACCATTTGTTCTGACCAGGCACTAGTTGGAGCTCTTCCCAGTATGGCTATAGCTATCACTCCACAAGACTGACAGCTTCACTCAAATAGAAAAGACTGAAGTTCATAGCTGTGTTAAAAAAGACCCCCAGATCCTGCTAAGCTGTTGATGGACGATGTCATGAGTTCTCCAGAAGGTTTTGATAAACAGTCAAAGAAAATAGGTTTAAAAGTTGATACACAGAAACATAGTCATTTTTCTCAACTATCATAGTATAAAGTCACTTGTAATTAAGGCGTTGTGGGAAAGAAAACGTGTAAAACTTGTAATTGTTTGTAAATGCATAATGCCTCTAAAGACGCCCACTTCTGGTTTTCAAAGCAAGCCTTGGTCGAGGGGTCCGGCTTGTCTCATTTTTAATCAAGTTTTTTATTTATTCTCACCCTAAATTAACAACATTATACAAACTATGCAATTTGTAAACTCATTCTCCAAAAATGACATGGTTATTTACATGCATTAGGAGGTACAGGAAGCAGAAAAGACAGTTTAATAAAATGATTTCTCTGCTATTTTGCCATGCAGTGTCACATTGCGTATATTCAAGATGTAACAACAAATTTCTCTTGACAGCCACCAGTGTAATGCATGTTTACTCTCCTCTGCAAGGTACGTCTTCATTATTTATTTATTATAGGTTTATTATTGTGTAATTTAAAGGTCCTATATTACGTAAAACTGCCTGCTGTGAGCTATGAGCCGTGTTATAATGTTGTTACCTCCTCAGAAACATACCCGAGTTGCGTTTTGTTCCATTCACACATGTTTGAGTCATCTTTTATTATTAGTCTATCTACATCTCAAAAGCTTAAAATGTTCTGTTCCACCTTGTGATGTCATGAAGTGATAGTTTTCATGTTAACAGCTACCTTTTACATTTAGTTCAGTAGAGATTGGCGATTCCAGGGCTGAAATTATCGAAATGATTCTAATGAAGGTGTGTGGAGTTTAAAACACAGTGGAGCACTTCCTGTATTAGCACATGACATCACAAGGTGGAACAGAGTGTTTTCTGTTTGAGAGAAAAACAGTCTGAATATGCAGGGATTGTGTGTTAAGTGTGCGTGAATTAAACAAAACACAACTCCAGGCTTGTTTGTGATGAGGAAACAACATTATAACAGATCAGAAAATAGCGTAATATAAGCCCTTCAGTATAATAACAAATTATTTTCTCATTGAACTGTAATATACAAATACACATGTGCAGTTGTAGTCAAAATTACAGAACAGTGGCCAGTAGCAGTGTCCAAAGAGAAGCAGTCTTCAGATCTTGAACTACAGGTTTATGGTCAGGAGTACCTCGCTGGAGCATGTAAGGTATTTTCTAGCTGTGCAACGCTACATCAAACTGGTATCTTGATTTACTAATGCTAAGGTAAATAACAACCAGTGGATATGGAATACGTGGGGGATCACCAAGACGCTATGCAGACCCGCGGGGGAGATTACAAGGATGTGTGGACAGATAACAGCTATGTTCTGGTCATTTTGGTTAAAGCCACATCTCAGGAATGTGTGACCTCCACTCTGAGAAAGAATCACCTCGTTCGACATTGCCTAAAGTTTCTTAATGTGTAACGCCATACAGATCAGAAGAGAACCCTCCCCACACACACACACAGACACACACAGACACATAGTTTGAGAGACACTACAAAATCGGTCAACATGCACATCTCAGGGCTCACTTTCCAGAGAGTCCGTTGCTTCATCGTTCACTTTAACTGTATGGAGCTCATTAAACCCTTCTGACTTTATGTTTCAGTCTCTTGGTCCTCTTTGAAGCTTTGCCAGTAACGAACATTCTTAAAAGCAGTAGATTGTTGGAACACTATAATACTTTTAAAGCATAGCCCTCCACTTCCACTCCATTCAGTTCTCTCTCATATTTTTGTCACCGTTGCTGACTTTTCTACTGTATTCAAATAAACCCCACATCATTTATATTTAAAGAAGATTTATGTCTGTTATATAGTTATAATCTATGACACCCATGGATCATTATGTTATCATTTGTGCATTTTAACTCACAATAATGATTTAAAACGACATAATAAAAGAAACAAGTCCGCCGTGCCCAATGGGAACTCACGTCGGCGTAAACGTCACCACAACAAAAGAGCTGCAGAACACATTAGCAAGTAGCAGATTTTTTATTTATTTTTTTTTTGCATTTCTACCAAAATGACTATGTGATGCTGCCGAATCCTACGCTTATCATCAATTATGAAAATAAAATAGAAGAAAAAAGCAAGTAGAGAGCAGTTGCCGTAAGCCGGTGGCGGTGAAAACAGGGATCGAAAAATAAGAGACAGGAGTGAGGGCTTTTAGCTGTTTTGCTTCACAAAAATAGAATACACTCCAAGGAAAAGCAAAACTGGATACGTTGGTCACACAATTACAATGTAAAAATCTGGTAGCAAACTTTTATACACACACCTGCTCCTGTTTTTAATCTTTTATATAGACTTAAATAGTTGTTTGTTTAGTTCGTTTTTTTTTCTGTTTGTATTGTATTTTAAGCAGGGCCATGAAAACGAGAGATAAATAAACAAACACACATAAATAAAAATAAAATACAATTAAATTAAATTAAACTAAATAAAATACAATTCAATTAAATAAAATACAATTCAATTCAATTAAACTAAACTAAATTAAATTAAATATGTCATCTTGAAAATAAGCAATTAAAGATTGCTCAAACATGCACAAATCACTCCAAAAATAACGGTAAAATGGCTAAAAGCTCTGAAAAGTTAATTTTGCTTAACAGGTCTGCTTTGAGCACAGTTGCATCGCTTTCATTTCTCCAAAGAACTCCAATTTTGACTGTCCCTGCTTGAACTCACTTCATTTATAATTGATGACTCATTGAATCCCTGTATGCATGTACCACTTTCAGTCAGTTAAATGCACAGTCTATAATTCAAACTCAAGCACTAAAATACCTGGGGATTTCTGTACATTTGAATGAAGTGAAAGACCTCTCCTTAGTTGTCCATTACTATGTTTTATCTGCTTCCGCTTCCTCAAAGCTTCTTAGCAGACATTACTTTTGAGTGCAATCACTGCAATATTTAAAGATTTGCCGAGGCCCTGAAGTGCTTATGCTCTGCCAAGAAAATAAGCCAGGGGACACAGTGGCATTATACGTGCGAAGGTCAGCTTGTTAACCAAAGTAATTGGATTTCCCAACCCTCTCTAGGTGATGGGGGCCTCTCTGCCACACAATCTTTCCCTGACTCCAATTGTGGTTATTGATTTGTCTTTCATTTGGATTTCAGAGACAAAAGAAAGAAACAGTCTGCGTATAAAAGCCCGCAAAGAAAAGCTTAAGAAGTTTTCCTTATTGGGTTTCGCGTGAATCTATATAGATCTAAAGTCATCATAAATACAAGAAAGACTATGTGAAGATGTCTGCCTTTATCTGCTAGACCTTTCTTAAAACCTAAAACTCCTGTAAAGTAGATTTATCTGTTAAGATTTAAGGCAAGTGATGGAAAATCTGCAAAGAGCTTATCAATAATGTAACAAGCAGAAATGTGGAAAGTTTGGCCTGTGGTCGGCAACTTGAACAAAAGCAGAAGCCGTTGCTCTTGGCTGTTTAAAAACTCTCTAAAACTATTTATCAAGCAAGTAAGAGGCTTCCGTACAGAGAGGTACAATGGCCGCAGAGGAAAGACAGTTCAGGGAGTTTAAGCTTTGGATTCTGTGTGTATACAATAGAAGAAATGTTTGGGTTTTGCTTTGCTAATCTGAAGTGACTGAGTAATAGGCGTAATACTCCTCGAGCATGTTAGCTTTTGTCTTTGTATTTCTCATCAGTCAAGCTTACATACAGTATTTGCAGTTATGTCTTTAAGGTTCATGTAAATATTGTAACATTCGCCCGCCAGGTCTCCTTCTTTTGCATCTTTTTCTATAATGTGCACAACAAATTATTGTATTAGCTGTGAGGTATTGGCGGTGATCCAACTCCGAGTCTGCAGTCAGTCATAAGCTTGTCTCATGTATGTGTATATTAAGTAAAAGGTGTAAATGTCTTTGTCCCAGCTGACCTATAGCGTTATTTAGTTTTATGGGTTGGAAACATTGACAAAAGTGTACCTCTCGTTTTTTGAGTGTTTGTCCACTGATCTGAAGGTCGGGGGTTCACATCCTGCACTCGACATAAACATCATTGGTTGAGCGGTCAGATCCACTGACCAACAGGTTGGCGTTGGGATTCCAGCTCCCACAGATGAATACTGTTGTTGTGTTCTTGGGTACGACACTTAACTGACTTCGCCCCCAGTGTCTGCCTACGTTGGATTGCTAAGGCGATTGCTATAGGACAGATACTTACAGGTTTTTACTCCCTGTCAGCATTCATGGGTGACGTTTGAAGGAAGAGTCTTGACTACGGACAAAACTATTTCATTTAGGGCTCAGTTGCGAAGTTGGTAGAGTGTTTGTCTGCTGATCCACTGATCCAAAGGTTGGCGGTTTGAATTCCGCTCTCGACATAAATAATATTGGTTGAGCGGTCAGATCCACTGGCCCACAGGTTGGCGGTGCAATTCTAGCAACCACAGATAAATAGTGCTGTTGTGACACTTAACCCACCTCACCCCCAGTGTCTGTGTACACTGGTGTATGAATGTGTGTGAATGTGTGAGTGGTTTCGAGTGCCTTGAAAGTGGAAAAGCACTGTATAAAAATGTGACCATTTACCATTTGAGTATCACAATGACAATAATCAAATGATACTTAAGCAAGTATCAAGTAGTTAATGGACCCGCTCTTTTTGCAGCCTTTTAAAATAAGAATTTGATATGGATAATATACTCAATATTCTAATTTTACTTTTACTGGATTGCCATGCCGACCATAGCACAGATACTTACAGGTTATTACTCCCTGTTAGGCCTGTCACAGTAACACATTTCAAAGCACGATATATCACTACAGAGAAATATTACAATAAACGATATCATTGAAATAATTTATACCACTGATTAAGATTAAAATAAAGCAGAATAATCCCAGTAAACCATTTTTACATAGACTGTATCATTAAAAACCTGAGCTACAACTAATAAACAGAAGAATGTACCAATAACCAGCCATAAAAGTGATTTATTCAACCTTCTACAGCTCAGATCTTTTGTATTACAACTGAAGTAGCAAAAATCTCCCAATTTTTGCGAAGAAATTGTACACATGATAAATATTGAACCCCAAAACATATTGTTATCTTCCGTGTATTGAATTATAAATTGATATAGTAATTATTGTGATAGGCCAACTCTGTGTCAGAGGCCAACTCTGTGTCAGCATTGAGCGGGTGAAGTTGGAGGGAAGTGTTTTGCCTGTGGACACAACAACCAGTCATTTAGTCAAGATTCACTAGCTTTAGACAAACAAAACATGAGTAGTACTACATCCATATTAACTGATGCTTTGGGATTTGCCCGTGAATGACTGTAACTAGCCTGGCAAACTCATTTAAAACTAAAGATGTCAGCAAGCCTTGCTAAGGACTACAAATTAATTAAGAAACCCCTTTTATCCAGGCCCAAAGGGTGATCATTATGTCTTGTATCCAGCACAAGTACTGCACTGATAACTTGTAGATGTGATTTTAAGACTTAGACTTCTTGACTCAGCACATTTCGAATGAACTAAAACCTCCTTCGCTGCAGAGTTACATCAGGGAGTGGAGAGTTGTGGCCCCAGGATTTGACTAAACGACTGATGCCGGCGTGATGCCAAATGCACCAGAGCCACAGAGAGACACAGCGGACAGCAACCCGCAAAAGAGTAAATAAGGACATGGTTCTAGTCTGTACCTTTGTCTTGTTATGGCTTTTATCTAACTACTTCAAAGCAGATGGCAAGGTGTTTTGGTAGAATACACTTCCACACATTCACAAAGGCTCTGCAGTACTTCTAAGCAGGTCTATTGAAAGTGCTTATTCAAAAGGACCAGAAGAGAAAGAGCTGGAGTTGCAATCTCTCTCTCACTACCATGTACATTCATAATGACTTGCATAAGGGTTTTGCATAGACAAAGCTGTAAGAGTAAGTTGAAAGAAAGAAAATAGGACAATGCAGGATATGTTAAGTGATATTCACTTGGTGCACTATGCAACATTTCTGTTGGTGGAGCTGGCTGCTGTTATTGCTTTGAGTAAATTATCACTACAGAGGCAAACAGGTGATGCATCCATGCCAAGTTTCAGGTCAGATCTGTGAAGAGACAAGCCCGCTCAGGGTTGTTTTTCAAAGTGTTTATTGAGGAATAGATACACCTTTGTTGAAGGTAAATAAAAAGACAGGTCATGTTAGTACCATAGAGGAACATTTCATCCAAAGCAATAACATCTCTGTGGAGACAAGCAGGTGACCTATTAAACCTGATCTTGGAGAAATAAAACAAACAAGACAAGGATGTAGTACCAGGACAGTAATGGTAATTTCTTAAAATTGTTAAGAATTCACAAAACAAATATTAGTATCTTTGAGCATATCTTGCAACTAAATAATAATAACACTTGTAATGTGCTTTACAGCCCTCTCAAAGCTCTACACTATGGTCATTATTCTTTCACTTCCACACTTGGTGATGGTAAAGTGTGGCCACAGCTGCCCTAGGCAATGTGGGTGAAGTGTCTTGTCTAAGGACACAACAAGAGAACTTGGTCCGACCGGAACTCATTCCTCCGACCTTCGGCTTGGAGGACCAACACTCTAACCACTGAGCCACTGAGAACAAATTTTGTTTCTCAGTAAACATCGAAAGAAATTCACATATATCTAAAAACTTGGGCAGATGTTCTTTCTTTTTTATTATTATTAATTTATAACTTTTACAAAATGTACAAAACAAAACAAACAAATCAAACCAACAAACAATACTGGTCTGAAGGACATTGATATTTGACAAACCAAGGTCTAGAAAGATGTGTGGTAGTTCAAGTCCAAAGTGGCTGTCCATCTTTGTCTATTTGACATTTAAGTCCGACTGCTTCCAGTTGCTTCTTCCATTTGTCTATGAAAAGTTGAGAATTTCCGTCAAATAGTCATGAGATCAGAACTCAGTGACTTTCACAGAGACATACAGGAAAGATCATCACCCACAAACTTTACCTCTTTCTAGCTATTATTAAGAATGACTGAAAAGGCTCATTTTATACCAGTGAAATGGTAATATGTCGAAGTAAACACATCATTGGATTTCCTATCAACCGCTGACCTAAGGCTTTACTAATACTGGCACAGACCTCATTCTAAAATATTTGGATATGAGCACGTGGATGTTCACTCTAACACAACTGTAGATCTTTACAAGGAGAAAGACGTCAATCAACACAACCCGAATGAATCAAGCCTTCTACCCCGCATATGTCTTTTTCACTCTCTGCCATTACCCCGACAGTATTAAAGATTTAACGCCTGTCAGAAAGTCGTGTCAGAACAAAACACACGTAGTATATTTTGTTTGGTTTTAGTGTCAGTTTAATTCGATTCCCCTGAGTGTTGGCTGTTTCGACACCATCTGCACGCCGCGCTGCTTAATTACTGCGTGTGCTCCTGTCGAGAGATGCAGAGGCACATCTCAATGCTGCCGGCTTATATAAAACACACAGGAGGTATAATGTCCTCTGTGCCATCCCGTACTGCTCAAGTCACTGTGGGGAGTTAAGGAGGACGGAAAGGGTGTGAAATGTAAAGATCAGATCAGTGGAAAAACATGTGCCTTTTTCTTTTTGTCTTTTTTTTTGTCTTGATTTTGTGGAATAGAACCAAACCAGGGGTCGGCAACCTGCGGCTCCGGAGCCATATCTCTTTCATCCTTATTTTCTGCGTGGCTTGGGAAAATACATTTCAAGTATTTAATTGAAGTGTATTTTATTTGTGTTAGTTCTTTTTTATTGTAGTTTAAATTGAAAGATTATTGTGATCTTGAAATATTAAAATACAATATATTTTCTTATTTTTCGTTGATCAAAATAAGCGTCACATTCGTGGAACAATGTTAAAAACAAACACTGCTTACGCCTCACAGACAAAGACACAGCTCACAGTCCTGCGTAAAGACAAAGCCCTGATTTTCAGACACTGTGCGCGCAGGGGTCAGGAGCAGGAGGATCTTCTCCGATGTAACTGTCGCCTGTCCCTCATGGTGCACTAATAAGCTTGTCCGTAGAGCTATACTGAAAATCCTGACAGGAAATCGCCACAGAAATCTATTTGATGTAGTGTTAAATTTATTATCTGCTCTTGTCTCCGCGATGACGTTTCATGTATAACACATCAGACACGTCGCTCAAAAGTAGAGTCACAAGCGAGTGAAAATGAGCCAAAACAAAAGTCTTTGGAGAGCTTTTTAACAAAGGAGAAAAGGCCAACTGAGGAACCAGAAGAGGAGCCTACGACCTCCAAGAAAAAGAAAGATAAATTTAACAGACAATACCAGGAGTCCTACTTAAATATGGGTTTGTCGCTACAGGTGACTCTCACGCGCAGAGTCCGCTCTGCGTAATATGTGGGAAAAGCAAATGAGGCAATGAAACCTTCAAAGCTTTGGCACATGGAGACTAAGCACCTGGGATTAAAAGATAAGCTTTTAGAGTTTTTTGAAAGAAACTGCGGAGCAGACTAGACACAATCACACTGCGGGTGTCATTGTCTCTCATCACTCCTCGATGGGACCACCTCATCGCAAAGAAACAACTGCAGGGCTCCCTTTGATGCAGTGTTATGGTGAGTTGTATTTTTTATGCACTTAACTTATCCATCCATCCATCCATTTTCTTCCGCTTATCCGGGGCCGGGTCGCGGGGGCAGCAGTCTAAGCAGGGACTCCCAAACTTCCCTCACCCCAGACACGTCCTCCAGCTCCTCCGGTGGGATCCCAAGGCATTCCCAGGCCAGCTGAGAGACATAGTCCCTCCAGCGTGTCCTGGGTCTTCTCCGGGGCCTCATCCCGGTGGGACATGCCCAGAACACCTCCCTAGGGAGGCGTCCATGAGGCATCCTGAGCAGATGCCCGAGCCACCTCAGCTGGCTCCTCTCAATGTGTAGGAGCAGCGGCTCTACTCCAAGCTCCTCCCGTGTGACTGAGCTCCTCCATAAATATAATGAACAGAACCGGTGACAAAGGGCAGCCCTGGCGGAGTCCAACATGCACCGGGAACAGCACTTACAACATGCACTTAACTTATTTTTGCCATATTTATCTACCACATATAGAAGGCTTGTCCGTGAAAATAAAACCTACATTATTCCGTTACATTATTATTATAATTATATACAATGTTATCTTCATTTTAGATGTCAAAAAGTATTTGCGGCTCCCAGTGTTTTATTTTCCATGGAAACTGGGTCCAAATGGCTCTTTGGGTGTTAAACGTTGCCGACCCCTGAACCAAACCAATATTTATTATGCATTTACACCATTCAAGTAGAAGTTTGTCGAAGTACAAAAATAGGAAGTTGTAGTATGTTTTAAAACTGAAGACTGAAAATTCAAGCCAAAATGCAAATACATGTTTTTTATGACAGTTGACAGCAAAATAAAAGTGTAATTCATTTTCATTAATCTAATCATATTTTTTTCTGTAATTTAAACGAGATAACTAATGCTAGCTGGAGTGACCCTGGGGAAGGGTTTTGCATAGACAAAGGAAAAAAGGCAGCTCATTTGTCTGTTATTAATGTTCATATCTTGAGTTACGGACACAATAATGAAATAATACCAGGATCATGTAGAGCAGGTTAATACGAACAGTTTAAGACCAAAATGACGAGTCTGACAACAGCAGTTACGGAGAGAGGGGTGACAGTTTTCCAATGTAAAGTGAATTGGAGTCAGCACTGACCGTTATGTTGTTACATATATCATATTTTCTGACCATGTCCAACCAGGAAGTAAAATGATAAATTTCACCATATTTAAAAAAAAAAAAAGAACGGAAAAAAAGAAAAAAAAAAGGTGACATTTTTGATAAAATCTTAAATAATATGTTTTAGTGAAAGGAATCGTGCGCTTTAAGAACAACAAAAATGGAAAGATCAGATCAGTGGAGAAACACACGCCTTACGGTCTTTGAGGTAAGCTAGCATTTTTATGTGAGTGAGCGCATAAAGCAGCACTTAACACTCATATCACGCTGTGGATAATAAATACAGATGTTGGAGACCATCTGTGGAGAGGAAGGACTAGGTGAAACGAGACAATGTCACGTAAGTAAAACTGCCGTAAAAGTGATATATTCATAAAAATGAGCTATGTTTAATTTATAGTAATGCCCACTAACATTATAATCTCTTTACTGCTCTGTTATTGCTGTTATCGTGCAGTAATGGATTCATAAAATTGACAGACTTTGACAGTTGGATAAAATACATCACTGGTACTTATACTACATTTTAATGAGTGAACTTGACTCTTACTTTCATATACTGTCAAAGTATTGAAGTGCATTGGGTTACAGAGAGTTTTAATATCTTTAAAAGTAGTTTATTGAAATGTTTCCAAGTTCCCCAGTGCAATGTTCATCCATGACATGCTGACAGTTAAATTTAAAGTATTTGCTTCCACAAAACTCAATAGCCTATGTGTGTCCTACACTTGTCCATATTTTATAACTACAAATCAACTGAAATTCTGCGAAGCTCGACAGTGTCTGTGTTCTCTGTGGAGCAAACAAAACAGTGTCATATTTATATTGCATTGCATTGTTTATTAAAAAAACAAAAAAACAAACAAACAAAAAAACACTGTACATAGTTAAACTGAGCAGCCCTGAGGACAACATTTGCTTGTTATTTCTCACAAACACACCTCTTCATATTTCCATTTCCTCTGCAGGCAATTATAGGTATTACACCGCAGACAATGCTTAGGATGATACATATTATATCACTACAATCATTCATTCTCATTTCTGATTATTTAACGAAACTACAACATAGATTTTGTTCATTGGAAACCGCAATATTGATCTAAAACAGCTTCATCATAGAAATGGGTCGATTGACTTCCTGTTCAAAATTGCAGAACTAAGAAGCCCAGCGTTTTCATAATAGCGTTTCATCGGCAATCAACACGTTTTCTTTCATTGTTTGTATTGTTGAAAAGTGGCTACGAGGCATTTTTAATCTTCCAGGTGTGGCATGAGGTCTGAATTTTATTGAACAATCCTAAGTAAGTACAGAGTTGTGGCCCGGGATAAGAGGCAAGTGAAGACAGAAATCATCAAACCTCGAACTGTGGGCAATACAAGATTACTCAAATGTGAAAGAATCAATGAAAATGCAACTTTGAGTAAGCTAACGATGAGGGAGCATCATTAGTTTATGAAAGACAATTTAGCATTATATGTCCTCTTTAACAACCGGCTATTTAGTTTGATTCAGCTTTGACTGAATCCAACCCACAGCCTCCACCCCTGAGCTTCTGTCTCTACAACCATGAAGTATTCTGTTTAAAGCTATAAACTGTATAAAGAAGTGAACTAAGTGAGTTGGACGTCACCCATAGAGTTCGGCTGCAGTCAAATGAAGCTCATCAAGGCTCGTAGTTATAGGGGCCAATTTGAAGCCAAGTTGCATATTAGGAATTCCAACCTCGAGCATCACGTCAACCAAAGAGCCAAACCGGAGCGAGGCTGTTGAAGGTAACGCCCCATTCCCGCTCGCACCACTGGTTTAGCACAGAGCGGGCGATAAGCAAAGCTAATCAAACCTGTTTCTAATGCTAGCGGGAGTGACCTCAGGGAATGAAGGCGCCTAATTTGACTGGTATTAATGTTCAAATGTTGAGTTACAGACACAACAGCGAAATAAATACCAGGATCATGTAGTGTGGGTCAATACGAACATTTTGAGACCAAAATGACGAGCCTGACAGCAGCGGTTACAGAGAAAGTGATGACCATTTTCCAATGTAAAGTGAATTGGAGTCAACATGATTGGAGCCGGAAATGCGCCGATGGTCACTTACTATCTGAAACGCAGCGGCTAAAAGATTCTGTGGTTTAAAGTTATAAATATTTAAAATGGAGCTATTAGAGTTAAAGATATAACTTAACCATGCCCTCTTTACAGTTCAGGGATTTCATAATTATGTAAATTGTCTTATATAAGCTTTGAATCCCACCCAAATGTTTTACTTCTAAAAGGAAAGGCAGGACTCAGGGAAGCCTGACATGTTACTCTTGAAGTCAAAAGTAAAGTAGGACAGGCATTGATAAATTATGGAATAAACAGCCTTAAAAGAGGAGTCAAACGTGATCCAAATTATGCTTTGAAATCTGAAAACTCACTGTCTGGGTCTTTCTCTCTGTAAGTACTTTTTCAATCCTTTCAAATGCACTTCAAGACTGTCACACTATACTAATAATAAGGTTATGTAAGGTACGATTCAGATGACAAGAACTCACTAATTAGTTACACTGAGCATAGTCTGTATAGGTTGGATAGACGTTTGTGAGTGGGCGCGAATACAAATAGAGTTTGTTAATTAAAGATTTATACCACTGACTTAAAAGCAACCAGGGGGCTAATTGGCAACAAATAGTGAATTGCTTTTTTATAACAAGAACAGTAGCCAAGTCTCTTTGCTGTAATGAATCCAGAAGTCTTCTACAGAAGCAATGGATGCACCCAGAAAGCTCACATCCAAATACTTAGTATTTGTTTATTATTACTGTATGGCACTTTTCCAGATAGGGGTTATATAGGGGCATTCTCTATGAAAGATGACTTATAACTGTAGTGTGGGATGGAAAGGGCTATAAATAAGCATGATTAGTACTGCTTTTATTGTCATTATTTCATTCTGGAATGTGCCCTATAATTGTCTCCATATCCACCATCTCCATGTAGACAAGAGGGTCTGGGTTTTGTCATGTTTTTTTTCAGCAATGACCTTTTTAGGAAACAGCTATAACTGAATAAATCCAAGTTTGATGAGTATTATGGCATACTCTGGAACATGTAACACATTTTACAGTCCGTCCATGAGCTGTTGGACCTATCTTGCAATTTTTTTTTTTCTGTTAATTGGGTCTGAAAGTTGTCATCTGGCAATGGAAACCACTAAGATGTGTTTTTCATTGACACTAATAGCTAAAGTAAACCTTACAACCATAAAATACATAAATAAATGGACGTGGCTAACCTGCTAACCGCCATGTTCCAGATCAGATCAAGTGATCAGCCGTGCTTCTGGCTCCAATTCACTGCTGCTGTGGGCTTCGTCATTTTGGTCTTAATATCCGTAAATCAAATTAGGAACATTAATATCAGGCAAATGAGGCACCTTCTTTCACGAGGTCACACTAGCGTTAGCAACAGGTTTGACTGACAGTGTTGCTGAGCGTTTGCTCTGTGCTAAACCAGCGGTGTGGGCGGGAAGGAGCGTTACCTTCATTAGCCTTGGCTCTTTGGTTGCTATGATGCTCCTGGTCAGAATTCCAGATGTGGAACTCGGCTCCAAATTCGGCCCTTTAACTGCTAGCCTTGATGAGTTTCATTTGACCGGAGCCGAATGTTATGAGTGACGTTACGCTCACTTAGTCCACTTCTTTATACAGTCTATGCTTGCAACAATAGAAAAACTACTTATCCAACCAACAAAAGAAAAAAATACACATGCAAGTACGAATTTGCACAGAACATTAAGCCTTACTTTTGAACTTGTGAGCTGCTCAAAAAGACTCAGATTTTCAGTCCTCCATCACAGCCAGCATGTTCACTCTTGAACTGGTTTCAAGTGTGAGGCCATTTGTCAAATGATACTTTCGCTCTTCTTTCCGTTATGTACTCTAATTTCCTTTTCCTGTATAGGGCTCCATCTGCGCTGTATAAAGGCCCGCAGTGAGCTGAATTGGGCCGATTGTGCTCCTGTTTCCTGGACACATCTGCCAAGCTGCCCTGTCAGCTGCCACTCGGACATGTCCAATTACTCTCCACGGTGGGGCGGAGACAGAGGGGCAAGGGAAGGCTGATTGAGAAAAAAGAAAATGGAACATGTTTGAGGAAGTGATAACTGCAAGAAATTGATCAGTTTGATCAAAATTTGCATCTATTTTATAGTGCAGTTTATGTTTATTATGACTATTCAGAGAAGAAACATGATATTTCACAATTATTGGCCAAATAACACTAATATGTTTAATTTTTTTTCACTGTCTAGCAGATTCTCATTCCTTTGTATTAGACCAGGGAATATCAGCCTTAAATCTCCACTACAGGTAAGGTCACCCATTTAGTTTTTGGTGACCTGCAGCCTAAAAATATCCATAGAGCTTAATTTGAATACTTTCGTGCAAAGAGATAACTTCTCAAAATGTGAGTATGCAACTTTCTAATGGGTTTGTTGGGGAAAATTGACTGTGGGTGAGTTTTAAGTAAATTAAAATTTAATAATTTGGGGAAAATGATCCAAATCGGCACTACATATCCCCAGATCTTATTGGCAGATCTTATTGGCCATTGGTTGCTGTGGATTCTCAACAATTGGGATCGGCCATGAAAAACCCCAAAAATCAGTCAATCTCTAATCATGATTACTTACACTTTAAATTTAACTAACATAAAGATGTACACATTATGCTCTTAATATCAACCTAATATCATCCCTTATTCCCCTTATTTATATTTTAGGTAGTAGCTCAAAACAATGCCCAATAACTAGAAAGTTTGTGGTCTTGATTCCATGAGTTTGTGCATTTTAGATGTAGCACAATTTCACTCCATATTTTTAAATAAAACTCCATCTTGATCAAATACCATCCCTCTAACTTTGGACGATAGGTGAGTCCATCTAATGGCAGGACTGACACCATTATTCAATGAATCTTTCTCGTCATCATAGACATTTTATTTTGCTTTATGGAAGTAAAATGATACTTCTGTAGACTACTATCTTCCTTTCTCCTCCAGACAGTAAAGGCCAAAAGCTTGACGTCCATTTTAAAAGCCAACAAATAATACAACGGTGTACCTTATTCTTCCCATAAATCTATGTGTGTAGCCTGGATCCTGGCAGAGAGATGGTCCTTGTACCAGACCAAATCTCATTGTGAGATTTATGGAGGCCAAGAGTCCCTCCCCAAGACGCCCATTTACTACCCTGGAGTCTGTGTCATCCATCACAATGTAACGCCAAGGACGTCCTGTTTGCTCTGACATCTGCTATTTGACACACTCAAATTGACTGACACAGTGAGGATGCACGCTACCTTCTTCCTGATTATGCCCCATTGAATAACAGGCACGCTTGACGACGCACATGTTTTCCCATTCATTACAAGTAATAGAATCTCATAACTCGATTCACTTTTTGGGGTTACTGTTACCATAGTTACTGTATTTTGTACAAGAGCCAGATAAGTTGTATTCAATTCAATTTAGTGGAGCTGGCAGAGTTTCTTGTCTTATGTCACTGCTACTGATCTAGTATAATGTTGTTAGGTGGGTTCACACTTGGGGAAATACAGTTCTTCTTGTTGCTGCGTGGTGCTGATTGGGAGACATCGCAGAGGCCCGTGGTGCTGATTTTTCTCATTTACTTTCCATTCACTTTTAGCATGGTCCACAATCATATATTTAACCTTTTGTACAGCAACTCTTTCACTGCCTCTACGGTTCTTCAGTAGTAGATTGTAAGCCATCTGTTACCCAATCCCTACAGCAATATGTTTTCGTGCATGCATCTTCATTGAAGCAGGGGTCTCCAACTCAAATTAGCAGAGTCTGGGTGAGGCTGGGGCACATCAGGTATTCCATAAAAAAAGCTTTGTTAAAATCTTCTCAAACATCATCGCTGTTTTCAACATACATGAGGAAATATGCCAATTCTTGTGGATTTTATGGATATACACCGTTATTTGTTGAATGTTTTGTGACAGGAGTACAAACAGCCGGCCGCAGCGCAAGTGACACGTGCAGTGGGGGTTTACAGATTTGCAGATTTGGAGGAAGCTTCTATACACAACATGGTAATGCCACACTAACATTAAACTTTCATATTGTCCCGCAGGCCACAAAGTATCGTCTCACGGGCCGCGAGTTTGAGACTCCTGAATTAAAGCGTGTAAACTGTGTAAACTGTGTAACTCTTCCGGTGTAGGGACTGACACCTGGTTGTCGCCATGGAGATTGTTGTTGCGTTGCCTGGAATGTGTAACAGTATGACTTTAAACTTATTGATCGTGCATTTATTCAAGGTGTTTCAGTTGCTGCGTTTTTATAGTGACCAGGACAGATCTGACCTGTAGCTTGGTTTGCTTGTCTCCATATAAATGCAGTTTAATGCCATACTGTGGAGCATTCTAGGTAAAAACTGTAACATCTCCATGGAGACAAATTAATGGTGAACCCTCCACCAGAAAAGTCACATAGTGCACCTTTGAGTTTAAAAAGTCAGAGTAGTTTTGTAGTCCTAAACACAGTAGTGGAGGAAAAAAAATGCTCTACTACTACTTAAGTAAAAGTATTAAAGTACCTGTTTAAAAGTAAAAGTATTTTGCGCTTATAAGGCTTCAAATGTAATGATTTTGATAAAGATTTGTGCAGAAATAGAAACAATTAAATAGATTTTTTTCTAGCTGTTTTAATATTAAATGTTTCTTTGCTGAAATTATGAATGTGTTAAAAATAAACCCCTCTGCCTTTTCAGCAATTCAATACTTACTGTGTAGTGGATTAAAAAGTACAGATACCTTTAAATGTAGCAAAGTAAAAGTAAAACGTATCCACTTTAAAATTTACTTGAGTACAATTTTTAGATGTCTGTACTTTACTTAAGCACAGCGCTTTTACTTTTACTTTGTTACCTTCCACCACTGCCCAAGCTTGTGTAAATGTAGAGGCATCTGACGTAAAAAAAAACAAAAACAAAAAACAACTGTTCCAAATCATAATTCAGAACAACAACCTTAAGTATCGTTTGAACCCTATGCTCGTAATTCATATGCAAAATAGCTATCTCCTGCGATTTCCCGTTAACATTAAGAATTATGTAACATGAGACCCAATTAATTGTTGGACGGCATAATTACTCTACAACCATAGCTTCCCCGCTGTAGCTTCAACTGACACGGACACGCTGTGAGAATGATAATCCACAATCTAAAGACAAGGCTCTGACAGAACACAATAGGAACTGGACTTAGAACTTTATTCATCCCCTTTGTGTATTTGATTGAATGTCTCCTCACAGTTTACAAAACGCACTTCTGACAGGCCAGAGCGACGGATGGCAGATATTAATCAAAGAGAAGATGAAGTGAGGGATGATGGCTATGTTAATCCTGGGCCCATGAATACAAGATGGCTGTAATAAGTCATCTATGAGTTATAATCAGGGGGCTGCCGCGGAGGTATTTTGTTGTTGTTAGCTTCATGCGAGTATTATAATGCAATGAGATATGAATGATTTAAAGCAGAGAGAGAGAGGGGGGGAAAGAGGGAAAGGGGGGGGGGGGGGGGGGGGCAGGGCCGAGTGAGGGAGGGGGAAAGAGAGAGGCAGAGAGAGAGAGAGTGCCGCAGAGAGCGTGGGAGAGGCAGAGAGAGAAAGAGAGGAGGAGAAAGAGAGAAGCAGAGTGAGAGAGAGGCAGAGGGAGAGAGAAAGGCAGAGAGAGAGAGAAAGGCAATGAGAGAGGCAGAGAGAGCGAGAGAAAGGCAGAAAGAGAGGCAGAGAGAGAGAGTGTGGCAGAGTAAGTGGGAGAGCCAGAGATAGAAAGAGCGAGGGAGAAAGAGAGAAGCAGAGAGAGAGTGTGTGTGCAGTAGAGAGAGTGAGAGAGAGAGGCAGAGAGAGAGAGAAAGGTGGAGAGACAGGCAGAGAGAGAGAAAGGCAGTGAGAGAGGCAGAAAGAGCGAGAGAAAGGCAGCGAGAGTCAGAGAGAGAGAACGGTAGAGAGAGAGAGGCAGAGAGAGAGGGAAAGAGAGAAAGAGAGCGGTTGCAGGGAGAGAGGCAGAGAGAGAGTGTGCATGTGCGGCAGAGAGAGTGAGAGAGGCAGAGAGAGAGAGAAAGGCAGAGAGACAGGCAAGGAGAGAGAAAGGCAATGAGAGAGGCAGAGAGAGCGAGAAAAAGGCAGAAAGGGAGGCAGAGAGAGAGAGTGCGGCAGAGTAAGTGGGAGAGGCAGAGATAGAAAGAGAGAGGGAGAAAGAAAGAAGCAGAGAGAGAGTGTGTGTGCAGCAGAGAGAGAGAGGCAGAGACAGAGAGATAAAGGTGGAGAGACAGGCAGAGAGAGAGAAAGGCAGTGAGAGAGGCAGAAAGAGCGAGAGAAAGGCGGGGTGAGAGAGAGAGAAAGGCAGAGAGAGAGAAAGGTAGAGAGAACGGCAGAGAGAGGGAAAGAGAGAAAGAGAGCGGGGCAGAGAGAGAGGCAGAGAGAGAGAGTGCATGTGCGGCAGAGAGAGTGAGAGAGGTAGAGAGAGAGAGAGAAAGGCAGAGAGACAGGCAGAGAGAGAGAGAAGGACAAAGAAAGAGGCAGAGAGAGCGAGAGAAAGGCAGAGAGAGAGAGTGCAGCAGAGAAAGGGAGAAAGAGAGAAGCAGCAAGAGAGAGAGTGTGTGCAGCAGAGAGAGTGAGAGAGAGAGTGAGAGAGAGAGGCAGAGAGATAAAGATGTAGAGACAGGCAAAGAGAGAGAGAAAGGCAGTGAGAAAGGCAGAGAGAGGGAAAGAGAGAAAGAGAGCGGGGCAGAGAGAGAGAGTGCATGTGCGGCAGAGAGAGTGAGAGAGGCAGAGAGAGAAAGACAGAGAGACAGGCAGAGAGAGAGAAAAGACAATGAAAGAGGCAGAGAGAGCGAGAGAAAGGCAGAGAGAGAGAGAGAGAAAGGCAGAGAAAGTGGGAGAGGCAGAGATAGAGAGAGGGAGAAAGAGAGAAGCAGAGAGAGAGAGTGTGTGTGGCAGAGAGAGTGAGAAAGAGAGGTGGAGAGAGAGAAAGGTGGGGAGACAGGCAAAGAGAGAGAGAAAGGCAGTGAGAAAGGCAGAAAGAGCGAGAGAAAAGCAGAGAGGGAGGCAGAGAGAGAGAAAAAGGCAGAGAGAGAGAAAGGCAGAGAGAGCACGAGAGAGGCAGGAGAGAAAGGCAGAGAGAGAGAGAGAGAAAGGCAGAGAGAGAAAGAAAGGCAAAGAGAGAGAGAGAAAGGCAAAGAGAAAAAGAGAGGGGGAGAAAGAGAGAGACAGAAAGAGAGTACCACAGTGAGAGCGAGATAGAGAGGCAGAAAGAGACAGAGGCAGACAGAGAGAGCAAGAGAGGCAGAGAGAGAGAGTGTGTGTGTGTTGTTTGTGTGTGTAAAATAGGTGTCACCAGTGTGTCGTTTCAGTGCAAATCTCATGCAAAACAAATCTACCTACAAATAAATATGATACCCTTGAACCTTTGCGTTCAATGAGATTGGAAACTTTACTGCAGATTGTTCTAAGGGTTTTTTCTTATGTAAGGCTTTTGGCTTTAATAAAAATGACAAATGCATTTTCCAAACGTTTTAATCCAGTATGAATAACTTGCGTGGCCTGCCAATATCGCACGCTTTTAGAATACATTACAAAGATGTGTGGGTGTGGAACTCCATCCTGTCTTCCTGATTTTGAATGACAGTGAGTCCTTGGTCGGTTTGTGTCAAAACGAACATGGTGATTTAAGAGTAAAAATTGAAAAACTGCAGATTTTTGCAGAATCAACATTAAGCAAAGTAATAAACTCTTAGACGTATAACCTTCTGCATTCATACAGAAAGAAGGAAGGACTGGTCAGCATATATATAGCATTCAAAGTGCTTTACAGAATAAGAAAGAAATTAAAATCACAGTACAAGCAGATCAAAACATAAATAATCACCATAAAATTAACATAAAAAGAGAAGAGTGCAGCAGAGTGCAGAATAAAAACATTTCAGTCATATGCACAGCTAAACAGAACCGTTTTGAGCCTGGATTTAAACATCGTCCAAGCAGAGACCTGTCTCAAATCTTCAGGTTCCAGGTTTTAGCTGCATAAAACTGAAACGGTGATTCCCCTGACTCTGTGCACCAGCAGAGTCCTCAGAGTGTGAGATGGTTCATATGGCTTTAAAGTCTATTCTCTGAGCCACAGGAGCCAGTGCAGAGACCTGAGCACAGGACTTATGTGCTTGTATATCCTGGTTCTAGTCAGGACCTGAGGAGCAGCGTACTGGATGTACTGCAGCTGTCTTAATGCTCATTTGGAGAGGCCAGTGAGCAGGCCGTTACAGCAGTACTGGAAACAAATGCATGGATAAGTCTCCCCAAGTCTGGTTTAGACACTATACCTTTGATTTTTGCAGTGTTATTGATTTGATGTGGCTGTGAAAGTTCAAGTCTGAGTCCATCATTACCCCTAGATTTTTAGCCTGATTTGAAGGTTTTAGCGAGAGAGACTGGAGGTGACTGCTAACACTTTTCAGTATATGTGTATATATATATATATATATATATATATATATATATATATATATATATATATATATACATGCACATTGAGATAAAAAAAAAAAATCTCATCCTTACCCTCCGCGGGTGATCTCTCATCCCCTCTTTTTCCACTCTCAGGAGGATTCTGCGCAGTATCTTCGCTGTTCCTGTACTTCATTTTTCCGGACTGAGATGTTTTTCCTGGCCTTCTCCAGCTCTTCTTTGAGTCACTGGTATTTTTCTAGTTTCTCATGTTCCTTTTTCCTGATGTTCTCATCACTTGGAACTGCAATGTCCACCACAAGGGCTTTGCTCTGTTGTCCGGTTGGTTCACCATCACCATTCTGTCAGTCTGTATCTGGAAGTCCCACAGGATCTTGGCTAGATCATTCTCCACTACCTTTGGAGGCGTTTTCCACCATGACCTTGTGGTTTCCAGTCTGTACTCGCACAGATGTTTCTGTACACTATGCCATGTATGCTTTCCCTGCAGCATCTTACACCCTGCAGTTATGTGCTGTATTGTCTCCCAAGACCCAAGGTGTAGACTGTGCAAAGACAAGGAGTCCCCTGATATGTTATTAAAATGTGCTTATTTAATTAGCCTAACGACATATCAGTTTGTCACATTTGGTAAATGAAAAAGATACTAGACATATTATAATATTATAATGTATATTTATGTAAGATTGCGTCAAACAACTTTATTACTATATCAAAGGTGAGACTCCTGTCTCACCTTTGATATATGATAAACACAAGAATAGCATAATGTGATGGCATATGGTTTGGTAAAAAAAAAAGAAAAAAAAGAAACTCTAACAAAAATAAATTGGATATGTTGGTCATTGAGATCCATTACATGCTTATTGCCTTTGTTTGCTGGAGCTGCGTTCACTTGGGGGCTATTTCACTGGGCATTTTTAACAGCATCTGGTTTGTGGCAGCTCCGGCATCACAGACAATGTGGTGAAATGTGTCCAGATTTAGAGGACAAAAGGTGTTTTGGAATGAAATTGGGACATTATACCTCCATCTATGCCTCCACAACCTCAGTGTCCCCAGCCTGCCTCTCACTGCTTTCTGTTATATTGTTACCATGGAAAATGCTTGCAGTCACATAAACAACAAAAGTATTGTGCAATATTTTTATTGTGAAAATGTGCAATAGTTATATATTTAGTTACCCCCAAACAGTAGGCCGACCACTGTGAGTCTGTGGCTTCAATGAAATCATTTTTGGGAACATAATTTTTACAATTTTGAAATGTTGTTTTTGTCTACCTGGTATTTATCTCCAGTGTATAATAAAAAGACTATATAATGGACTCAACAGTGGATTTATTTACAGCAATGATATGGTATAATCTTTAGTTACATTTTTCTACTTACAGGGTGTGCCGGCTTTACTCTTCTCTCCAAGTGTGTGATATCTGCAGGGCTGAACACATGGATTTTAAAGTGAAGTGACAGAACATACCCACAGGCTATGCGTTTAAAATGCGCACCGGCCACATCGTTTCCAGGTATAACGCCAATGAATAAAACATCAATAAATACAGTGATTAGAAGGCTGCTGAGTGAGAGTGCAGCTTCCACGTTGAAGGTTCATCATGATCAGTAAAGTTGCGCCTCTCACATCTGATCAGTTCTCCTGGGGCTCTGTGCATGTGGCTTATCATATAGTGAGATTGTCATTTTGTACAGTGTGCACACAGCCTCTGCATGGCATACAAATCACTATTCTTTTTACTTTGCATATCAGAAAAATGTGAGCACTGTCTTATGTGAGCTGAATACTAAATGTATATTGTCATGTAGCGTTCAGTGATGCGAGAATCTGCTGTCATAAATTAACTGTAAGGTGTTTGTATTATTTTTATTATTATTGTTATTATTTCACACTTCACAGCAAGAAGGTTCCAGGTTAGATTCCTGAGTCGCCTGGGCCTTTCTGTAGAGTTTGCATGTTCTCCTCGTGTCTGGGTCGGTTTCCTCCAGGCTCTCTGGGCTCAATCCAGAACATGCAGCACAGGTCAAATCCTCCAACTCAAGTAGCGCTGACCAAGCCTAACAAAATCACAGAGATGGGTCTCCAAAAATGGTGGTGCAGTGCTCACTGCTCCTGATGAGGTGCCCTGGTGGCATTGAAGAGTGGGTCAAATGCAAAGGACAAATTTCGCTATGAAGACAATGACATGTGCCATAACCTTAAGATAATGATGCTTGTTTCTTATTCCTTAGAGAGATTACTTCACTTCCAGAAATATTCTTTGGATTATAGCAGTACTGACTGCCTAAAAGAGTCCAGGTAACACCACTTTTATCAGGTATTCTCTATCCTCTACTAAGTTTGAACACTGTACAGGAAAATCCTCCACAGTGCTGTTCTTATACACATTTACCTTGAGCAATCACTGGAAGCCTTATTACCATGCCTGTCTGGTGGATTTGGGTGATTGGATGAAAGCGGCAGATTCTATATTCTTTCTCATATTCCAAAGTGACACCCTGATCCTCTGATCTCGGCAGTTTTAAATTCAGACTGTGAGCCTTTCCCCAGACCACGGGGGAAATTAATAAATGATTAAAGTGGAAAGGGGTCAAGGGGAAGAATGGTAAAGAGGCACAATAGTGCATTGCTTAGTGATGTCTATCTCTCCACAGTTACGTCTGTATCAGGCAGAGGCATTGCCTCTGAGCTGAGGTGTTGACAACTGATAAAATGACACAATGAGAAACCTAATTATGTTATAAAGTCTCCCGAAAGTCACCTTAATTCAGAGCATAAACTGTAACAGCATGCTTGTTTGTGAACTTCTCTCAAGTTAATAAGACCTGTTCTTCCAGAAGTGTTCTTCCTCTGTGTTTCCAGAGTCAGTTGTTGTAGTAGTTTAAGTTAATCAGAGCCACATGTCTGTGCTGATTATTTATTGTTCAACGTTATGCTCTACCTCTCTTTCTATAGTCTCTACTCTCACAATTGCTGATGTAGCTTATAACATAAAACTTCTCCAGACCATTTTTCACACCCTAGAAATGCAAAAATGAAGCTAACTACACTTTTTTTTTTTGGTTTATAAATCACAGATTCTGCTTTGTAACCAGTCTTGTGAATCCGAATTATCTTTGGATTTGGAAAATATCCAGAACGACCCCCATCAACCCACTGATCAATATGTGGAGTGTCGGCCTTGTGCTGATGAAGCAGAGTTTGCATTTAGCCGATTGGTTTTAAGGCTCCGTTTCAATGAAATGACCACATCCCTGTACACAGTGTGTCCAAAGCTATCGCATGTCTGGTGTTTTCATCTGTGCTTACGTCCTGATGAGGTTCTTTCATTGCATGACAGGGTCTGTAACAAGCTTCACAATACTCCCCAGATCAAGCAAGCAATCTGTTGGACACAGTAATCCATTAGCCACAGTACCTCAAAGAAATCAGCTGTACAGTTTGTTTCATTATTTTTATTCATTTGGGTGCTACTAAATAAAAAAACATACAAAAGTAATAGCGAGATTATCAGTAAGTTTGGCATTGTTATGAATTATGAAATGTTTTTTTCTGATTCGTTTATTCCTCCCTAGCATGTGGAACTGGTGGATTTGTCTCGATAAAGTCCATGTCCAAGAGAAAAATGATGACCTGGGTTGTGTGACTGCAGGAAAATGTGATGTGACACTAGCGACAGGCCCGGGCTGTACTTCAAAACAGCGCGGCTCCTCTGGGAGGCAGTGGTTTGAAGCTGAGGCCGAAGCACTTCACAGCAGAAAAGCCTTTTATCAGGCAGCCGGCCTGCTGCATTTGAGAAGGGGAACCACGTGCTGTGCTCTGGATAAGGCCACAGTCCACTGGAAGTGAGTGGAGCTGTGTCTCTGTGGAAACCAGTGCTTAGCAAACCAGTTAACTGCAAGCGAAGAAATGCATGTTACATTAGTGATGGGGGATTGAGATACTGGCAGTTCCTATAAACATGATCCTCACACCAAGACATTTTTAGAACAATTGCACTGGAATGTTCCAAAGTATAGCATTAAGCTTTAATATCTCCAGTAAGAACATATGTACCTTTAATTTACCTTTACTGGACACTTTACAATATCGGTCACCTTAATAAGTCATGTTTGCACTGTTGTTCTGATGCTGTTGTTGTATATATTTTCTACCTCTATGTATTTTATTTTTAAGCATATCATTTTTAACTTTGTGCATGCCCTTTTGTATTTATTCAGTGTTTTTATTTTGCATTTCAATGGCAATAAAAGTCTTCTGATTCTGATTTAAATTCTGGGGTAAATGCTCAAAGCTCAAATTCTACAAAACAAACAAAAAAAAACACATCTTTTTTTTTTAATGAACTCTTTTCTGAGCTTCATTATTTATCATCTTGACATCTTAATCTTTTATCCATTTGACATTCTGAAGTTTGACAGCGGCAATATGCAGTTATGAATGAAACATTATGCCGAAAACGGTTAAAGCTCACTCAGCTGTGACCCTGTTCAATATGAAGAGAGCGGATTTGGGCTCTAAGTGACCCTCTGATTTCTTATTCAAACTGCAGTGACCAGAAGCCAAGTCTGTACCTCGTCTGGCCTTCACTAAATACACTCCTCACTGTCCGCTCCAATGGGAAGGACATGTCCAAAGCCTGGCTGTATACCGCAATGCAATTCTAATCAGGTAGTGTTGTCAAATACTACTTTAACTGACAATACTGGGGTGAAAGATTCAGCTAATAATAAAAATGCAAATGTTTTTTTCATCTCGAGGAAACAAAAAAAAGTTTCAGGTCTCAGTTCCACCCCTCGAGAATGTAAATTATGAAAAAAATATTCCTTTAGGTGTGATTTGTAAAGAGCCTAAGCAGATCTGATGGATATTATAGCCCGACTTTGCGCTATAAAAATACATCATGATTATCTTTGAATCCTTATCACCTGTAGATCTTGCGTCCTTCCTCCTCGCTGAGCTATAGAAATTACGCCAGCGCCTCCGAAGTTTTATGCTCTAATTTCAGGGCTAGTTTTTATTTATTTATATCTCTCTCTGCTGCGCCACACAAAGCCTGATTACAAATGTGCAGCGCTCACCTGATGTATGCCATTAGTCAGAGCAGTATGACACAGTGTTTTTGATTCATAACCCTGTTGAAATCTAATTTCACTTTAAGCTGAAGTGGAGCCACCGCATTTATCACTATGGCAACACAAAGACTCGAGACTCAGCCGGGCAGTTATGGGAAGCGGTGGTGAGAAAATAAATGACACGAAACAACATAGAATAATGTCAGTTTAATTAAGTGAACATGATCAAATCAATCAATTAGTGACGGCAGGACAATGAGGACACAATTCAATAGAGCAGGTGTTCTGGAGTCAGACGTGCCATAAATTAAAAAATCATATTTATTTAGCGTTTCAACTACACTGACTCTAAAAGTTCACACAAACATGGTTATTCCACACATATGCAACAAACTTCACTAGTAGGCACTCAAATCACTTTAAAGTCACAGTATGTAACTTCTTTTTTTTAATTTTGGTTGCATTTATTGCACTTAAAGTTGCCTGAGGTGGCTTGCATCTCCACAAACCCGACTTTTACTTAGACTGGTTGGAAATGTTGTTTTATTGTGTAATCGTTCATAGCATGGCACAAAGCGTGTTTATCTCTATGAGAAAGTATGATCTGTATTTCCATGGAATGATGCGGGTGACAGGCCGCAACCAGAAAGTTACACTCTGTACCTTTAAACCAGAATGTGGGTTAAATGACAGAAAAGTCGTGAATAATAACAGTATTCTCACAAATATAGGCAATAGAAGATGTAGTTAGTAGCTAGTTGGTAGTTAGCTGTTGGTAATTAGTAGTTTCATAGTTAGCTGTTGGTAGTTAATAGTTGGTAGGTGGTTGTGGGTAGTTAGTCGTTGGTAGTTAGTAGTTGAATAGGGGGTAGTTAGTTGTCTGTAGTCAGTTGTTGGTAGTTAAGAGCTGGTAGCTGTTGTTAGTTGATAGTTGATAGCTTTTGGTAGTTTGTTGTTGGTAGTTAATAAATGGCTGTTAGTTAGTTGTTAGTTATTAGTAGTTAATGGTTCACAGTTAGTAGTCAGTAGGTTATTGTTGGTAGTTAATAACTGGTTATTTGTAATCAGCCGTTGGTAGTTGTTGGTATTAGTTGGGAGCTAATAGTTCGTAGTTAGGGTAGTAGTTGTTAGTTAGTTGTTAGTAGCTAATAGTTGGTAGTTAGTAGTCAGTAGGTTATTGTTGGTAGTTAATAATTGGTTGTTTGTAATAAACGGTTGGTAGTTGTTGGTATTAGTTGGGAGCTAATAGTTGGTAGTTAGGGTAGTAGTTGACAGTTGTTAGTAGCTAATAGTTGGTAGTTAGTTGTTAGTAGTTAAACATTGGTAGTTAAGCATTAATAGTTTGTAGTTAGTTGTTAATAGTTGGTAGTTAGTAGTAAGGGTAGTAGTTGGTGATTTGTAGTTAGGGTAGTAGTTGGTAGTTAATAGTTAGGAATTAGTCATTGGTAGTTTGTTGTTGGTAGTTAATAGTTGGTAGTTTGGACTTAGTAGTTGGTAGTTAGATGTTGGTAGTTAATAATTCATAATAAGTTGTTTGTAGTCAGAAGTTAGCTGATGGTAGTTAGTTGTTGGCAATTGGTAGTTAGTTGGCAGTTGGTAGTTAGTTGTTGTTGGTAGTTAATAATTGGCAGTTCGTAGTTAGGGTAGTAGTGGGTAGTTCATTGTTAGTAGCTAATAGTTGGTAGTTTGTTGTTGGTAGTTAACAGTTGGTAGTTAAGGGTTAGTGGTTGGTATTTAGTTGTTAATAGTAGGTAATTTGTAGTATGTACTTGGGTTGGCAGTTAGTAGTTAGGGTAGTAGTTGGTAGTTATTTGTTGGTAGCTAATAGTTGGTAGTTTGGAGCTCATCTTTGTTAGTTAGTTAATAGTCATTAGTGGAATTCTTAAAAAAATAAAACAAAATGTTGCAACTTTAAATGGAGCGTACATTTACAGTTGTGTTTCTTTGTGTTTCCTGCCCACCTGAGAATGACACTTTGGCTTAGCTCAGTCTGTGGGCGAGCTAGCGTCTGTTCGGGTAATGTTTAGCATCTGTTGCAGGTACAAGAGACTAATTTTGAGGGAGCTGTTGTATTTTGTGAAAACACAGTCTGGGCCCCTGAAGGAGTGGCTCAAACATCAGATGAATTTACACTGTTTTCCCATGTTATCGATTGAGCTGCTTTAAAGTCAGTGCAGGTGCTGGTCTGTAAAATACATGCTGTAGGGCGCTGCCTCTTTTACCATAGGCCAGTGTAAAAAGCAAGAGTTTTATATATAATGCTGTTGTTTTTTTTTGTTTTTTTTTCTAAATTAAAGTAGCTATGAATAGAATTGAATAGAGCACTTTTTATTGACACTTACTTACATCTTTTTGTATTATTTCATCAGCACAAGCCAACAACTAAATCAAAATCTAACTAAAAATAATACATTCTTACCTTAGCACATGGCAGCTAGTGAGACAACATCTGTAATGTTCCTGCCACTCATTCATGTTTTGCGAGTGTAGGGAGCAGTGGAGAGATTAGAGTTTTTCAGGCAGACATCTTAAAGCCTCAGAGGGTAGATAGCAAAGGAGCGCTGCAGTGGAAATTCTTCAGATACGAAGGCCATTCAGTGCCACTAATGAAGCTGTTGATCATTGTCACTGTAATGACACTCACAAGTGGGCTGCGTACCCACCTAAATGAATACTGTTTGCTAGTTTTATTATTCAATCTACAAACAAAACATACTTCACAAATGATAAACAGCACTACTATCGTTTTTTGCAGTTGCGGTTTAAAAAAAGATCACGCTATGCAGTATCTTAGAATTAGATGAGCTTTATTGATTCAGGAAAGGAAATTACTTCGGCACGGTCTAACCCACGTAAAACTGTGTGGAAATATTTTGCATTCATACAATGTGCTCATAATGCTGGACACATAAATATTCTTGCATACATTTATGGTTCTGAGTAAAATTACAATAGACTCAATAGAACAATAGCGCCTGGCAACCTCACTGTGAGTGTCACTACTTCTTGTCCAGTCTCTATGGGGTTTTTACCAAGTCACGCTAAAATTAATAAATAATTAAAGATACGGCGGTGTATAGGGAGCTGCGGGTGGATGTCACTGACAACATGTTAAACACTGCACAAATAAATGAATACTTCACCAGAGGGCACTTCTGTATTTAGAAAGAGAGATGTTTGTGTCTCAATGCTAATGCTGATGCCGACTTTGAGGCATAATATATATATTAAAACAACACCATAAACTGAAGTGTTCTGTCACATGGTACAACATGAACAAGCATGTGAGCGATGCAAACGAGCCAAACTGTCATGGACGAGGTGCAGGTTTGGAGCATGGTTCAGAAGCACCCTGGAAGCATAAATATTATCATTTATAATTTATAATGTATTTATTATTCCCTTGCTTCCTTCGCGGCCACACCGCTCGGTCTCGTCACGCAAAGACTCATGGGGGGGTAACTCAACTTCGTATGGTCGACAGGTAGGGGAGGATGGGATGCATCTAGCTGCTAAAGGCTAAACTCGCGACATGCGCCATTGAGCACGGCCCATGGACTTCAATGGACGGCCATGTTTAGGCCTGGGGCTTGTTTGAGACTCAGCGAGTTAGCCAGCGTGCTGCTGTGCACAGAGCCAGTAAAAATAGACATCAGATTAGCCCCAGAGTAGAACCTGCACAGCTACTGGAAACAGGTGGTCTTATTTTTCATTATATTACTTTGGCATGGTTCATTACTTCAATACATCTGTTACGTTTATCCAAATCCACTTTAATTATATGACACAAAGTTTCCAAAATATTGAGACCTTAAAGTGCCCATATTACACTATTTTATGATCTATGTTACAGTATAATGATGTTTCCCCATGAAAAACATATCTGAAGTTTTGTTTCATTCACACATGTTTAACACACAGACACTGCATATGTAGGTTGAGTTCTTCTCTCAAACCGAAAACACACTCATGTGCTAATACAAAAAGTGCTCCACTGTGTTTTTAAACTCCATATACCTTCGCTAGAATCATTTGGATCATTTCAGCTCTGGAATTTCTAATCTCTACTAAGCAAAAGATGTTAACTTCAATGCCTCATGACATCACAAAGTGGAACAGGGCATTTTGAGCTTTGGAGATGTACATAGACTACCAGTAAAGTGTTACTCAAACATGTGTGAATGCGACAAAACACAACTCCAGGTTTGTTTTTCACGAGGTAATAACATTCTAACATGGCTTAAAGACCACAAGAGTCCGTTTTGTGTGGTATAGGACCGTTAAAAAGACAACAAAGTGCGAGATTTTGTCACACTAATCCTAAAACAATAAAACCTGTAAAATCAAATAAAAGCAAAACCATAATAGTATTTTTTAGTGCAGCTGTTTTAAAGTCAGAAAAGTCTTTGAACAACAGTGTCAAGATTATTTATGCTCTGAGAGCTTACATAAGTATAATCAGTGGTGGAACATAACAAAGTAAAAGTAGTAAGGTACCGTACTTAAGTAAAAGTTTTATGTATATGTACTTTACTTAAGTAGATTTTAAAGTGGATACTTTTTACTTTTACTTCCCTACATTTGAAAGCAGGTGTCTGTACTTTCTACTCCACTTCTACACTTTCGAACAGGACTGAAAAGTAAAAGTATTTTTTTTATTTTTGTTGAGACCGGCTGAAAAGACTGAGGATTTATTTTTAACATGTTAATAACTGAAGCAAACAAAAATATGCAAATAATAAAAACAGCTAGAATAAAAAGATTCAGTTGAACAAAATTCAGCACAAACCTTTATCAAATCACTGCATCTGAAACCTTATAAGACCTCAAAATCAGAGCAAAATACTTTTACCTTTTCCTCTTTAAGTGCATTTTTAAAGGGGTACTAGATTTTGTCATGTGATACTTTTACTGTCATGTGATACTTTTACTTTTTTTGCTCCATTATCTGTACTTTTACTTAAGCAAAACCAAAATTGAGTTCTTCTTCCACCACTGAATATTATGAAGAGTTTTCATGATTAGGTAAGTTTGTGTGGGCCTAAATCGCATGTTGACTTGAAGGTGGAGATGAACGAGCTCGTGGGCGTGCATGGCTGAGCGCGTGGGCTGGTAAATATTATGCATGAAAGTTGGATTTCCAAGTGACTCAGCGGCTCTGACTCACACCATATGTCCATCCAAACTCTGCTAAACCAACATTTGCTCCAATAACAATGGGGCCATGTGGAGTAGTCTCATTTACAGTCCGGTCTGGCCCGTGTCTAGCTTCAGGGACTCTGACTAATTCCTTCAGAATAATATCCTCGCAAAACTCATCGTCATATTGCTCCCAAACAGTGCGTCCAGCTGGCCTCCTGTAATGGCTGCCAGTGCAATTTTAATGCAAATAGAGACACAAAAATGACCAGACAAATAAAAGAGGAATACAGACGAGTGAATGTAGAAAG